>NW_026599593.1:3557500-3877958 GCF_023634155.1 Falco peregrinus | reverse complement strand
CTTAAGACATAACCATAACACTTAAATCTAAGACTTAACCTTAACACTTAACCGTAAGACATAACCTTAAGATTTAACGCTAAGACTCAAATTTACGTCTTATCCTTAAGGCTTAACCCTAAGACTTAAATTTAGGTCTTAACCTTAACAGTTAACCCTAAGACTTAACCCTGAGACTTAAACCTAAGACTTAACCCTAAGACATAACCCTGAGACTTAACCTTAAGACTTAACCTTAAAACTTAACCCTAGGACTTGAATTTAAGACTTAACCTTAAGACTTATCCCTAAGACTTAACCCTGAGACTTAAACCTAATACTTAATCTTAGAGACTTAACCCTTAGACTTAACCTTAAGACTTAACCCTAACACTTATAATTAAGACTTAACCTTGTGACTTAACCTTAAAAACTAAACCTGAGACTTAACCCTAAGACTTAAACTTAAAACTTAACCCTAAGACTTAACCCTATGATTTAAACCTAAGACTTAACTTAAACGTAAGACTTAACCCTAAGGCATAACCCTGAGACTTAACCCTACGACTGAACCCTAAGACTAAACCCTAAGACTTAACCTTAAGACTTAACCCTAAGTCTTAACCCTGAGATTAACCGTGAGACTTAACCCAAGGATTTATCCCCAAGACTTAAAATTAAGACTTAAACTTATGACATAACCATAAGAGTTAACCCTGAGATTAAATCTTATGACTTTAACCCTAAGACTTAATATTAATACTTAACCTTAAGACAACACCCTAAGACTTAACCCTAAGACAATAAACCTAAGACGTAACCTTAAATACTTAACTCTAAGTCTTAACCTTAAGACTTAACCCTAAGACATAACTCTAAGACTTAATCTTAAGTCTTAACCTTAAGACCTAACCCTAAGATTTAACCTTAAGACGTGATCTTTAGGACATAACCCTAAGAATTAACCCTAAGACTTAAATTTAATACTTAACCCTAAGACTTAACCCTAAGACTTAATCCTAAGACATAACCCTGAGACTGAAACCTAAGACTTAACCTTAATGCTTAACCCTAAGTCATAACCCTGAGACTTAACATTGAAACTTAGCCTTGAAACTTAACCCTGAGACTTAACCCTAAGCCATATCCCCAAGACTTAACTCTAAGACGTAAACCTAAGACTCAATCCATAAGACTTAACCTTAAGACTTAACCCTAAGTCTCAGCCTTAAGACAGAACCTTACGACTTAACCCTGGGACTTAACCTTGAGACCTTACCTTGAGCCTTAACCCTGAGACTTATCCCTAAGACTTAACCATGAGACTTAACCTTCAGATTTACCGTTAAGTCTTAACTACAAGACTAAACCTTAAAACATAACCTTAAGACTTAACCGTAAGACATAAACCTGAGACTTAACCCTAAGACTTAACTAGAAGACTTAACCCTAAAACTTAACCTTAAGACTTAACCATAAAAATTAAGCCTAAGACTTAACCCTAAAACTTAACCTTAAGGCTCAACCTTAAGACTTGACGTTAAGACTTAAGGTTAAGACTTAACCTTAATACTTTACCCTAAGACGTAAGCCAAAAACTTAACCCTAAGACTTAACCCTAAAGACTTAACTATAAGACTTAACCCTAAGTCTTAACCTTAAGACCTAACTTTAATATTCAAACTTAACACTTAACCTTAGGAGTTAACCCTTAGACTTAACCTTATAACTTAACCCTAAGACATAACATTAAGAGGTAACCATAAGACTTAACTGTAAGACTTAACCTGACACTTAACATTAAGACTTAACCCTAAGAAACAATCCTAAAACTTAACCCTAAGGATTAACATAATGACTTCACCTTAAGACTTGATCCTAAGACTTCACCTTAAGACTTATCCCTAAGACATAACCCTAAGACTTAAATTTACGACTTAACCATAAGACTTAACCCTAAGACTTATCCCTAAGACATAACCCTAAGACTTAAATTTAGGACTTAACCACAAGACTTAACCCTAAGACTTAATACTAATACTTAACCTAAGACTTAACCCTGAGACTTAACCTTAAGACTTAACCCTAAGATTTAACCTTAAGACTTAACCCTAAGACTTATCCCTGAGACTTAACCCTAAGACTTATCCCCAAACCTTAACCTTAAGACTTATTATTAAGATTTAAATTTAAGACTGAATCTTAAGACATAATACTAAGGCTTAACCTTAAGACTTATCCCTAAGACTTAACCCTGAGAATTTAATATAAGACTGAACCTTAGGATGTAACCCTAAGACTTAACACTATAACTTAACCGAAGACAACACTAAGACTTAAATTTAAGACTAAACTTTTAGACTTAACCCTAAGACGTAAACTTAAGAATTAAACATAAATCTTAACCCTGACACTTAACCCTAAGACGTATCCCAAAGACTTAAATTTAAGACTTAAACCTAAGACTCAAACCCTAGGACTTAAGATTTAACCTTAAGACTTAACACAAAGATTTAACCCTAAGATTTAGATTTATGAGTTAACCTTAAGACTTAATCCTAAGACTTAACACTAAGACTTAACCTTAAGACATAACCATAACACTTAAATCTAAGACTTAACCTTAACACTTAACCGTAAGACAAAACCTTAAGATTTAACGCTAAGACTCAAATTTACGTCTTATCCTTAAGGCTTAACCCTAAGACTTAAATTTAGGTCTTAACCTTAACAGTTAACCCTAAGACTTAACCCTGAGACTTAAACCTAAGACTTAACCCTAAGACATAACCCTGAGACTTAACCTTAAGACTTAACCTTAAAACTTAACCCTAGGACTTGAATTTAAGACTTAACCTTAAGACTTATCCCTAAGACTTAACCCTGAGACTTAAACCTAATACTTAATCTTAGAGACTTAACCCTTAGACTTAACCTTAAGACTTAACCCTAACACTTATAATTAAGACTTAACCTTAAGACTTAACCTTGTGACTTAACCTTAAAAACTAAACCTGAGACTTAACCCTAAGACTTAAACTTAAAACTTAACCCTAAGACTTAACCCTATGATTTAAACCTAAGACTTAACTTAAACATAAGACTTAACCCTAAGGCATAACCCTGAGACTTAACCCTACGACTGAACCCTAAGACTAAACCCTAAGACTTAACCTTAAGACTTAACCCTAAGTCTTAACCCTGAGATTAACCGTGAGACTTAACCCAAAGATTTATCCCCAAGACTTAAAATTAAGACTTAAACTTATGACATAACCATAAGAGTTAACCCTGAGATTAAATCTTATGACTTTAACCCTAAGACTTAATATTAATACTTAACCTTAAGACAACACCCTAAGACTTAACCCTAAGACAATAAACCTAAGACGTAACCTTAAATACTTAACTCTAAGTCTTAACCTTAAGACTTAACCCTAAGACATAACTCTAAGACTTAATCTTAAGTCTTAACCTTAAGACCTAACCCTAAGATTTAACCTTAAGACGTGATCTTTAGGACATAACCCTAAGAATTAACCCTAAGACTTAAATTTAATACTTAACCCTAAGACTTAACCCTAAGACTTAATCCTAAGACATAACCCTGAGACTGAAACCTAAGACTTAACCTTAATGCTTAACCCTAAGTCATAACCCTGAGACTTAACATTGAAACTTTAGCCTTGAAACTTAACCCTGAGACTTAACCCTAAGCCATATCCCCAAGACTTAACTCTAAGACGTAAACCTAAGACTCAATCCATAAGACTTAACCTTAAGACTTAACCCTAAGTCTCAGCCTTAAGACAGAACCTTACGACTTAACCCTGGGACTTAACCTTGAGACCTTACCTTGAGCCTTAACCCTGAGACTTATCCCTAAGACTTAACCATGAGACTTAACCTTCAGATTTACCGTTAAGTCTTAACTACAAGACTAAACCTTAAAACATAACCTTAAGACTTAACCGTAAGACATAAACCTGAGACTTAACCCTAAGACTTAACTAGAAGACTTAACCCTAAAACTTAACCTTAAGACTTAACCATAAAAATTAAGCCTAAGACTTAACCCTAAAACTTAACCTTAAGGCTCAACCTTAAGACTTGACGTTAAGACTTAAGGTTAAGACTTAACCTTAATACTTTACCCTAAGACGTAAGCCAAAAACTTAACCCTAAGACTTAACCCTAAAGACTTAACTATAAGACTTAACCCTAAGTCTTAACCTTAAGACCTAACTTTAATATTCAAACTTAACACTTAACCTTAGGAGTTAACCCTTAGACTTAACCTTATAACTTAACCCTAAGACATAACATTAAGAGGTAACCATAAGACTTAACTGTAAGACTTAACCTGACACTTAACATTAAGACTTAACCCTAAGAAACAATCCTAAAACTTAACCCTAAGGATTAACATAATGACTTCACCTTAAGACTTGATCCTAAGACTTCACCTTAAGACTTATCCCTAAGACATAACCCTAAGACTTAAATTTACGACTTAACCATAAGACTTAACCCTAAGACTTATCCCTAAGACATAACCCTAAGACTTAAATTTAGGACTTAACCACAAGACTTAACCCTAAGACTTAATACTAATACTTAACCTAAGACTTAACCCTGAGACTTAACCTTAAGACTTAACCCTAAGATTTAACCTTAAGACTTAACCCTAAGACTTATCCCTGAGACTTAACCCTAAGACTTATCCCTGAGACTTAACCCTAAGACTTATCCCCAAACCTTAACCTTAAGACTTATTATTAAGATTTAAATTTAAGACTGAATCTTAAGACATAATACTAAGGCTTAACCTTAAGACTTATCCCTAAGACTTAACCCTGAGAATTTAATATAAGACTGAACCTTAGGATGTAACCCTAAGACTTAACACTATAACTTAACCGAAGACAACACTAAGACTTAAATTTAAGACTAAACTTTTAGACTTAACCCTAAGACGTAAACTTAAGAATTAAACATAAATCTTAACCCTGACACTTAACCCTAAGACGTATCCCAAAGACTTAAATTTAAGACTTAAACCTAAGACTCAAACCCTAGGACTTAAGATTTAACCTTAAGACTTAACACAAAGATTTAACCCTAAGATTTAGATTTATGAGTTAACCTTAAGACTTAATCCTAAGACTTAACACTAAGACTTAACCTTAAGACATAACCATAACACTTAAATCTAAGACTTAACCTTAACACTTAACCGTAAGACATAACCTTAAGATTTAACGCTAAGACTCAAATTTACGTCTTATCCTTAAGGCTTAACCCTAAGACTTAAATTTAGGTCTTAACCTTAACAGTTAACCCTAAGACTTAACCCTGAGACTTAAACCTAAGACTTAACCCTAAGACATAACCCTGAGACTTAACCTTAAGACTTAACCTTAAAACTTAACCCTAGGACTTGAATTTAAGACTTAACCTTAAGACTTATCCCTAAGACTTAACCCTGAGACTTAAACCTAATACTTAATCTTAGAGACTTAACCCTTAGACTTAACCTTAAGACTTAACCCTAACACTTATAATTAAGACTTAACCTTAAGACTTAACCTTGTGACTTAACCTTAAAAACTAAACCTGAGACTTAACCCTAAGACTTAAACTTAAAACTTAACCCTAAGACTTAACCCTATGATTTAAACCTAAGACTTAACTTAAACATAAGACTTAACCCTAAGGCATAACCCTGAGACTTAACCCTACGACTGAACCCTAAGACTAAACCCTAAGACTTAAGCTTAAGACTTAACCCTAAGTCTTAACCCTGAGATTAACCGTGAGACTTAACCCAAGGATTTATCCCCAAGACTTAAAATTAAGACTTAAACTTATGACATAACCATAAGAGTTAACCCTGAGATTAAATCTTATGACTTTAACCCTAAGACTTAATATTAATACTTAACCTTAAGACAACACCCTAAGACTTAACCCTAAGACAATAAACCTAAGACGTAACCTTAAATACTTAACTCTAAGTCTTAACCTTAAGACTTAACCCTAAGACATAACTCTAAGACTTAATCTTAAGTCTTAACCTTAAGACCTAACCCTAAGATTTAACCTTAAGACGTGATCTTTAGGACATAACCCTAAGAATTAACCCTAAGACTTAAATTTAATACTTAACCCTAAGACTTAACCCTAAGACTTAATCCTAAGACATAACCCTGAGACTGAAACCTAAGACTTAACCTTAATGCTTAACCCTAAGTCATAACCCTGAGACTTAACATTGAAACTTAGCCTTGAAACTTAACCCTGAGACTTAACCCTAAGCCATATCCCCAAGACTTAACTCTAAGACGTAAACCTAAGACTCAATCCATAAGACTTAACCTTAAGACTTAACCCTAAGTCTCAGCCTTAAGACAGAACCTTACGACTTAACCCTGGGACTTAACCTTGAGACCTTACCTTGAGCCTTAACCCTGAGACTTATCCCTAAGACTTAACCATGAGACTTAACCTTCAGATTTACCGTTAAGTCTTAACTACAAGACTAAACCTTAAAACATAACCTTAAGACTTAACCGTAAGACATAAACCTGAGACTTAACCCTAAGACTTAACTAGAAGACTTAACCCTAAAACTTAACCTTAAGACTTAACCATAAAAATTAAGCCTAAGACTTAACCCTAAAACTTAACCTTAAGGCTCAACCTTAAGACTTGACGTTAAGACTTAAGGTTAAGACTTAACCTTAATACTTTACCCTAAGACGTAAGCCAAAAACTTAACCCTAAGACTTAACCCTAAAGACTTAACTATAAGACTTAACCCTAAGTCTTAACCTTAAGACCTAACTTTAATATTCAAACTTAACACTTAACCTTAGGAGTTAACCCTTAGACTTAACCTTATAACTTAACCCTAAGACATAACATTAAGAGGTAACCATAAGACTTAACTGTAAGACTTAACCTGACACTTAACATTAAGACTTAACCCTAAGAAACAATCCTAAAACTTAACCCTAAGGATTAACATAATGACTTCACCTTAAGACTTGATCCTAAGACTTCACCTTAAGACTTATCCCTAAGACATAACCCTAAGACTTAAATTTACGACTTAACCATAAGACTTAACCCTAAGACTTATCCCTAAGACATAACCCTAAGACTTAAATTTAGGACTTAACCACAAGACTTAACCCTAAGACTTAATACTAATACTTAACCTAAGACTTAACCCTGAGACTTAACCTTAAGACTTAACCCTAAGATTTAACCTTAAGACTTAACCCTAAGACTTATCCCTGAGACTTAACCCTAAGACTTATCCCCAAACCTTAACCTTAAGACTTATTATTAAGATTTAAATTTAAGACTGAATCTTAAGACATAATACTAAGGCTTAACCTTAAGACTTATCCCTAAGACTTAACCCTGAGAATTTAATATAAGACTGAACCTTAGGATGTAACCCTAAGACTTAACACTATAACTTAACCGAAGACAACACTAAGACTTAAATTTAAGACTAAACTTTTAGAC
Organism: Falco peregrinus; assembly: GCF_023634155.1. Lineage (NCBI taxonomy): Eukaryota > Metazoa > Chordata > Aves > Falconiformes > Falconidae > Falco > Falco peregrinus. The sequence goes on along the minus strand of NW_026599593.1, from coordinate 3,870,440 downwards.
TTAACCCTAAGACGTAAACTTAAGAATTAAACATAAATCTTAACCCTGACACTTAACCCTAAGACGTATCCCAAAGACTTAAATTTAAGACTTAAACCTAAGACTCAAACCCTAGGACTTAAGATTTAACCTTAAGACTTAACACAAAGATTTAACCCTAAGATTTAGATTTATGAGTTAACCTTAAGACTTAATCCTAAGACTTAACACTAAGACTTAACCTTAAGACATAACCATAACACTTAAATCTAAGACTTAACCTTAACACTTAACCGTAAGACATAACCTTAAGATTTAACGCTAAGACTCAAATTTACGTCTTATCCTTAAGGCTTAACCCTAAGACTTAAATTTAGGTCTTAACCTTAACAGTTAACCCTAAGACTTAACCCTGAGACTTAAACCTAAGACTTAACCCTAAGACATAACCCTGAGACTTAACCTTAAGACTTAACCTTAAAACTTAACCCTAGGACTTGAATTTAAGACTTAACCTTAAGACTTATCCCTAAGACTTAACCCTGAGACTTAAACCTAATACTTAATCTTAGAGACTTAACCCTTAGACTTAACCTTAAGACTTAACCCTAACACTTATAATTAAGACTTAACCTTAAGACTTAACCTTGTGACTTAACCTTAAAAACTAAACCTGAGACTTAACCCTAAGACTTAAACTTAAAACTTAACCCTAAGACTTAACCCTATGATTTAAACCTAAGACTTAACTTAAACATAAGACTTAACCCTAAGGCATAACCCTGAGACTTAACCCTACGACTGAACCCTAAGACTAAACCCTAAGACTTAACCTTAAGACTTAACCCTAAGTCTTAACCCTGAGATTAACCGTGAGACTTAACCCAAAGATTTATCCCCAAGACTTAAAATTAAGACTTAAACTTATGACATAACCATAAGAGTTAACCCTGAGATTAAATCTTATGACTTTAACCCTAAGACTTAATATTAATACTTAACCTTAAGACAACACCCTAAGACTTAACCCTAAGACAATAAACCTAAGACGTAACCTTAAATACTTAACTCTAAGTCTTAACCTTAAGACTTAACCCTAAGACATAACTCTAAGACTTAATCTTAAGTCTTAACCTTAAGACCTAACCCTAAGATTTAACCTTAAGACGTGATCTTTAGGACATAACCCTAAGAATTAACCCTAAGACTTAAATTTAATACTTAACCCTAAGACTTAACCCTAAGACTTAATCCTAAGACATAACCCTGAGACTGAAACCTAAGACTTAACCTTAATGCTTAACCCTAAGTCATAACCCTGAGACTTAACATTGAAACTTTAGCCTTGAAACTTAACCCTGAGACTTAACCCTAAGCCATATCCCCAAGACTTAACTCTAAGACGTAAACCTAAGACTCAATCCATAAGACTTAACCTTAAGACTTAACCCTAAGTCTCAGCCTTAAGACAGAACCTTACGACTTAACCCTGGGACTTAACCTTGAGACCTTACCTTGAGCCTTAACCCTGAGACTTATCCCTAAGACTTAACCATGAGACTTAACCTTCAGATTTACCGTTAAGTCTTAACTACAAGACTAAACCTTAAAACATAACCTTAAGACTTAACCGTAAGACATAAACCTGAGACTTAACCCTAAGACTTAACTAGAAGACTTAACCCTAAAACTTAACCTTAAGACTTAACCATAAAAATTAAGCCTAAGACTTAACCCTAAAACTTAACCTTAAGGCTCAACCTTAAGACTTGACGTTAAGACTTAAGGTTAAGACTTAACCTTAATACTTTACCCTAAGACGTAAGCCAAAAACTTAACCCTAAGACTTAACCCTAAAGACTTAACTATAAGACTTAACCCTAAGTCTTAACCTTAAGACCTAACTTTAATATTCAAACTTAACACTTAACCTTAGGAGTTAACCCTTAGACTTAACCTTATAACTTAACCCTAAGACATAACATTAAGAGGTAACCATAAGACTTAACTGTAAGACTTAACCTGACACTTAACATTAAGACTTAACCCTAAGAAACAATCCTAAAACTTAACCCTAAGGATTAACATAATGACTTCACCTTAAGACTTGATCCTAAGACTTCACCTTAAGACTTATCCCTAAGACATAACCCTAAGACTTAAATTTACGACTTAACCATAAGACTTAACCCTAAGACTTATCCCTAAGACATAACCCTAAGACTTAAATTTAGGACTTAACCACAAGACTTAACCCTAAGACTTAATACTAATACTTAACCTAAGACTTAACCCTGAGACTTAACCTTAAGACTTAACCCTAAGATTTAACCTTAAGACTTAACCCTAAGACTTATCCCTGAGACTTAACCCTAAGACTTATCCCCAAACCTTAACCTTAAGACTTATTATTAAGATTTAAATTTAAGACTGAATCTTAAGACATAATACTAAGGCTTAACCTTAAGACTTATCCCTAAGACTTAACCCTGAGAATTTAATATAAGACTGAACCTTAGGATGTAACCCTAAGACTTAACACTATAACTTAACCGAAGACAACACTAAGACTTAAATTTAAGACTAAACTTTTAGACTTAACCCTAAGACGTAAACTTAAGAATTAAACATAAATCTTAACCCTGACACTTAACCCTAAGACGTATCCCAAAGACTTAAATTTAAGACTTAAACCTAAGACTCAAACCCTAGGACTTAAGATTTAACCTTAAGACTTAACACAAAGATTTAACCCTAAGATTTAGATTTATGAGTTAACCTTAAGACTTAATCCTAAGACTTAACACTAAGACTTAACCTTAAGACATAACCATAACACTTAAATCTAAGACTTAACCTTAACACTTAACCGTAAGACATAACCTTAAGATTTAACGCTAAGACTCAAATTTACGTCTTATCCTTAAGGCTTAACCCTAAGACTTAAATTTAGGTCTTAACCTTAACAGTTAACCCTAAGACTTAACCCTGAGACTTAAACCTAAGACTTAACCCTAAGACATAACCCTGAGACTTAACCTTAAGACTTAACCTTAAAACTTAACCCTAGGACTTGAATTTAAGACTTAACCTTAAGACTTATCCCTAAGACTTAACCCTGAGACTTAAACCTAATACTTAATCTTAGAGACTTAACCCTTAGACTTAACCTTAAGACTTAACCCTAACACTTATAATTAAGACTTAACCTTAAGACTTAACCTTGTGACTTAACCTTAAAAACTAAACCTGAGACTTAACCCTAAGACTTAAACTTAAAACTTAACCCTAAGACTTAACCCTATGATTTAAACCTAAGACTTAACTTAAACATAAGACTTAACCCTAAGGCATAACCCTGAGACTTAACCCTACGACTGAACCCTAAGACTAAACCCTAAGACTTAACCTTAAGACTTAACCCTAAGTCTTAACCCTGAGATTAACCGTGAGACTTAACCCAAAGATTTATCCCCAAGACTTAAAATTAAGACTTAAACTTATGACATAACCATAAGAGTTAACCCTGAGATTAAATCTTATGACTTTAACCCTAAGACTTAATATTAATACTTAACCTTAAGACAACACCCTAAGACTTAACCCTAAGACAATAAACCTAAGACGTAACCTTAAATACTTAACTCTAAGTCTTAACCTTAAGACTTAACCCTAAGACATAACTCTAAGACTTAATCTTAAGTCTTAACCTTAAGACCTAACCCTAAGATTTAACCTTAAGACGTGATCTTTAGGACATAACCCTAAGAATTAACCCTAAGACTTAAATTTAATACTTAACCCTAAGACTTAACCCTAAGACTTAATCCTAAGACATAACCCTGAGACTGAAACCTAAGACTTAACCTTAATGCTTAACCCTAAGTCATAACCCTGAGACTTAACATTGAAACTTTAGCCTTGAAACTTAACCCTGAGACTTAACCCTAAGCCATATCCCCAAGACTTAACTCTAAGACGTAAACCTAAGACTCAATCCATAAGACTTAACCTTAAGACTTAACCCTAAGTCTCAGCCTTAAGACAGAACCTTACGACTTAACCCTTACGACTTAACCCTGGGACTTAACCTTGAGACCTTACCTTGAGCCTTAACCCTGAGACTTATCCCTAAGACTTAACCATGAGACTTAACCTTCAGATTTACCGTTAAGTCTTAACTACAAGACTAAACCTTAAAACATAACCTTAAGACTTAACCGTAAGACATAAACCTGAGACTTAACCCTAAGACTTAACTAGAAGACTTAACCCTAAAACTTAACCTTAAGACTTAACCATAAAAATTAAGCCTAAGACTTAACCCTAAAACTTAACCTTAAGGCTCAACCTTAAGACTTGACGTTAAGACTTAAGTTTAAGACTTAACCTTAATACTTTACCCTAAGACGTAAGCCAAAAACTTAACCCTAAGACTTAACCCTAAAGACTTAACTATAAGACTTAACCCTAAGTCTTAACCTTAAGACCTAACTTTAATATTCAAACTTAACACTTAACCTTAGGAGTTAACCCTTAGACTTAACCTTATAACTTAACCCTAAGACATAACATTAAGAGGTAACCATAAGACTTAACTGTAAGACTTAACCTGACACTTAACATTAAGACTTAACCCTAAGAAACAATCCTAAAACTTAACCCTAAGGATTAACATAATGACTTCACCTTAAGACTTGATCCTAAGACTTCACCTTAAGACTTATCCCTAAGACATAACCCTAAGACTTAAATTTACGACTTAACCATAAGACTTAACCCTAAGACTTATCCCTAAGACATAACCCTAAGACTTAAATTTAGGACTTAACCACAAGACTTAACCCTAAGACTTAATACTAATACTTAACCTAAGACTTAACCCTGAGACTTAACCTTAAGACTTAACCCTAAGACTTATCCCTGAGACTTAACCCTAAGACTTATCCCTGAGACTTAACCCTAAGACGTATCCCCAAACCTTAACCTTAAGACTTATTATTAAGATTTAAATTTAAGACTGAATCTTAAGACATAATACTAAGGCTTAACCTTAAGACTTATCCCTAAGACTTAACCCTGAGAATTTAATATAAGACTGAACCTTAGGATGTAACCCTAAGACTTAACACTATAACTTAACCGAAGACAACACTAAGACTTAAATTTAAGACTAAACTTTTAGACTTAACCCTAAGACGTAAACTTAAGAATTAAACATAAATCTTAACCCTGACACTTAACCCTAAGACGTATCCCAAAGACTTAAATTTAAGACTTAAACCTAAGACTCAAACCCTAGGACTTAAGATTTAACCTTAAGACTTAACACAAAGATTTAACCCTAAGATTTAGATTTATGAGTTAACCTTAAGACTTAATCCTAAGACTTAACACTAAGACTTAACCTTAAGACATAACCATAACACTTAAATCTAAGACTTAACCTTAACACTTAACCGTAAGACATAACCTTAAGATTTAACGCTAAGACTCAAATTTACGTCTTATCCTTAAGGCTTAACCCTAAGACTTAAATTTAGGTCTTAACCTTAACAGTTAACCCTAAGACTTAACCCTGAGACTTAAACCTAAGACTTAACCCTAAGACATAACCCTGAGACTTAACCTTAAGACTTAACCTTAAAACTTAACCCTAGGACTTGAATTTAAGACTTAACCTTAAGACTTATCCCTAAGACTTAACCCTGAGGCTTAAACCTAATACTTAATCTTAGAGACTTAACCCTTAGACTTAACCTTAAGACTTAACCCTAACACTTATAATTAAGACTTAACCTTAAGACTTAACCTTGTGACTTAACCTTAAAAACTAAACCTGAGACTTAACCCTAAGACTTAAACTTAAAACTTAACCCTAAGACTTAACCCTATGATTTAAACCTAAGACTTAACTTAAACATAAGACTTAACCCTAAGGCATAACCCTGACACTTAACCCTACGACTGAACCCTAAGACTAAACCCTAAGACTTAACCTTAAGACTTAACCCTAAGTCTTAACCCTGAGATTAACCGTGAGACTTAACCCAAGGATTTATCCCCAGGACTTAAAATTAAGACTTAAACTTATGACATAACCATAAGAGTTAACCCTGAGATTAAATCTTATGACTTTAACCCTAAGACTTAATATTAATACTTAACCTTAAGACAACACCCTAAGACTTAACCCTAAGACAATAAACCTAAGACGTAACCTTAAATACTTAACTCTAAGTCTTAACCTTAAGACTTAACCCTAAGACATAACTCTAAGACTTAATCTTAAGTCTTAACCTTAAGACCTAACCCTAAGATTTAACCTTAAGACGTGATCTTTAGGACATAACCCTAAGAATTAACCCTAAGACTTAAATTTAATACTTAACCCTAAGACTTAACCCTAAGACTTAATCCTAAGACATAACCCTGAGACTGAAACCTAAGACTTAACCTTAATGCTTAACCCTAAGTCATAACCCTGAGACTTAACATTGAAACTTAGCCTTGAAACTTAACCCTGAGACTTAACCCTAAGCCATATCCCCAAGACTTAACTCTAAGACGTAAACCTAAGACTCAATCCATAAGACTTAACCTTAAGACTTAACCCTAAGTCTCAGCCTTAAGACAGAACCTTACGACTTAACCCTGGGACTTAACCTTGAGACCTTACCTTGAGCCTTAACCCTGAGACTTATCCCTAAGACTTAACCATGAGACTTAACCTTCAGATTTACCGTTAAGTCTTAACTACAAGACTAAACCTTAAAACATAACCTTAAGACTTAACCGTAAGACATAAACCTGAGACTTAACCCTAAGACTTAACTAGAAGACTTAACCCTAAAACTTAACCTTAAGACTTAACCATAAAAATTAAGCCTAAGACTTAACCCTAAAACTTAACCTTAAGGCTCAACCTTAAGACTTAAGTTTAAGACTTAACCTTAATACTTTACCCTAAGACGTAAGCCAAAAACTTAACCCTAAGACTTAACCCTAAAGACTTAACTATAAGACTTAACCCTAAGTCTTAACCTTAAGACCTAACTTTAATATTCAAACTTAACACTTAACCTTAGGAGTTAACCCTTAGACTTAACCTTATAACTTAACCCTAAGACATAACATAAAGAGGTAACCATAAGACTTAACTGTAAGACTTAACCTGACACTTAACATTAAGACTTAACCCTAAGAAACAATCCTAAAACTTAACCCTAAGGATTAACATAATGACTTCACCTTAAGACTTGATCCTAAGACTTCACCTTAAGACTTATCCCTAAGACATAACCCTAAGACTTAAATTTACGACTTAACCATAAGACTTAACCCTAAGACTTATCCCTAAGACATAACCCTAAGACTTAAATTTAGGACTTAACCACAAGACTTAACCCTAAGACTTAATACTAATACTTAACCTAAGACTTAACCCTGAGACTTAACCTTAAGACTTAACCCTAAGATTTAACCTTAAGACTTAACCCTAAGACTTATCCCTGAGACTTAACCCTAAGACTTATCCCTGAGACTTAACCCTAAGACTTATCCCCAAACCTTAACCTTAAGACTTATTATTAAGATTTAAATTTAAGACTGAATCTTAAGACATAATACTAAGGCTTAACCTTAAGACTTATCCCTAAGACTTAACCCTGAGAATTTAATATAAGACTGAACCTTAGGATGTAACCCTAAGACTTAACACTATAACTTAACCGAAGACAACACTAAGACTTAAATTTAAGACTAAACTTTTAGACTTAACCCTAAGACGTAAACTTAAGAATTAAACATAAATCTTAACCCTGACACTTAACCCTAAGACGTATCCCAAAGACTTAAATTTAAGACTTAAACCTAAGACTCAAACCCTAGGACTTAAGATTTAACCTTAAGACTTAACACAAAGATTTAACCCTAAGATTTAGATTTATGAGTTAACCTTAAGACTTAATCCTAAGACTTAACACTAAGACTTAACCTTAAGACATAACCATAACACTTAAATCTAAGACTTAACCTTAACACTTAACCGTAAGACATAACCTTAAGATTTAACGCTAAGACTCAAATTTACGTCTTATCCTTAAGGCTTAACCCTAAGACTTAAATTTAGGTCTTAACCTTAACAGTTAACCCTAAGACTTAACCCTGAGACTTAAACCTAAGACTTAACCCTAAGACATAACCCTGAGACTTAACCTTAAGACTTAACCTTAAAACTTAACCCTAGGACTTGAATTTAAGACTTAACCTTAAGACTTATCCCTAAGACTTAACCCTGAGACTTAAACCTAATACTTAATCTTAGAGACTTAACCCTTAGACTTAACCTTAAGACTTAACCCTAACACTTATAATTAAGACTTAACCTTGTGACTTAACCTTAAAAACTAAACCTGAGACTTAACCCTAAGACTTAAACTTAAAACTTAACCCTAAGACTTAACCCTATGATTTAAACCTAAGACTTAACTTAAACATAAGACTTAACCCTAAGGCATAACCCTGAGACTTAACCCTACGACTGAACCCTAAGACTAAACCCTAAGACTTAACCTTAAGACTTAACCCTAAGTCTTAACCCTGAGATTAACCGTGAGACTTAACCCAAGGATTTATCCCCAGGACTTAAAATTAAGACTTAAACTTATGACATAACCATAAGAGTTAACCCTGAGATTAAATCTTATGACTTTAACCCTAAGACTTAATATTAATACTTAACCTTAAGACAACACCCTAAGACTTAACCCTAAGACAATAAACCTAAGACGTAACCTTAAATACTTAACTCTAAGTCTTAACCTTAAGACTTAACCCTAAGACATAACTCTAAGACTTAATCTTAAGTCTTAACCTTAAGACCTAACCCTAAGATTTAACCTTAAGACGTGATCTTTAGGACATAACCCTAAGAATTAACCCTAAGACTTAAATTTAATACTTAACCCTAAGACTTAACCCTAAGACTTAATCCTAAGACATAACCCTGAGACTGAAACCTAAGACTTAACCTTAATGCTTAACCCTAAGTCATAACCCTGAGACTTAACATTGAAACTTAGCCTTGAAACTTAACCCTGAGACTTAACCCTAAGCCATATCCCCAAGACTTAACTCTAAGACGTAAACCTAAGACTCAATCCATAAGACTTAACCTTAAGACTTAACCCTAAGTCTCAGCCTTAAGACAGAACCTTACGACTTAACCCTGGGACTTAACCTTGAGACCTTACCTTGAGCCTTAACCCTGAGACTTATCCCTAAGACTTAACCATGAGACTTAACCTTCAGATTTACCGTTAAGTCTTAACTACAAGACTAAACCTTAAAACATAACCTTAAGACTTAACCGTAAGACATAAACCTGAGACTTAACCCTAAGACTTAACTAGAAGACTTAACCCTAAAACTTAACCTTAAGACTTAACCATAAAAATTAAGCCTAAGACTTAACCCTAAAACTTAACCTTAAGGCTCAACCTTAAGACTTGACGTTAAGACTTAAGTTTAAGACTTAACCTTAATACTTTACCCTAAGACGTAAGCCAAAAACTTAACCCTAAGACTTAACCCTAAAGACTTAACTATAAGACTTAACCCTAAGTCTTAACCTTAAGACCTAACTTTAATATTCAAACTTAACACTTAACCTTAGGAGTTAACCCTTAGACTTAACCTTATAACTTAACCCTAAGACATAACATTAAGAGGTAACCATAAGGCTTAACTGTAAGACTTAACCTGACACTTAACATTAAGACTTAACCCTAAGAAACAATCCTAAAACTTAACCCTAAGGATTAACATAATGACTTCACCTTAAGACTTGATCCTAAGACTTCACCTTAAGACTTATCCCTAAGACATAACCCTAAGACTTAAATTTACGACTTAACCATAAGACTTAACCCTAAGACTTATCCCTAAGACATAACCCTAAGACTTAAATTTAGGACTTAACCACAAGACTTAACCCTAAGACTTAATACTAATACTTAACCTAAGACTTAACCCTGAGACTTAACCTTAAGACTTAACCCTAAGATTTAACCTTAAGACTTAACCCTAAGACTTATCCCTGAGACTTAACCCTAAGACTTATCCCTGAGACTTAACCCTAAGACTTATCCCCAAACCTTAACCTTAAGACTTATTATTAAGATTTAAATTTAAGACTGAATCTTAAGACATAATACTAAGGCTTAACCTTAAGACTTATCCCTAAGACTTAACCCTGAGAATTTAATATAAGACTGAACCTTAGGATGTAACCCTAAGACTTAACACTATAACTTAACCGAAGACAACACTAAGACTTAAATTTAAGACTAAACTTTTAGACTTAACCCTAAGACGTAAACTTAAGAATTAAACATAAATCTTAACCCTGACACTTAACCCTAAGACGTATCCCAAAGACTTAAATTTAAGACTTAAACCTAAGACTCAAACCCTAGGACTTAAGATTTAACCTTAAGACTTAACACAAAGATTTAACCCTAAGATTTAGATTTATGAGTTAACCTTAAGACTTAATCCTAAGACTTAACACTAAGACTTAACCTTAAGACATAACCATAACACTTAAATCTAAGACTTAACCTTAACACTTAACCGTAAGACATAACCTTAAGATTTAACGCTAAGACTCAAATTTACGTCTTATCCTTAAGGCTTAACCCTAAGACTTAAATTTAGGTCTTAACCTTAACAGTTAACCCTAAGACTTAACCCTGAGACTTAAACCTAAGACTTAACCCTAAGACATAACCCTGAGACTTAACCTTAAGACTTAACCTTAAAACTTAACCCTAGGACTTGAATTTAAGACTTAACCTTAAGACTTATCCCTAAGACTTAACCCTGAGACTTAAACCTAATACTTAATCTTAGAGACTTAACCCTTAGACTTAACCTTAAGACTTAACCCTAACACTTATAATTAAGACTTAACCTTGTGACTTAACCTTAAAAACTAAACCTGAGACTTAACCCTAAGACTTAAACTTAAAACTTAACCCTAAGACTTAACCCTATGATTTAAACCTAAGACTTAACTTAAACATAAGACTTAACCCTAAGGCATAACCCTGAGACTTAACCCTACGACTGAACCCTAAGACTAAACCCTAAGACTTAACCTTAAGACTTAACCCTAAGTCTTAACCCTGAGATTAACCGTGAGACTTAACCCAAAGATTTATCCCCAAGACTTAAAATTAAGACTTAAACTTATGACATAACCATAAGAGTTAACCCTGAGATTAAATCTTATGACTTTAACCCTAAGACTTAATATTAATACTTAACCTTAAGACAACACCCTAAGACTTAACCCTAAGACAATAAACCTAAGACGTAACCTTAAATACTTAACTCTAAGTCTTAACCTTAAGACTTAACCCTAAGACATAACTCTAAGACTTAATCTTAAGTCTTAACCTTAAGACCTAACCCTAAGATTTAACCTTAAGACGTGATCTTTAGGACATAACCCTAAGAATTAACGCTAAGACTTAAATTTAATACTTAACCCTAAGACTTAACCCTAAGACTTAATCCTAAGACATAACCCTGAGACTGAAACCTAAGACTTAACCTTAATGCTTAACCCTAAGTCATAACCCTGAGACTTAACATTGAAACTTAGCCTTGAAACTTAACCCTGAGACTTAACCCTAAGCCATATCCCCAAGACTTAACTCTAAGACGTAAACCTAAGACTCAATCCATAAGACTTAACCTTAAGACTTAACCCTAAGTCTCAGCCTTAAGACAGAACCTTACGACTTAACCCTGGGACTTAACCTTGAGACCTTACCTTGAGCCTTAACCCTGAGACTTATCCCTAAGACTTAACCATGAGACTTAACCTTCAGATTTACCGTTAAGTCTTAACTACAAGACTAAACCTTAAAACATAACCTTAAGACTTAACCGTAAGACATAAACCTGAGACTTAACCCTAAGACTTAACTAGAAGACTTAACCCTAAAACTTAACCTTAAGACTTAACCATAAAAATTAAGCCTAAGACTTAACCCTAAAACTTAACCTTAAGGCTCAACCTTAAGACTTGACGTTAAGACTTAAGTTTAAGACTTAACCTTAATACTTTACCCTAAGACGTAAGCCAAAAACTTAACCCTAAGACTTAACCCTAAAGACTTAACTATAAGACTTAACCCTAAGTCTTAACCTTAAGACCTAACTTTAATATTCAAACTTAACACTTAACCTTAGGAGTTAACCCTTAGACTTAACCTTATAACTTAACCCTAAGACATAACATTAAGAGGTAACCATAAGACTTAACTGTAAGACTTAACCTGACACTTAACATTAAGACTTAACCCTAAGAAACAATCCTAAAACTTAACCCTAAGGATTAACATAATGACTTCACCTTAAGACTTGATCCTAAGACTTCACCTTAAGACTTATCCCTAAGACATAACCCTAAGACTTAAATTTACGACTTAACCATAAGACTTAACCCTAAGACTTATCCCTAAGACATAACCCTAAGACTTAAATTTAGGACTTAACCACAAGACTTAACCCTAAGACTTAATACTAATACTTAACCTAAGACTTAACCCTGAGACTTAACCTTAAGACTTAACCCTAAGATTTAACCTTAAGACTTAACCCTAAGACTTATCCCTGAGACTTAACCCTAAGACTTATCCCTGAGACTTAACCCTAAGACTTATCCCCAAACCTTAACCTTAAGACTTATTATTAAGATTTAAATTTAAGACTGAATCTTAAGACATAATACTAAGGCTTAACCTTAAGACTTATCCCTAAGACTTAACCCTGAGAATTTAATATAAGACTGAACCTTAGGATGTAACCCTAAGACTTAACACTATAACTTAACCGAAGACAACACTAAGACTTAAATTTAAGACTAAACTTTTAGACTTAACCCTAAGACGTAAACTTAAGAATTAAACATAAATCTTAACCCTGACACTTAACCCTAAGACGTATCCCAAAGACTTAAATTTAAGACTTAAACCTAAGACTCAAACCCTAGGACTTAAGATTTAACCTTAAGACTTAACACAAAGATTTAACCCTAAGATTTAGATTTATGAGTTAATCTTAAGACTTAATCCTAAGACTTAACACTAAGACTTAACCTTAAGACATAACCATAACACTTAAATCTAAGACTTAACCTTAACACTTAACCGTAAGACATAACCTTAAGATTTAACGCTAAGACTCAAATTTACGTCTTATCCTTAAGGCTTAACCCTAAGACTTAAATTTAGGTCTTAACCTTAACAGTTAACCCTAAGACTTAACCCTGAGACTTAAACCTAAGACTTAACCCTAATACATAACCCTGAGACTTAACCTTAAGACTTAACCTTAAAACTTAACCCTAGGACTTGAATTTAAGACTTAACCTTAAGACTTATCCCTAAGACTTAACCCTGAGACTTAAACCTAATACTTAATCTTAGAGACTTAACCCTTAGACTTAACCTTAAGACTTAACCCTAACACTTATAATTAAGACTTAACCTTGTGACTTAACCTTAAAAACTAAACCTGAGACTTAACCCTAAGACTTAAACTTAAAACTTAACCCTAAGACTTAACCCTATGATTTAAACCTAAGACTTAACTTAAACATAAGACTTAACCCTAAGGCATAACCCTGAGACTTAACCCTACGACTGAACCCTAAGACTAAACCCTAAGACTTAACCTTAAGACTTAACCCTAAGTCTTAACCCTGAGATTAACCGTGAGACTTAACCCAAGGATTTATCCCCAAGACTTAAAATTAAGACTTAAACTTATGACATAGCCATAAGAGTTAACCCTGAGATTAAATCTTATGACTTTAACCCTAAGACTTAATATTAATACTTAACCTTAAGACAACACCCTAAGACTTAACCCTAAGACAATAAACCTAAGACGTAACCTTAAATACTTAACTCTAAGTCTTAACCTTAAGACTTAACCCTAAGACATAACTCTAAGACTTAATCTTAAGTCTTAACCTTAAGACCTAACCCTAAGATTTAACCTTAAGACGTGATCTTTAGGACATAACCCTAAGAATTAACGCTAAGACTTAAATTTAATACTTAACCCTAAGACTTAACCCTAAGACTTAATCCTAAGACATAACCCTGAGACTGAAACCGAAGACTTAACCTTAATGCTTAACCCTAAGTCATAACCCTGAGACTGAACATTGAAACTTAGCCTTGAAACTTAACCCTGAGACTTAACCCTAAGCCATATCCCCAAGACTTAACTCTAAGACGTAAACCTAAGACTCAATCCATAAGACTTAACCTTAAGACTTAACCCTAAGTCTCAGCCTTAAGACAGAACCTTACGACTTAACCCTGGGACTTAACCTTGAGACCTTACCTTGAGCCTTAACCCTGAGACTTATCCCTAAGACTTAACCATGAGACTTAACCTTCAGATTTACCGTTAAGTCTTAACTACAAGACTAAACCTTAAAACATAACCTTAAGACTTAACCGTAAGACATAAACCTGAGACTTAACCCTAAGACTTAACTAGAAGACTTAACCCTAAAACTTAACCTTAAGACTTAACCATAAAAATTAAGCCTAAGACTTAACCCTAAAACTTAACCTTAAGGCTCAACCTTAAGACTTGACGTTAAGACTTAAGGTTAAGACTTAACCTTAATACTTTACCCTAAGACGTAAGCCAAAAACTTAACCCTAAGACTTAACCCTAAAGACTTAACTATAAGACTTAACCCTAAGTCTTAACCTTAAGACCTAACTTTAATATTCAAACTTAACACTTAACCTTAGGAGTTAACCCTTAGACTTAACCTTATAACTTAACCCTAAGACATAACATTAAGAGGTAACCATAAGACTTAACTGTAAGACTTAACCTGACACTTAACATTAAGACTTAACCCTAAGAAACAATCCTAAAACTTAACCCTAAGGATTAACATAATGACTTCACCTTAAGACTTGATCCTAAGACTTCACCTTAAGACTTATCCCTAAGACATAACCCTAAGACTTAAATTTACGACTTAACCATAAGACTTAACCCTAAGACTTATCCCTAAGACATAACCCTAAGACTTAAATTTAGGACTTAACCACAAGACTTAACCCTAAGACTTAATACTAATACTTAACCTAAGACTTAACCCTGAGACTTAACCTTAAGACTTAACCCTAAGATTTAACCTTAAGACTTAACCCTAAGACTTATCCCTGAGACTTAACCCTAAGACTTATCCCTGAGACTTAACCCTAAGACGTATCCCCAAACCTTAACCTTAAGACTTATTATTAAGATTTAAATTTAAGACTGAATCTTAAGACATAATACTAAGGCTTAACCTTAAGACTTATCCCTAAGACTTAACCCTGAGAATTTAATATAAGACTGAACCTTAGGATGTAACCCTAAGACTTAACACTATAACTTAACCGAAGACAACACTAAGACTTAAATTTAAGACTAAACTTTTAGACTTAACCCTAAGACGTAAACTTAAGAATTAAACATAAATCTTAACCCTGACACTTTAACCCTAAGACGTATCCCAAAGACTTAAATTTAAGACTTAAACCTAAGACTCAAACCCTAGGACTTAAGATTTAACCTTAAGACTTAACACAAAGATTTAACCCTAAGATTTAGATTTATGAGTTAACCTTAAGACTTAATCCTAAGACTTAACACTAAGACTTAACCTTAAGACATAACCATAACACTTAAATCTAAGACTTAACCTTAACACTTAACCGTAAGACATAACCTTAAGATTTAACGCTAAGACTCAAATTTACGTCTTATCCTTAAGGCTTAACCCTAAGACTTAAATTTAGGTCTTAACCTTAACAGTTAACCCTAAGACTTAACCCTGAGACTTAAACCTAAGACTTAACCCTAAGACATAACCCTGAGACTTAACCTTAAGACTTAACCTTAAAACTTAACCCTAGGACTTGAATTTAAGACTTAACCTTAAGACTTATCCCTAAGACTTAACCCTGAGACTTAAACCTAATACTTAATCTTAGAGACTTAACCCTTAGACTTAACCTTAAGACTTAACCCTAACACTTATAATTAAGACTTAACCTTAAGACTTAACCTTGTGACTTAACCTTAAAAACTAAACCTGAGACTTAACCCTAAGACTTAAACTTAAAACTTAACCCTAAGACTTAACCCTATGATTTAAACCTAAGACTTAACTTAAACATAAGACTTAACCCTAAGGCATAACCCTGAGACTTAACCCTACGACTGAACCCTAAGACTAAACCCTAAGACTTAACCTTAAGACTTAACCCTAAGTCTTAACCCTGAGATTAACCGTGAGACTTAACCCAAGGATTTATCCCCAAGACTTAAAAGTAAGACTTAAACTTATGACATAACCATAAGAGTTAACCCTGAGATTAAATCTTATGACTTTAACCCTAAGACTTAATATTAATACTTAACCTTAAGACAACACCCTAAGACTTAACCCTAAGACAATAAACCTAAGACGTAACCTTAAATACTTAACTCTAAGTCTTAACCTTAAGACTTAACCCTAAGACATAACTCTAAGACTTAATCTTAAGTCTTAACCTTAAGACCTAACCCTAAGATTTAACCTTAAGACGTGATCTTTAGGACATAACCCTAAGAATTAACCCTAAGACTTAAATTTAATACTTAACCCTAAGACTTAACCCTAAGACTTAATCCTAAGACATAACCCTGAGACTGAAACCTAAGACTTAACCTTAATGCTTAACCCTAAGTCATAACCCTGAGACTTAACATTGAAACTTAGCCTTGAAACTTAACCCTGAGACTTAACCCTAAGCCATATCCCCAAGACTTAACTCTAAGACGTAAACCTAAGACTCAATCCATAAGACTTAACCTTAAGACTTAACCCTAAGTCTCAGCCTTAAGACAGAACCTTACGACTTAACCCTGGGACTTAACCTTGAGACCTTACCTTGAGCCTTAACCCTGAGACTTATCCCTAAGACTTAACCATGAGACTTAACCTTCAGATTTACCGTTAAGTCTTAACTACAAGACTAAACCTTAAAACATAACCTTAAGACTTAACCGTAAGACATAAACCTGAGACTTAACCCTAAGACTTAACTAGAAGACTTAACCCTAAAACTTAACCTTAAGACTTAACCATAAAAATTAAGCCTAAGACTTAACCCTAAAACTTAACCTTAAGGCTCAACCTTAAGACTTGACGTTAAGACTTAAGTTTAAGACTTAACCTTAATACTTTACCCTAAGACGTAAGCCAAAAACTTAACCCTAAGACTTAACCCTAAAGACTTAACTATAAGACTTAACCCTAAGTCTTAACCTTAAGACCTAACTTTAATATTCAAACTTAACACTTAACCTTAGGAGTTAACCCTTAGACTTAACCTTATAACTTAACCCTAAGACATAACATAAAGAGGTAACCATAAGACTTAACTGTAAGACTTAACCTGACACTTAACATTAAGACTTAACCCTAAGAAACAATCCTAAAACTTAACCCTAAGGATTAACATAATGACTTCACCTTAAGACTTGATCCTAAGACTTCACCTTAAGACTTATCCCTAAGACATAACCCTAAGACTTAAATTTACGACTTAACCATAAGACTTAACCCTAAGACTTATCCCTAAGACATAACCCTAAGACTTAAATTTAGGACTTAACCACAAGACTTAACCCTAAGACTTAATACTAATACTTAACCTAAGACTTAACCCTGAGACTTAACCTTAAGACTTAACCCTAAGATTTAACCTTAAGACTTAACCCTAAGACTTATCCCTGAGACTTAACCCTAAGACTTATCCCTGAGACTTAACCCTAAGACTTATCCCCAAACCTTAACCTTAAGACTTATTATTAAGATTTAAATTTAAGACTGAATCTTAAGACATAATACTAAGGCTTAACCTTAAGACTTATCCCTAAGACTTAACCCTGAGAATTTAATATAAGACTGAACCTTAGGATGTAACCCTAAGACTTAACACTATAACTTAACCGAAGACAACACTAAGACTTAAATTTAAGACTAAACTTTTAGACTTAACCCTAAGACGTAAACTTAAGAATTAAACATAAATCTTAACCCTGACACTTAACCCTAAGACGTATCCCAAAGACTTAAATTTAAGACTTAAACCTAAGACTCAAACCCTAGGACTTAAGATTTAACCTTAAGACTTAACACAAAGATTTAACCCTAAGATTTAGATTTATGAGTTAACCTTAAGACTTAATCCTAAGACTTAACACTAAGACTTAACCTTAAGACATAACCATAACACTTAAATCTAAGACTTAACCTTAACACTTAACCGTAAGACATAACCTTAAGATTTAACGCTAAGACTCAAATTTACGTCTTATCCTTAAGGCTTAACCCTAAGACTTAAATTTAGGTCTTAACCTTAACAGTTAACCCTAAGACTTAACCCTGAGACTTAAACCTAAGACTTAACCCTAAGACATAACCCTGAGACTTAACCTTAAGACTTAACCTTAAAACTTAACCCTAGGACTTGAATTTAAGACTTAACCTTAAGACTTATCCCTAAGACTTAACCCTGAGACTTAAACCTAATACTTAATCTTAGAGACTTAACCCTTAGACTTAACCTTAAGACTTAACCCTAACACTTATAATTAAGACTTAACCTTGTGACTTAACCTTAAAAACTAAACCTGAGACTTAACCCTAAGACTTAAACTTAAAACTTAACCCTAAGACTTAACCCTATGATTTAAACCTAAGACTTAACTTAAACATAAGACTTAACCCTAAGGCATAACCCTGAGACTTAACCCTACGACTGAACCCTAAGACTAAACCCTAAGACTTAACCTTAAGACTTAACCCTAAGTCTTAACCCTGAGATTAACCGTGAGACTTAACCCAAGGATTTATCCCCAGGACTTAAAATTAAGACTTAAACTTATGACATAACCATAAGAGTTAACCCTGAGATTAAATCTTATGACTTTAACCCTAAGACTTAATATTAATACTTAACCTTAAGACAACACCCTAAGACTTAACCCTAAGACAATAAACCTAAGACGTAACCTTAAATACTTAACTCTAAGTCTTAACCTTAAGACTTAACCCTAAGACATAACTCTAAGACTTAATCTTAAGTCTTAACCTTAAGACCTAACCCTAAGATTTAACCTTAAGACGTGATCTTTAGGACATAACCCTAAGAATTAACCCTAAGACTTAAATTTAATACTTAACCCTAAGACTTAACCCTAAGACTTAATCCTAAGACATAACCCTGAGACTGAAACCTAAGACTTAACCTTAATGCTTAACCCTAAGTCATAACCCTGAGACTTAACATTGAAACTTAGCCTTGAAACTTAACCCTGAGACTTAACCCTAAGCCATATCCCCAAGACTTAACTCTAAGACGTAAACCTAAGACTCAATCCATAAGACTTAACCTTAAGACTTAACCCTAAGTCTCAGCCTTAAGACAGAACCTTACGACTTAACCCTGGGACTTAACCTTGAGACCTTACCTTGAGCCTTAACCCTGAGACTTATCCCTAAGACTTAACCATGAGACTTAACCTTCAGATTTACCGTTAAGTCTTAACTACAAGACTAAACCTTAAAACATAACCTTAAGACTTAACCGTAAGACATAAACCTGAGACTTAACCCTAAGACTTAACTAGAAGACTTAACCCTAAAACTTAACCTTAAGACTTAACCATAAAAATTAAGCCTAAGACTTAACCCTAAAACTTAACCTTAAGGCTCAACCTTAAGACTTGACGTTAAGACTTAAGTTTAAGACTTAACCTTAATACTTTACCCTAAGACGTAAGCCAAAAACTTAACCCTAAGACTTAACCCTAAAGACTTAACTATAAGACTTAACCCTAAGTCTTAACCTTAAGACCTAACTTTAATATTCAAACTTAACACTTAACCTTAGGAGTTAACCCTTAGACTTAACCTTATAACTTAACCCTAAGACATAACATAAAGAGGTAACCATAAGACTTAACTGTAAGACTTAACCTGACACTTAACATTAAGACTTAACCCTAAGAAACAATCCTAAAACTTAACCCTAAGGATTAACATAATGACTTCACCTTAAGACTTGATCCTAAGACTTCACCTTAAGACTTATCCCTAAGACATAACCCTAAGACTTAAATTTACGACTTAACCATAAGACTTAACCCTAAGACTTATCCCTAAGACATAACCCTAAGACTTAAATTTACGACTTAACCACAAGACTTAACCCTAAGACTTAATACTAATACTTAACCTAAGACTTAACCCTGAGACTTAACCTTAAGACTTAACCCTAAGATTTAACCTTAAGACTTAACCCTAAGACTTATCCCTGAGACTTAACCCTAAGACTTATCCCTGAGACTTAACCCTAAGACTTATCCCCAAACCTTAACCTTAAGACTTATTATTAAGATTTAAATTTAAGACTGAATCTTAAGACATAATACTAAGGCTTAACCTTAAGACTTATCCCTAAGACTTAACCCTGAGAATTTAATATAAGACTGAACCTTAGGATGTAACCCTAAGACTTAACACTATAACTTAACCGAAGACAACACTAAGACTTAAATTTAAGACTAAACTTTTAGACTTAACCCTAAGACGTAAACTTAAGAATTAAACATAAATCTTAACCCTGACACTTAACCCTAAGACGTATCCCAAAGACTTAAATTTAAGACTTAAACCTAAGACTCAAACCCTAGGACTTAAGATTTAACCTTAAGACTTAACACAAAGATTTAACCCTAAGATTTAGATTTATGAGTTAACCTTAAGACTTAATCCTAAGACTTAACACTAAGACTTAACCTTAAGACATAACCATAACACTTAAATCTAAGACTTAACCTTAACACTTAACCGTAAGACATAACCTTAAGATTTAACGCTAAGACTCAAATTTACGTCTTATCCTTAAGGCTTAACCCTAAGACTTAAATTTAGGTCTTAACCTTAACAGTTAACCCTAAGACTTAACCCTGAGACTTAAACCTAAGACTTAACCCTAAGACATAACCCTGAGACTTAACCTTAAGACTTAACCTTAAAACTTAACCCTAGGACTTGAATTTAAGACTTAACCTTAAGACTTATCCCTAAGACTTAACCCTGAGACTTAAACCTAATACTTAATCTTAGAGACTTAACCCTTAGACTTAACCTTAAGACTTAACCCTAACACTTATAATTAAGACTTAACCTTGTGACTTAACCTTAAAAACTAAACCTGAGACTTAACCCTAAGACTTAAACTTAAAACTTAACCCTAAGACTTAACCCTATGATTTAAACCTAAGACTTAACTTAAACATAAGACTTAACCCTAAGGCATAACCCTGAGACTTAACCCTACGACTGAACCCTAAGACTAAACCCTAAGACTTAACCTTAAGACTTAACCCTAAGTCTTAACCCTGAGATTAACCGTGAGACTTAACCCAAGGATTTATCCCCAAGACTTAAAATTAAGACTTAAACTTATGACATAACCATAAGAGTTAACCCTGAGATTAAATCTTATGACTTTAACCCTAAGACTTAATATTAATACTTAACCTTAAGACAACACCCTAAGACTTAACCCTAAGACAATAAACCTAAGACGTAACCTTAAATACTTAACTCTAAGTCTTAACCTTAAGACTTAACCCTAAGACATAACTCTAAGACTTAATCTTAAGTCTTAACCTTAAGACCTAACCCTAAGATTTAACCTTAAGACGTGATCTTTAGGACATAACCCTAAGAATTAACCCTAAGACTTAAATTTAATACTTAACCCTAAGACTTAACCCTAAGACTTAATCCTAAGACATAACCCTGAGACTGAAACCTAAGACTTAACCTTAATGCTTAACCCTAAGTCATAACCCTGAGACTGAACATTGAAACTTAGCCTTGAAACTTAACCCTGAGACTTAACCCTAAGCCATATCCCCAAGACTTAACTCTAAGACGTAAACCTAAGACTCAATCCATAAGACTTAACCTTAAGACTTAACCCTAAGTCTCAGCCTTAAGACAGAACCTTACGACTTAACCCTGGGACTTAACCTTGAGACCTTACCTTGAGCCTTAACCCTGAGACTTATCCCTAAGACTTAACCATGAGACTTAACCTTCAGATTTACCGTTAAGTCTTAACTACAAGACTAAACCTTAAAACATAACCTTAAGACTTAACCGTAAGACATAAACCTGAGACTTAACCCTAAGACTTAACTAGAAGACTTAACCCTAAAACTTAACCTTAAGACTTAACCATAAAAATTAAGCCTAAGACTTAACCCTAAAACTTAACCTTAAGACTTGACGTTAAGACTTAAGTTTAAGACTTAACCTTAATACTTTACCCTAAGACGTAAGCCAAAAACTTAACCCTAAGACTTAACCCTAAAGACTTAACTATAAGACTTAACCCTAAGTCTTAACCTTAAGACCTAACTTTAATATTCAAACTTAACACTTAACCTTAGGAGTTAACCCTTAGACTTAACCTTATAACTTAACCCTAAGACATAACATTAAGAGGTAACCATAAGACTTAACTGTAAGACTTAACCTGACACTTAACATTAAGACTTAACCCTAAGAAACAATCCTAAAACTTAACCCTAAGGATTAACATAATGACTTCACCTTAAGACTTGATCCTAAGACTTCACCTTAAGACTTATCCCTAAGACATAACCCTAAGACTTAAATTTACGACTTAACCATAAGACTTAACCCTAAGACTTATCCCTAAGACATAACCCTAAGACTTAAATTTAGGACTTAACCACAAGACTTAACCCTAAGACTTAATACTAATACTTAACCTAAGACTTAACCCTGAGACTTAACCTTAAGACTTAACCCTAAGATTTAACCTTAAGACTTAACCCTAAGACTTATCCCTGAGACTTAACCCTAAGACTTATCCCTGAGACTTAACCCTAAGACTTATCCCCAAACCTTAACCTTAAGACTTATTATTAAGATTTAAATTTAAGACTGAATCTTAAGACATAATACTAAGGCTTAACCTTAAGACTTATCCCTAAGACTTAACCCTGAGAATTTAATATAAGACTGAACCTTAGGATGTAACCCTAAGACTTAACACTATAACTTAACCGAAGACAACACTAAGACTTAAATTTAAGACTAAACTTTTAGACTTAACCCTAAGACGTAAACTTAAGAATTAAACATAAATCTTAACCCTGACACTTAACCCTAAGACGTATCCCAAAGACTTAAATTTAAGACTTAAACCTAAGACTCAAACCCTAGGACTTAAGATTTAACCTTAAGACTTAACACAAAGATTTAACCCTAAGATTTAGATTTATGAGTTAACCTTAAGACTTAATCCTAAGACTTAACACTAAGACTTAACCTTAAGACATAACCATAACACTTAAATCTAAGACTTAACCTTAACACTTAACCGTAAGACATAACCTTAAGATTTAACGCTAAGACTCAAATTTACGTCTTATCCTTAAGGCTTAACCCTAAGACTTAAATTTAGGTCTTAACCTTAACAGTTAACCCTAAGACTTAACCCTGAGACTTAAACCTAAGACTTAACCCTAAGACATAACCCTGAGACTTAACCTTAAGACTTAACCTTAAAACTTAACCCTAGGACTTGAATTTAAGACTTAACCTTAAGACTTATCCCTAAGACTTAACCCTGAGACTTAAACCTAATACTTAATCTTAGAGACTTAACCCTTAGACTTAACCTTAAGACTTAACCCTAACACTTATAATTAAGACTTAACCTTGTGACTTAACCTTAAAAACTAAACCTGAGACTTAACCCTAAGACTTAAACTTAAAACTTAACCCTAAGACTTAACCCTATGATTTAAACCTAAGACTTAACTTAAACATAAGACTTAACCCTAAGGCATAACCCTGAGACTTAACCCTACGACTGAACCCTAAGACTAAACCCTAAGACTTAACCTTAAGACTTAACCCTAAGTCTTAACCCTGAGATTAACCGTGAGACTTAACCCAAGGATTTATCCCCAAGACTTAAAATTAAGACTTAAACTTATGACATAGCCATAAGAGTTAACCCTGAGATTAAATCTTATGACTTTAACCCTAAGACTTAATATTAATACTTAACCTTAAGACAACACCCTAAGACTTAACCCTAAGACAATAAACCTAAGACGTAACCTTAAATACTTAACTCTAAGTCTTAACCTTAAGACTTAACCCTAAGACATAACTCTAAGACTTAATCTTAAGTCTTAACCTTAAGACCTAACCCTAAGATTTAACCTTAAGACGTGATCTTTAGGACATAACCCTAAGAATTAACCCTAAGACTTAAATTTAATACTTAACCCTAAGACTTAACCCTAAGACTTAATCCTAAGACATAACCCTGAGACTGAAACCTAAGACTTAACCTTAATGCTTAACCCTAAGTCATAACCCTGAGACTGAACATTGAAACTTAGCCTTGAAACTTAACCCTGAGACTTAACCCTAAGCCATATCCCCAAGACTTAACTCTAAGACGTAAACCTAAGACTCAATCCATAAGACTTAACCTTAAGACTTAACCCTAAGTCTCAGCCTTAAGACAGAACCTTACGACTTAACCCTGGGACTTAACCTTGAGACCTTACCTTGAGCCTTAACCCTGAGACTTATCCCTAAGACTTAACCATGAGACTTAACCTTCAGATTTACCGTTAAGTCTTAACTACAAGACTAAACCTTAAAACATAACCTTAAGACTTAACCGTAAGACATAAACCTGAGACTTAACCCTAAGACTTAACTAGAAGACTTAACCCTAAAACTTAACCTTAAGACTTAACCATAAAAATTAAGCCTAAGACTTAACCCTAAAACTTAACCTTAAGGCTCAACCTTAAGACTTGACGTTAAGACTTAAGTTTAAGACTTAACCTTAATACTTTACCCTAAGACGTAAGCCAAAAACTTAACCCTAAGACTTAACCCTAAAGACTTAACTATAAGACTTAACCCTAAGTCTTAACCTTAAGACCTAACTTTAATATTCAAACTTAACACTTAACCTTAGGAGTTAACCCTTAGACTTAACCTTATAACTTAACCCTAAGACATAACATTAAGAGGTAACCATAAGACTTAACTGTAAGACTTAACCTGACACTTAACATTAAGACTTAACCCTAAGAAACAATCCTAAAACTTAACCCTAAGGATTAACATAATGACTTCACCTTAAGACTTGATCCTAAGACTTCACCTTAAGACTTATCCCTAAGACATAACCCTAAGACTTAAATTTACGACTTAACCATAAGACTTAACCCTAAGACTTATCCCTAAGACATAACCCTAAGACTTAAATTTAGGACTTAACCACAAGACTTAACCCTAAGACTTAATACTAATACTTAACCTAAGACTTAACCCTGAGACTTAACCTTAAGACTTAACCCTAAGATTTAACCTTAAGACTTAACCCTAAGACTTATCCCTGAGACTTAACCCTAAGACTTATCCCTGAGACTTAACCCTAAGACGTATCCCCAAACCTTAACCTTAAGACTTATTATTAAGATTTAAATTTAAGACTGAATCTTAAGACATAATACTAAGGCTTAACCTTAAGACTTATCCCTAAGACTTAACCCTGAGAATTTAATATAAGACTGAACCTTAGGATGTAACCCTAAGACTTAACACTATAACTTAACCGAAGACAACACTAAGACTTAAATTTAAGACTAAACTTTTAGACTTAACCCTAAGACGTAAACTTAAGAATTAAACATAAATCTTAACCCTGACACTTTAACCCTAAGACGTATCCCAAAGACTTAAATTTAAGACTTAAACCTAAGACTCAAACCCTAGGACTTAAGATTTAACCTTAAGACTTAACACAAAGATTTAACCCTAAGATTTAGATTTATGAGTTAACCTTAAGACTTAATCCTAAGACTTAACACTAAGACTTAACCTTAAGACATAACCATAACACTTAAATCTAAGACTTAACCTTAACACTTAACCGTAAGACATAACCTTAAGATTTAACGCTAAGACTCAAATTTACGTCTTATCCTTAAGGCTTAACCCTAAGACTTAAATTTAGGTCTTAACCTTAACAGTTAACCCTAAGACTTAACCCTGAGACTTAAACCTAAGACTTAACCCTAAGACATAACCCTGAGACTTAACCTTAAGACTTAACCTTAAAACTTAACCCTAGGACTTGAATTTAAGACTTAACCTTAAGACTTATCCCTAAGACTTAACCCTGAGACTTAAACCTAATACTTAATCTTAGAGACTTAACCCTTAGACTTAACCTTAAGACTTAACCCTAACACTTATAATTAAGACTTAACCTTAAGACTTAACCTTGTGACTTAACCTTAAAAACTAAACCTGAGACTTAACCCTAAGACTTAAACTTAAAACTTAACCCTAAGACTTAACCCTATGATTTAAACCTAAGACTTAACTTAAACATAAGACTTAACCCTAAGGCATAACCCTGAGACTTAACCCTACGACTGAACCCTAAGACTAAACCCTAAGACTTAACCTTAAGACTTAACCCTAAGTCTTAACCCTGAGATTAACCGTGAGACTTAACCCAAGGATTTATCCCCAAGACTTAAAATTAAGACTTAAACTTATGACATAGCCATAAGAGTTAACCCTGAGATTAAATCTTATGACTTTAACCCTAAGACTTAATATTAATACTTAACCTTAAGACAACACCCTAAGACTTAACCCTAAGACAATAAACCTAAGACGTAACCTTAAATACTTAACTCTAAGTCTTAACCTTAAGACTTAACCCTAAGACATAACTCTAAGACTTAATCTTAAGTCTTAACCTTAAGACCTAACCCTAAGATTTAACCTTAAGACGTGATCTTTAGGACATAACCCTAAGAATTAACCCTAAGACTTAAATTTAATACTTAACCCTAAGACTTAACCCTAAGACTTAATCCTAAGACATAACCCTGAGACTGAAACCTAAGACTTAACCTTAATGCTTAACCCTAAGTCATAACCCTGAGACTGAACATTGAAACTTAGCCTTGAAACTTAACCCTGAGACTTAACCCTAAGCCATATCCCCAAGACTTAACTCTAAGACGTAAACCTAAGACTCAATCCATAAGACTTAACCTTAAGACTTAACCCTAAGTCTCAGCCTTAAGACAGAACCTTACGACTTAACCCTGGGACTTAACCTTGAGACCTTACCTTGAGCCTTAACCCTGAGACTTATCCCTAAGACTTAACCATGAGACTTAACCTTCAGATTTACCGTTAAGTCTTAACTACAAGACTAAACCTTAAAACATAACCTTAAGACTTAACCGTAAGACATAAACCTGAGACTTAACCCTAAGACTTAACTAGAAGACTTAACCCTAAAACTTAACCTTAAGACTTAACCATAAAAATTAAGCCTAAGACTTAACCCTAAAACTTAACCTTAAGGCTCAACCTTAAGACTTGACGTTAAGACTTAAGTTTAAGACTTAACCTTAATACTTTACCCTAAGACGTAAGCCAAAAACTTAACCCTAAGACTTAACCCTAAAGACTTAACTATAAGACTTAACCCTAAGTCTTAACCTTAAGACCTAACTTTAATATTCAAACTTAACACTTAACCTTAGGAGTTAACCCTTAGACTTAACCTTATAACTTAACCCTAAGACATAACATTAAGAGGTAACCATAAGACTTAACTGTAAGACTTAACCTGACACTTAACATTAAGACTTAACCCTAAGAAACAATCCTAAAACTTAACCCTAAGGATTAACATAATGACTTCACCTTAAGACTTGATCCTAAGACTTCACCTTAAGACTTATCCCTAAGACATAACCCTAAGACTTAAATTTACGACTTAACCATAAGACTTAACCCTAAGACTTATCCCTAAGACATAACCCTAAGACTTAAATTTAGGACTTAACCACAAGACTTAACCCTAAGACTTAATACTAATACTTAACCTAAGACTTAACCCTGAGACTTAACCTTAAGACTTAACCCTAAGATTTAACCTTAAGACTTAACCCTAAGACTTATCCCTGAGACTTAACCCTAAGACTTATCCCTGAGACTTAACCCTAAGACGTATCCCCAAACCTTAACCTTAAGACTTATTATTAAGATTTAAATTTAAGACTGAATCTTAAGACATAATACTAAGGCTTAACCTTAAGACTTATCCCTAAGACTTAACCCTGAGAATTTAATATAAGACTGAACCTTAGGATGTAACCCTAAGACTTAACACTATAACTTAACCGAAGACAACACTAAGACTTAAATTTAAGACTAAACTTTTAGACTTAACCCTAAGACGTAAACTTAAGAATTAAACATAAATCTTAACCCTGACACTTTAACCCTAAGACGTATCCCAAAGACTTAAATTTAAGACTTAAACCTAAGACTCAAACCCTAGGACTTAAGATTTAACCTTAAGACTTAACACAAAGATTTAACCCTAAGATTTAGATTTATGAGTTAACCTTAAGACTTAATCCTAAGACTTAACACTAAGACTTAACCTTAAGACATAACCATAACACTTAAATCTAAGACTTAACCTTAACACTTAACCGTAAGACATAACCTTAAGATTTAACGCTAAGACTCAAATTTACGTCTTATCCTTAAGGCTTAACCCTAAGACTTAAATTTAGGTCTTAACCTTAACAGTTAACCCTAAGACTTAACCCTGAGACTTAAACCTAAGACTTAACCCTAAGACATAACCCTGAGACTTAACCTTAAGACTTAACCTTAAAACTTAACCCTAGGACTTGAATTTAAGACTTAACCTTAAGACTTATCCCTAAGACTTAACCCTGAGACTTAAACCTAATACTTAATCTTAGAGACTTAACCCTTAGACTTAACCTTAAGACTTAACCCTAACACTTATAATTAAGACTTAACCTTAAGACTTAACCTTGTGACTTAACCTTAAAAACTAAACCTGAGACTTAACCCTAAGACTTAAACTTAAAACTTAACCCTAAGACTTAACCCTATGATTTAAACCTAAGACTTAACTTAAACATAAGACTTAACCCTAAGGCATAACCCTGAGACTTAACCCTACGACTGAACCCTAAGACTAAACCCTAAGACTTAACCTTAAGACTTAACCCTAAGTCTTAACCCTGAGATTAACCGTGAGACTTAACCCAAGGATTTATCCCCAAGACTTAAAAGTAAGACTTAAACTTATGACATAACCATAAGAGTTAACCCTGAGATTAAATCTTATGACTTTAACCCTAAGACTTAATATTAATACTTAACCTTAAGACAACACCCTAAGACTTAACCCTAAGACAATAAACCTAAGACGTAACCTTAAATACTTAACTCTAAGTCTTAACCTTAAGACTTAACCCTAAGACATAACTCTAAGACTTAATCTTAAGTCTTAACCTTAAGACCTAACCCTAAGATTTAACCTTAAGACGTGATCTTTAGGACATAACCCTAAGAATTAACCCTAAGACTTAAATTTAATACTTAACCCTAAGACTTAACCCTAAGACTTAATCCTAAGACATAACCCTGAGACTGAAACCTAAGACTTAACCTTAATGCTTAACCCTAAGTCATAACCCTGAGACTTAACATTGAAACTTAGCCTTGAAACTTAACCCTGAGACTTAACCCTAAGCCATATCCCCAAGACTTAACTCTAAGACGTAAACCTAAGACTCAATCCATAAGACTTAACCTTAAGACTTAACCCTAAGTCTCAGCCTTAAGACAGAACCTTACGACTTAACCCTGGGACTTAACCTTGAGACCTTACCTTGAGCCTTAACCCTGAGACTTATCCCTAAGACTTAACCATGAGACTTAACCTTCAGATTTACCGTTAAGTCTTAACTACAAGACTAAACCTTAAAACATAACCTTAAGACTTAACCGTAAGACATAAACCTGAGACTTAACCCTAAGACTTAACTAGAAGACTTAACCCTAAAACTTAACCTTAAGACTTAACCATAAAAATTAAGCCTAAGACTTAACCCTAAAACTTAACCTTAAGGCTCAACCTTAAGACTTGACGTTAAGACTTAAGTTTAAGACTTAACCTTAATACTTTACCCTAAGACGTAAGCCAAAAACTTAACCCTAAGACTTAACCCTAAAGACTTAACTATAAGACTTAACCCTAAGTCTTAACCTTAAGACCTAACTTTAATATTCAAACTTAACACTTAACCTTAGGAGTTAACCCTTAGACTTAACCTTATAACTTAACCCTAAGACATAACATTAAGAGGTAACCATAAGACTTAACTGTAAGACTTAACCTGACACTTAACATTAAGACTTAACCCTAAGAAACAATCCTAAAACTTAACCCTAAGGATTAACATAATGACTTCACCTTAAGACTTGATCCTAAGACTTCACCTTAAGACTTATCCCTAAGACATAACCCTAAGACTTAAATTTACGACTTAACCATAAGACTTAACCCTAAGACTTATCCCTAAGACATAACCCTAAGACTTAAATTTAGGACTTAACCACAAGACTTAACCCTAAGACTTAATACTAATACTTAACCTAAGACTTAACCCTGAGACTTAACCTTAAGACTTAACCCTAAGATTTAACCTTAAGACTTAACCCTAAGACTTATCCCTGAGACTTAACCCTAAGACTTATCCCTGAGACTTAACCCTAAGACTTATCCCCAAACCTTAACCTTAAGACTTATTATTAAGATTTAAATTTAAGACTGAATCTTAAGACATAATACTAAGGCTTAACCTTAAGACTTATCCCTAAGACTTAACCCTGAGAATTTAATATAAGACTGAACCTTAGGATGTAACCCTAAGACTTAACACTATAACTTAACCGAAGACAACACTAAGACTTAAATTTAAGACTAAACTTTTAGACTTAACCCTAAGACGTAAACTTAAGAATTAAACATAAATCTTAACCCTGACACTTAACCCTAAGACGTATCCCAAAGACTTAAATTTAAGACTTAAACCTAAGACTCAAACCCTAGGACTTAAGATTTAACCTTAAGACTTAACACAAAGATTTAACCCTAAGATTTAGATTTATGAGTTAACCTTAAGACTTAATCCTAAGACTTAACACTAAGACTTAACCTTAAGACATAACCATAACACTTAAATCTAAGACTTAACCTTAACACTTAACCGTAAGACATAACCTTAAGATTTAACGCTAAGACTCAAATTTACGTCTTATCCTTAAGGCTTAACCCTAAGACTTAAATTTAGGTCTTAACCTTAACAGTTAACCCTAAGACTTAACCCTGAGACTTAAACCTAAGACTTAACCCTAAGACATAACCCTGAGACTTAACCTTAAGACTTAACCTTAAAACTTAACCCTAGGACTTGAATTTAAGACTTAACCTTAAGACTTATCCCTAAGACTTAACCCTGAGACTTAAACCTAATACTTAATCTTAGAGACTTAACCCTTAGACTTAACCTTAAGACTTAACCCTAACACTTATAATTAAGACTTAACCTTAAGACTTAACCTTGTGACTCTAACCTTAAAAACTAAACCTGAGACTTAACCCTAAGACTTAAACTTAAAACTTAACCCTAAGACTTAACCCTATGATTTAAACCTAAGACTTAACTTAAACATAAGACTTAACCCTAAGGCATAACCCTGAGACTTAACCCTACGACTGAACCCTAAGACTAAACCCTAAGACTTAACCTTAAGACTTAACCCTAAGTCTTAACCCTGAGATTAACCGTGAGACTTAACCCAAGGATTTATCCCCAAGACTTAAAAGTAAGACTTAAACTTATGACATAACCATAAGAGTTAACCCTGAGATTAAATCTTATGACTTTAACCCTAAGACTTAATATTAATACTTAACCTTAAGACAACACCCTAAGACTTAACCCTAAGACAATAAACCTAAGACGTAACCTTAAATACTTAACTCTAAGTCTTAACCTTAAGACTTAACCCTAAGACATAACTCTAAGACTTAATCTTAAGTCTTAACCTTAAGACCTAACCCTAAGATTTAACCTTAAGACGTGATCTTTAGGACATAACCCTAAGAATTAACCCTAAGACTTAAATTTAATACTTAACCCTAAGACTTAACCCTAAGACTTAATCCTAAGACATAACCCTGAGACTGAAACCTAAGACTTAACCTTAATGCTTAACCCTAAGTCATAACCCTGAGACTTAACATTGAAACTTAGCCTTGAAACTTAACCCTGAGACTTAACCCTAAGCCATATCCCCAAGACTTAACTCTAAGACGTAAACCTAAGACTCAATCCATAAGACTTAACCTTAAGACTTAACCCTAAGTCTCAGCCTTAAGACAGAACCTTACGACTTAACCCTGGGACTTAACCTTGAGACCTTACCTTGAGCCTTAACCCTGAGACTTATCCCTAAGACTTAACCATGAGACTTAACCTTCAGATTTACCGTTAAGTCTTAACTACAAGACTAAACCTTAAAACATAACCTTAAGACTTAACCGTAAGACATAAACCTGAGACTTAACCCTAAGACTTAACTAGAAGACTTAACCCTAAAACTTAACCTTAAGACTTAACCATAAAAATTAAGCCTAAGACTTAACCCTAAAACTTAACCTTAAGGCTCAACCTTAAGACTTGACGTTAAGACTTAAGTTTAAGACTTAACCTTAATACTTTACCCTAAGACGTAAGCCAAAAACTTAACCCTAAGACTTAACCCTAAAGACTTAACTATAAGACTTAACCCTAAGTCTTAACCTTAAGACCTAACTTTAATATTCAAACTTAACACTTAACCTTAGGAGTTAACCCTTAGACTTAACCTTATAACTTAACCCTAAGACATAACATTAAGAGGTAACCATAAGACTTAACTGTAAGACTTAACCTGACACTTAACATTAAGACTTAACCCTAAGAAACAATCCTAAAACTTAACCCTAAGGATTAACATAATGACTTCACCTTAAGACTTGATCCTAAGACTTCACCTTAAGACTTATCCCTAAGACATAACCCTAAGACTTAAATTTACGACTTAACCATAAGACTTAACCCTAAGACTTATCCCTAAGACATAACCCTAAGACTTAAATTTAGGACTTAACCACAAGACTTAACCCTAAGACTTAATACTAATACTTAACCTAAGACTTAACCCTGAGACTTAACCTTAAGACTTAACCCTAAGATTTAACCTTAAGACTTAACCCTAAGACTTATCCCTGAGACTTAACCCTAAGACTTATCCCTGAGACTTAACCCTAAGACTTATCCCCAAACCTTAACCTTAAGACTTATTATTAAGATTTAAATTTAAGACTGAATCTTAAGACATAATACTAAGGCTTAACCTTAAGACTTATCCCTAAGACTTAACCCTGAGAATTTAATATAAGACTGAACCTTAGGATGTAACCCTAAGACTTAACACTATAACTTAACCGAAGACAACACTAAGACTTAAATTTAAGACTAAACTTTTAGACTTAACCCTAAGACGTAAACTTAAGAATTAAACATAAATCTTAACCCTGACACTTAACCCTAAGACGTATCCCAAAGACTTAAATTTAAGACTTAAACCTAAGACTCAAACCCTAGGACTTAAGATTTAACCTTAAGACTTAACACAAAGATTTAACCCTAAGATTTAGATTTATGAGTTAACCTTAAGACTTAATCCTAAGACTTAACACTAAGACTTAACCTTAAGACATAACCATAACACTTAAATCTAAGACTTAACCTTAACACTTAACCGTAAGACATAACCTTAAGATTTAACGCTAAGACTCAAATTTACGTCTTATCCTTAAGGCTTAACCCTAAGACTTAAATTTAGGTCTTAACCTTAACAGTTAACCCTAAGACTTAACCCTGAGACTTAAACCTAAGACTTAACCCTAAGACATAACCCTGAGACTTAACCTTAAGACTTAACCTTAAAACTTAACCCTAGGACTTGAATTTAAGACTTAACCTTAAGACTTATCCCTAAGACTTAACCCTGAGACTTAAACCTAATACTTAATCTTAGAGACTTAACCCTTAGACTTAACCTTAAGACTTAACCCTAACACTTATAATTAAGACTTAACCTTGTGACTTAACCTTAAAAACTAAACCTGAGACTTAACCCTAAGACTTAAACTTAAAACTTAACCCTAAGACTTAACCCTATGATTTAAACCTAAGACTTAACTTAAACATAAGACTTAACCCTAAGGCATAACCCTGAGACTTAACCCTACGACTGAACCCTAAGACTAAACCCTAAGACTTAACCTTAAGACTTAACCCTAAGTCTTAACCCTGAGATTAACCGTGAGACTTAACCCAAGGATTTATCCCCAAGACTTAAAATTAAGACTTAAACTTATGACATAGCCATAAGAGTTAACCCTGAGATTAAATCTTATGACTTTAACCCTAAGACTTAATATTAATACTTAACCTTAAGACAACACCCTAAGACTTAACCCTAAGACAATAAACCTAAGACGTAACCTTAAATACTTAACTCTAAGTCTTAACCTTAAGACTTAACCCTAAGACATAACTCTAAGACTTAATCTTAAGTCTTAACCTTAAGACCTAACCCTAAGATTTAACCTTAAGACGTGATCTTTAGGACATAACCCTAAGAATTAACCCTAAGACTTAAATTTAATACTTAACCCTAAGACTTAATCCTAAGACATAACCCTGAGACTGAAACCTAAGACTTAACCTTAATGCTTAACCCTAAGTCATAACCCTGAGACTTAACATTGAAACTTAGCCTTGAAACTTAACCCTGAGACTTAACCCTAAGCCATATCCCCAAGACTTAACTCTAAGACGTAAACCTAAGACTCAATCCATAAGACTTGACCTTAAGACTTAACCCTAAGTCTCAGCCTTAAGACAGAACCTTACGACTTAACCCTGGGACTTAACCTTGAGACCTTACCTTGAGCCTTAACCCTGAGACTTATCCCTAAGACTTAACCATGAGACTTAACCTTCAGATTTACCGTTAAGTCTTAACTACAAGACTAAACCTTAAAACATAACCTTAAGACTTAACCGTAAGACATAAACCTGAGACTTAACCCTAAGACTTAACTAGAAGACTTAACCCTAAAACTTAACCTTAAGACTTAACCATAAAAATTAAGCCTAAGACTTAACCCTAAAACTTAACCTTAAGGCTCAACCTTAAGACTTGACGTTAAGACTTAAGTTTAAGACTTAACCTTAATACTTTACCCTAAGACGTAAGCCAAAAACTTAACCCTAAGACTTAACCCTAAAGACTTAACTATAAGACTTAACCCTAAGTCTTAACCTTAAGACCTAACTTTAATATTCAAACTTAACACTTAACCTTAGGAGTTAACCCTTAGACTTAACCTTATAACTTAACCCTAAGACATAACATTAAGAGGTAACCATAAGACTTAACTGTAAGACTTAACCTGACACTTAACATTAAGACTTAACCCTAAGAAACAATCCTAAAACTTAACCCTAAGGATTAACATAATGACTTCACCTTAAGACTTGATCCTAAGACTTCACCTTAAGACTTATCCCTAAGACATAACCCTAAGACTTAAATTTACGACTTAACCATAAGACTTAACCCTAAGACTTATCCCTAAGACATAACCCTAAGACTTAAATTTAGGACTTAACCACAAGACTTAACCCTAAGACTTAATACTAATACTTAACCTAAGACTTAACCCTGAGACTTAACCTTAAGACTTAACCCTAAGATTTAACCTTAAGACTTAACCCTAAGACTTATCCCTAAGACATAACCCTAAGACTTAAATTTACGACTTAACCATAAGACTTAACCCTAAGACTTATCCCTAAGACATAACCCTAAGACTTAAATTTAGGACTTAACCACAAGACTTAACCCTAAGACTTAATACTAATACTTAACCTAAGACTTAACCCTGAGACTTAACCTTAAGACTTAACCCTAAGATTTAACCTTAAGACTTAACCCTAAGACTTATCCCTGAGACTTAACCCTAAGACTTATCCCTGAGACTTAACCCTAAGACTTATCCCCAAACCTTAACCTTAAGACTTATTATTAAGATTTAAATTTAAGACTGAATCTTAAGACATAATACTAAGGCTTAACCTTAAGACTTATCCCTAAGACTTAACCCTGAGAATTTAATATAAGACTGAACCTTAGGATGTAACCCTAAGACTTAACACTATAACTTAACCGAAGACAACACTAAGACTTAAATTTAAGACTAAACTTTTAGACTTAACCCTAAGACGTAAACTTAAGAATTAAACATAAATCTTAACCCTGACACTTAACCCTAAGACGTATCCCAAAGACTTAAATTTAAGACTTAAACCTAAGACTCAAACCCTAGGACTTAAGATTTAACCTTAAGACTTAACACAAAGATTTAACCCTAAGATTTAGATTTATGAGTTAACCTTAAGACTTAATCCTAAGACTTAACACTAAGACTTAACCTTAAGACATAACCATAACACTTAAATCTAAGACTTAACCTTAACACTTAACCGTAAGACATAACCTTAAGATTTAACGCTAAGACTCAAATTTACGTCTTATCCTTAAGGCTTAACCCTAAGACTTAAATTTAGGTCTTAACCTTAACAGTTAACCCTAAGACTTAACCCTGAGACTTAAACCTAAGACTTAACCCTAATACATAACCCTGAGACTTAACCTTAAGACTTAACCTTAAAACTTAACCCTAGGACTTGAATTTAAGACTTAACCTTAAGACTTATCCCTAAGACTTAACCCTGAGACTTAAACCTAATACTTAATCTTAGAGACTTAACCCTTAGACTTAACCTTAAGACTTAACCCTAACACTTATAATTAAGACTTAACCTTGTGACTTAACCTTAAAAACTAAACCTGAGACTTAACCCTAAGACTTAAACTTAAAACTTAACCCTAAGACTTAACCCTATGATTTAAACCTAAGACTTAACTTAAACATAAGACTTAACCCTAAGGCATAACCCTGAGACTTAACCCTACGACTGAACCCTAAGACTAAACCCTAAGACTTAACCTTAAGACTTAACCCTAAGTCTTAACCCTGAGATTAACCGTGAGACTTAACCCAAGGATTTATCCCCAAGACTTAAAATTAAGACTTAAACTTATGACATAGCCATAAGAGTTAACCCTGAGATTAAATCTTATGACTTTAACCCTAAGACTTAATATTAATACTTAACCTTAAGACAACACCCTAAGACTTAACCCTAAGACAATAAACCTAAGACGTAACCTTAAATACTTAACTCTAAGTCTTAACCTTAAGACTTAACCCTAAGACATAACTCTAAGACTTAATCTTAAGTCTTAACCTTAAGACCTAACCCTAAGATTTAACCTTAAGACGTGATCTTTAGGACATAACCCTAAGAATTAACCCTAAGACTTAAATTTAATACTTAACCCTAAGACTTAACCCTAAGACTTAATCCTAAGACATAACCCTGAGACTGAAACCTAAGACTTAACCTTAATGCTTAACCCTAAGTCATAACCCTGAGACTTAACATTGAAACTTAGCCTTGAAACTTAACCCTGAGACTTAACCCTAAGCCATATCCCCAAGACTTAACTCTAAGACGTAAACCTAAGACTCAATCCATAAGACTTAACCTTAAGACTTAACCCTAAGTCTCAGCCTTAAGACAGAACCTTACGACTTAACCCTGGGACTTAACCTTGAGACCTTACCTTGAGCCTTAACCCTGAGACTTATCCCTAAGACTTAACCATGAGACTTAACCTTCAGATTTACCGTTAAGTCTTAACTACAAGACTAAACCTTAAAACATAACCTTAAGACTTAACCGTAAGACATAAACCTGAGACTTAACCCTAAGACTTAACTAGAAGACTTAACCCTAAAACTTAACCTTAAGACTTAACCATAAAAATTAAGCCTAAGACTTAACCCTAAAACTTAACCTTAAGGCTCAACCTTAAGACTTGACGTTAAGACTTAAGTTTAAGACTTAACCTTAATACTTTACCCTAAGACGTAAGCCAAAAACTTAACCCTAAGACTTAACCCTAAAGACTTAACTATAAGACTTAACCCTAAGTCTTAACCTTAAGACCTAACTTTAATATTCAAACTTAACACTTAACCTTAGGAGTTAACCCTTAGACTTAACCTTATAACTTAACCCTAAGACATAACATTA
Source organism: Falco peregrinus (assembly GCF_023634155.1). Lineage (NCBI taxonomy): Eukaryota > Metazoa > Chordata > Aves > Falconiformes > Falconidae > Falco > Falco peregrinus. The sequence continues at coordinate 3,832,016 of NW_026599593.1, read as the reverse complement.
AGAGGTAACCATAAGACTTAACTGTAAGACTTAACCTGACACTTAACATTAAGACTTAACCCTAAGAAACAATCCTAAAACTTAACCCTAAGGATTAACATAATGACTTCACCTTAAGACTTGATCCTAAGACTTCACCTTAAGACTTATCCCTAAGACATAACCCTAAGACTTAAATTTACGACTTAACCATAAGACTTAACCCTAAGACTTATCCCTAAGACATAACCCTAAGACTTAAATTTAGGACTTAACCACAAGACTTAACCCTAAGACTTAATACTAATACTTAACCTAAGACTTAACCCTGAGACTTAACCTTAAGACTTAACCCTAAGATTTAACCTTAAGACTTAACCCTAAGACTTATCCCTGAGACTTAACCCTAAGACTTATCCCTGAGACTTAACCCTAAGACTTATCCCCAAACCTTAACCTTAAGACTTATTATTAAGATTTAAATTTAAGACTGAATCTTAAGACATAATACTAAGGCTTAACCTTAAGACTTATCCCTAAGACTTAACCCTGAGAATTTAATATAAGACTGAACCTTAGGATGTAACCCTAAGACTTAACACTATAACTTAACCGAAGACAACACTAAGACTTAAATTTAAGACTAAACTTTTAGACTTAACCCTAAGACGTAAACTTAAGAATTAAACATAAATCTTAACCCTGACACTTAACCCTAAGACGTATCCCAAAGACTTAAATTTAAGACTTAAACCTAAGACTCAAACCCTAGGACTTAAGATTTAACCTTAAGACTTAACACAAAGATTTAACCCTAAGATTTAGATTTATGAGTTAACCTTAAGACTTAATCCTAAGACTTAACACTAAGACTTAACCTTAAGACATAACCATAACACTTAAATCTAAGACTTAACCTTAACACTTAACCGTAAGACATAACCTTAAGATTTAACGCTAAGACTCAAATTTACGTCTTATCCTTAAGGCTTAACCCTAAGACTTAAATTTAGGTCTTAACCTTAACAGTTAACCCTAAGACTTAACCCTGAGACTTAAACCTAAGACTTAACCCTAAGACATAACCCTGAGACTTAACCTTAAGACTTAACCTTAAAACTTAACCCTAGGACTTGAATTTAAGACTTAACCTTAAGACTTATCCCTAAGACTTAACCCTGAGACTTAAACCTAATACTTAATCTTAGAGACTTAACCCTTAGACTTAACCTTAAGACTTAACCCTAACACTTATAATTAAGACTTAACCTTGTGACTTAACCTTAAAAACTAAACCTGAGACTTAACCCTAAGACTTAAACTTAAAACTTAACCCTAAGACTTAACCCTATGATTTAAACCTAAGACTTAACTTAAACATAAGACTTAACCCTAAGGCATAACCCTGAGACTTAACCCTACGACTGAACCCTAAGACTAAACCCTAAGACTTAACCTTAAGACTTAACCCTAAGTCTTAACCCTGAGATTAACCGTGAGACTTAACCCAAGGATTTATCCCCAAGACTTAAAATTAAGACTTAAACTTATGACATAGCCATAAGAGTTAACCCTGAGATTAAATCTTATGACTTTAACCCTAAGACTTAATATTAATACTTAACCTTAAGACAACACCCTAAGACTTAACCCTAAGACAATAAACCTAAGACGTAACCTTAAATACTTAACTCTAAGTCTTAACCTTAAGACTTAACCCTAAGACATAACTCTAAGACTTAATCTTAAGTCTTAACCTTAAGACCTAACCCTAAGATTTAACCTTAAGACGTGATCTTTAGGACATAACCCTAAGAATTAACCCTAAGACTTAAATTTAATACTTAACCCTAAGACTTAACCCTAAGACTTAATCCTAAGGCATAACCCTGAGACTGAAACCTAAGACTTAACCTTAATGCTTAACCCTAAGTCATAACCCTGAGACTTAACATTGAAACTTAGCCTTGAAACTTAACCCTGAGACTTAACCCTAAGCCATATCCCCAAGACTTAACTCTAAGACGTAAACCTAAGACTCAATCCATAAGACTTAACCTTAAGACTTAACCCTAAGTCTCAGCCTTAAGACAGAACCTTACGACTTAACCCTGGGACTTAACCTTGAGACCTTACCTTGAGCCTTAACCCTGAGACTTATCCCTAAGACTTAACCATGAGACTTAACCTTCAGATTTACCGTTAAGTCTTAACTACAAGACTAAACCTTAAAACATAACCTTAAGACTTAACCGTAAGACATAAACCTGAGACTTAACCCTAAGACTTAACTAGAAGACTTAACCCTAAAACTTAACCTTAAGACTTAACCATAAAAATTAAGCCTAAGACTTAACCCTAAAACTTAACCTTAAGGCTCAACCTTAAGACTTGACGTTAAGACTTAAGTTTAAGACTTAACCTTAATACTTTACCCTAAGACGTAAGCCAAAAACTTAACCCTAAAGACTTAACTATAAGACTTAACCCTAAGTCTTAACCTTAAGACCTAACTTTAATATTCAAACTTAACACTTAACCTTAGGAGTTAACCCTTAGACTTAACCTTATAACTTAACCCTAAGACATAACATTAAGAGGTAACCATAAGACTTAACTGTAAGACTTAACCTGACACTTAACATTAAGACTTAACCCTAAGAAACAATCCTAAAACTTAACCCTAAGGATTAACATAATGACTTCACCTTAAGACTTGATCCTAAGACTTCACCTTAAGACTTATCCCTAAGACATAACCCTAAGACTTAAATTTACGACTTAACCATAAGACTTAACCCTAAGACTTATCCCTAAGACATAACCCTAAGACTTAAATTTACGACTTAACCATAAGACTTAACCCTAAGACTTATCCCTAAGACATAACCCTAAGACTTAAATTTAGGACTTAACCACAAGACTTAACCCTAAGACTTAATACTAATACTTAACCTAAGACTTAACCCTGAGACTTAACCTTAAGACTTAACCCTAAGATTTAACCTTAAGACTTAACCCTAAGACTTATCCCTGAGACTTAACCCTAAGACTTATCCCTGAGACTTAACCCTAAGACTTATCCCCAAACCTTAACCTTAAGACTTATTATTAAGATTTAAATTTAAGACTGAATCTTAAGACATAATACTAAGGCTTAACCTTAAGACTTATCCCTAAGACTTAACCCTGAGAATTTAATATAAGACTGAACCTTAGGATGTAACCCTAAGACTTAACACTATAACTTAACCGAAGACAACACTAAGACTTAAATTTAAGACTAAACTTTTAGACTTAACCCTAAGACGTAAACTTAAGAATTAAACATAAATCTTAACCCTGACACTTAACCCTAAGACGTATCCCAAAGACTTAAATTTAAGACTTAAACCTAAGACTCAAACCCTAGGACTTAAGATTTAACCTTAAGACTTAACACAAAGATTTAACCCTAAGATTTAGATTTATGAGTTAACCTTAAGACTTAATCCTAAGACTTAACACTAAGACTTAACCTTAAGACATAACCATAACACTTAAATCTAAGACTTAACCTTAACACTTAACCGTAAGACATAACCTTAAGATTTAACGCTAAGACTCAAATTTACGTCTTATCCTTAAGGCTTAACCCTAAGACTTAAATTTAGGTCTTAACCTTAACAGTTAACCCTAAGACTTAACCCTGAGACTTAAACCTAAGACTTAACCCTAAGACATAACCCTGAGACTTAACCTTAAGACTTAACCTTAAAACTTAACCCTAGGACTTGAATTTAAGACTTAACCTTAAGACTTATCCCTAAGACTTAACCCTGAGACTTAAACCTAATACTTAATCTTAGAGACTTAACCCTTAGACTTAACCTTAAGACTTAACCCTAAGTCTTAACCCTGAGATTAACCGTGAGACTTAACCCAAAGATTTATCCCCAAGACTTAAAATTAAGACTTAAACTTATGACATAACCATAAGAGTTAACCCTGAGATTAAATCTTATGACTTTAACCCTAAGACTTAATATTAATACTTAACCTTAAGACAACACCCTAAGACTTAACCCTAAGACAATAAACCTAAGACGTAACCTTAAATACTTAACTCTAAGTCTTAACCTTAAGACTTAACCCTAAGACATAACTCTAAGACTTAATCTTAAGTCTTAACCTTAAGACCTAACCCTAAGATTTAACCTTAAGACGTGATCTTTAGGACATAACCCTAAGAATTAACCCTAAGACTTAAATTTAATACTTAACCCTAAGACTTAACCCTAAGACTTAATCCTAAGGCATAACCCTGAGACTGAAACCTAAGACTTAACCTTAATGCTTAACCCTAAGTCATAACCCTGAGACTTAACATTGAAACTTAGCCTTGAAACTTAACCCTGAGACTTAACCCTAAGCCATATCCCCAAGACTTAACTCTAAGACGTAAACCTAAGACTCAATCCATAAGACTTAACCTTAAGACTTAACCCTAAGTCTCAGCCTTAAGACAGAACCTTACGACTTAACCCTGGGACTTAACCTTGAGACCTTACCTTGAGCCTTAACCCTGAGACTTATCCCTAAGACTTAACCATGAGACTTAACCTTCAGATTTACCGTTAAGTCTTAACTACAAGACTAAACCTTAAAACATAACCTTAAGACTTAACCGTAAGACATAAACCTGAGACTTAACCCTAAGACTTAACTAGAAGACTTAACCCTAAAACTTAACCTTAAGACTTAACCATAAAAATTAAGCCTAAGACTTAACCCTAAAACTTAACCTTAAGGCTCAACCTTAAGACTTGACGTTAAGACTTAAGTTTAAGACTTAACCTTAATACTTTACCCTAAGACGTAAGCCAAAAACTTAACCCTAAGACTTAACCCTAAAGACTTAACTATAAGACTTAACCCTAAGTCTTAACCTTAAGACCTAACTTTAATATTCAAACTTAACACTTAACCTTAGGAGTTAACCCTTAGACTTAACCTTATAACTTAACCCTAAGACATAACATTAAGAGGTAACCATAAGACTTAACTGTAAGACTTAACCTGACACTTAACATTAAGACTTAACCCTAAGAAACAATCCTAAAACTTAACCCTAAGGATTAACATAATGACTTCACCTTAAGACTTGATCCTAAGACTTCACCTTAAGACTTATCCCTAAGACATAACCCTAAGACTTAAATTTACGACTTAACCATAAGACTTAACCCTAAGACTTATCCCTAAGACATAACCCTAAGACTTAAATTTAGGACTTAACCACAAGACTTAACCCTAAGACTTAATACTAATACTTAACCTAAGACTTAACCCTGAGACTTAACCTTAAGACTTAACCCTAAGATTTAACCTTAAGACTTAACCCTAAGACTTATCCCTGAGACTTAACCCTAAGACTTATCCCTGAGACTTAACCCTAAGACTTATCCCCAAACCTTAACCTTAAGACTTATTATTAAGATTTAAATTTAAGACTGAATCTTAAGACATAATACTAAGGCTTAACCTTAAGACTTATCCCTAAGACTTAACCCTGAGAATTTAATATAAGACTGAACCTTAGGATGTAACCCTAAGACTTAACACTATAACTTAACCGAAGACAACACTAAGACTTAAATTTAAGACTAAACTTTTAGACTTAACCCTAAGACGTAAACTTAAGAATTAAACATAAATCTTAACCCTGACACTTAACCCTAAGACGTATCCCAAAGACTTAAATTTAAGACTTAAACCTAAGACTCAAACCCTAGGACTTAAGATTTAACCTTAAGACTTAACACAAAGATTTAACCCTAAGATTTAGATTTATGAGTTAACCTTAAGACTTAATCCTAAGACTTAACACTAAGACTTAACCTTAAGACATAACCATAACACTTAAATCTAAGACTTAACCTTAACACTTAACCGTAAGACATAACCTTAAGATTTAACGCTAAGACTCAAATTTACGTCTTATCCTTAAGGCTTAACCCTAAGACTTAAATTTAGGTCTTAACCTTAACAGTTAACCCTAAGACTTAACCCTGAGACTTAAACCTAAGACTTAACCCTAAGACATAACCCTGAGACTTAACCTTAAGACTTAACCTTAAAACTTAACCCTAGGACTTGAATTTAAGACTTAACCTTAAGACTTATCCCTAAGACTTAACCCTGAGACTTAAACCTAATACTTAATCTTAGAGACTTAACCCTTAGACTTAACCTTAAGACTTAACCCTAACACTTATAATTAAGACTTAACCTTAAGACTTAACCTTGTGACTTAACCTTAAAAACTAAACCTGAGACTTAACCCTAAGACTTAAACTTAAAACTTAACCCTAAGACTTAACCCTATGATTTAAACCTAAGACTTAACTTAAACATAAGACTTAACCCTAAGGCATAACCCTGAGACTTAACCCTACGACTGAACCCTAAGACTAAACCCTAAGACTTAACCTTAAGACTTAACCCTAAGTCTTAACCCTGAGATTAACCGTGAGACTTAACCCAAGGATTTACCCCCAAGACTTAAAATTAAGACTTAAACTTATGACATAGCCATAAGAGTTAACCCTGAGATTAAATCTTATGACTTTAACCCTAAGACTTAATATTAATACTTAACCTTAAGACAACACCCTAAGACTTAACCCTAAGACAATAAACCTAAGACGTAACCTTAAATACTTAACTCTAAGTCTTAACCTTAAGACTTAACCCTAAGACATAACTCTAAGACTTAATCTTAAGTCTTAACCTTAAGACCTAACCCTAAGATTTAACCTTAAGACGTGATCTTTAGGACATAACCCTAAGAATTAACCCTAAGACTTAAATTTAATACTTAACCCTAAGACTTAACCCTAAGACTTAATCCTAAGACATAACCCTGAGACTGAAACCTAAGACTTAACCTTAATGCTTAACCCTGTCATAACCCTGAGACTTAACATTGAAACTTAGCCTTGAAACTTAACCCTGAGACTTAACCCTAAGCCATATCCCCAAGACTTAACTCTAAGACGTAAACCTAAGACTCAATCCATAAGACTTAACCTTAAGACTTAACCCTAAGTCTCAGCCTTAAGACAGAACCTTACGACTTAACCCTGGGACTTAACCTTGAGACCTTACCTTGAGCCTTAACCCTGAGACTTATCCCTAAGACTTAACCATGAGACTTAACCTTCAGATTTACCGTTAAGTCTTAACTACAAGACTAAACCTTAAAACATAACCTTAAGACTTAACCGTAAGACATAAACCTGAGACTTAACCCTAAGACTTAACTAGAAGACTTAACCCTAAAACTTAACCTTAAGACTTAACCATAAAAATTAAGCCTAAGACTTAACCCTAAAACTTAACCTTAAGGCTCAACCTTAAGACTTGACGTTAAGACTTAAGTTTAAGACTTAACCTTAATACTTTACCCTAAGACGTAAGCCAAAAACTTAACCCTAAAGACTTAACTATAAGACTTAACCCTAAGTCTTAACCTTAAGACCTAACTTTAATATTCAAACTTAACACTTAACCTTAGGAGTTAACCCTTAGACTTAACCTTATAACTTAACCCTAAGACATAACATTAAGAGGTAACCATAAGACTTAACTGTAAGACTTAACCTGACACTTAACATTAAGACTTAACCCTAAGAAACAATCCTAAAACTTAACCCTAAGGATTAACATAATGACTTCACCTTAAGACTTGATCCTAAGACTTCACCTTAAGACTTATCCCTAAGACATAACCCTAAGACTTAAATTTACGACTTAACCATAAGACTTAACCCTAAGACTTATCCCTAAGACATAACCCTAAGACTTAAATTTACGACTTAACCATAAGACTTAACCCTAAGACTTATCCCTAAGACATAACCCTAAGACTTAAATATAGGACTTAACCACAAGACTTAACCCTAAGACTTAATACTAATACTTAACCTAAGACTTAACCCTGAGACTTAACCTTAAGACTTAACCCTAAGATTTAACCTTAAGACTTAACCCTAAGACTTATCCCTGAGACTTAACCCTAAGACTTATCCCTGAGACTTAACCCTAAGACTTATCCCCAAACCTTAACCTTAAGACTTATTATTAAGATTTAAATTTAAGACTGAATCTTAAGACATAATACTAAGGCTTAACCTTAAGACTTATCCCTAAGACTTAACCCTGAGAATTTAATATAAGACTGAACCTTAGGATGTAACCCTAAGACTTAACACTATAACTTAACCGAAGACAACACTAAGACTTAAATTTAAGACTAAACTTTTAGACTTAACCCTAAGACGTAAACTTAAGAATTAAACATAAATCTTAACCCTGACACTTAACCCTAAGACGTATCCCAAAGACTTAAATTTAAGACTTAAACCTAAGACTCAAACCCTAGGACTTAAGATTTAACCTTAAGACTTAACACAAAGATTTAACCCTAAGATTTAGATTTATGAGTTAATCTTAAGACTTAATCCTAAGACTTAACACTAAGACTTAACCTTAAGACATAACCATAACACTTAAATCTAAGACTTAACCTTAACACTTAACCGTAAGACATAACCTTAAGATTTAACGCTAAGACTCAAATTTACGTCTTATCCTTAAGGCTTAACCCTAAGACTTAAATTTAGGTCTTAACCTTAACAGTTAACCCTAAGACTTAACCCTGAGACTTAAACCTAAGACTTAACCCTAAGACATAACCCTGAGACTTAACCTTAAGACTTAACCTTAAAACTTAACCCTAGGACTTGAATTTAAGACTTAACCTTAAGACTTATCCCTAAGACTTAACCCTGAGACTTAAACCTAATACTTAATCTTAGAGACTTAACCCTTAGACTTAACCTTAAGACTTAACCCTAAGTCTTAACCCTGAGATTAACCGTGAGACTTAACCCAAAGATTTATCCCCAAGACTTAAAATTAAGACTTAAACTTATGACATAACCATAAGAGTTAACCCTGAGATTAAATCTTATGACTTTAACCCTAAGACTTAATATTAATACTTAACCTTAAGACAACACCCTAAGACTTAACCCTAAGACAATAAACCTAAGACGTAACCTTAAATACTTAACTCTAAGTCTTAACCTTAAGACTTAACCCTGAGACATAACTCTAAGACTTAATCTTAAGTCTTAACCTTAAGACCTAACCCTAAGATTTAACCTTAAGACGTGATCTTTAGGACATAACCCTAAGAATTAACGCTAAGACTTAAATTTAATACTTAACCCTAAGACTTAACCCTAAGACTTAATCCTAAGACATAACCCTGAGACTGAAACCTAAGACTTAACCTTAATGCTTAACCCTAAGTCATAACCCTGAGACTTAACATTGAAACTTAGCCTTGAAACTTAACCCTGAGACTTAACCCTAAGCCATATCCCCAAGACTTAACTCTAAGACGTAAACCTAAGACTCAATCCATAAGACTTAACCTTAAGACTTAACCCTAAGTCTCAGCCTTAAGACAGAACCTTACGACTTAACCCTGGGACTTAACCTTGAGACCTTACCTTGAGCCTTAACCCTGAGACTTATCCCTAAGACTTAACCATGAGACTTAACCTTCAGATTTACCGTTAAGTCTTAACTACAAGACTAAACCTTAAAACATAACCTTAAGACTTAACCGTAAGACATAAACCTGAGACTTAACCCTAAGACTTAACTAGAAGACTTAACCCTAAAACTTAACCTTAAGACTTAACCATAAAAATTAAGCCTAAGACTTAACCCTAAAACTTAACCTTAAGGCTCAACCTTAAGACTTAAGTTTAAGACTTAACCTTAATACTTTACCCTAAGACGTAAGCCAAAAACTTAACCCTAAGACTTAACCCTAAAGACTTAACTATAAGACTTAACCCTAAGTCTTAACCTTAAGACCTAACTTTAATATTCAAACTTAACACTTAACCTTAGGAGTTAACCCTTAGACTTAACCTTATAACTTAACCCTAAGACATAACATTAAGAGGTAACCATAAGACTTAACTGTAAGACTTAACCTGACACTTAACATTAAGACTTAACCCTAAGAAACAATCCTAAAACTTAACCCTAAGGATTAACATAATGACTTCACCTTAAGACCTGATCCTAAGACTTCACCTTAAGACTTATCCCTAAGACATAACCCTAAGACTTAAATTTACGACTTAACCATAAGACTTAACCCTAAGACTTATCCCTAAGACATAACCCTAAGACTTAAATTTAGGACTTAACCACAAGACTTAACCCTAAGACTTAATACTAATACTTAACCTAAGACTTAACCCTGAGACTTAACCTTAAGACTTAACCCTAAGATTTAACCTTAAGACTTAACCCTAAGACTTATCCCTGAGACTTAACCCTAAGACTTATCCCTGAGACTTAACCCTAAGACTTATCCCCAAACCTTAACCTTAAGACTTATTATTAAGATTTAAATTTAAGACTGAATCTTAAGACATAATACTAAGGCTTAACCTTAAGACTTATCCCTAAGACTTAACCCTGAGAATTTAATATAAGACTGAACCTTAGGATGTAACCCTAAGACTTAACACTATAACTTAACCGAAGACAACACTAAGACTTAAATTTAAGACTAAACTTTTAGACTTAACCCTAAGACGTAAACTTAAGAATTAAACATAAATCTTAACCCTGACACTTAACCCTAAGACGTATCCCAAAGACTTAAATTTAAGACTTAAACCTAAGACTCAAACCCTAGGACTTAAGATTTAACCTTAAGACTTAACACAAAGATTTAACCCTAAGATTTAGATTTATGAGTTAACCTTAAGACTTAATCCTAAGACTTAACACTAAGACTTAACCTTAAGACATAACCATAACACTTAAATCTAAGACTTAACCTTAACACTTAACCGTAAGACATAACCTTAAGATTTAACGCTAAGACTCAAATTTACGTCTTATCCTTAAGGCTTAACCCTAAGACTTAAATTTAGGTCTTAACCTTAACAGTTAACCCTAAGACTTAACCCTGAGACTTAAACCTAAGACTTAACCCTAAGACATAACCCTGAGACTTAACCTTAAGACTTAACCTTAAAACTTAACCCTAGGACTTGAATTTAAGACTTAACCTTAAGACTTATCCCTAAGACTTAACCCTGAGACTTAAACCTAATACTTAATCTTAGAGACTTAACCCTTAGACTTAACCTTAAGACTTAACCCTAACACTTATAATTAAGACTTAACCTTAAGACTTAACCTTGTGACTTAACCTTAAAAACTAAACCTGAGACTTAACCCTAAGACTTAAACTTAAAACTTAACCCTAAGACTTAACCCTATGATTTAAACCTAAGACTTAACTTAAACATAAGACTTAACCCTAAGGCATAACCCTGAGACTTAACCCTACGACTGAACCCTAAGACTAAACCCTAAGACTTAACCTTAAGACTTAACCCTAAGTCTTAACCCTGAGATTAACCGTGAGACTTAACCCAAGGATTTATCCCCAAGACTTAAAATTAAGACTTAAACTTATGACATAACCATAAGAGTTAACCCTGAGATTAAATCTTATGACTTTAACCCTAAGACTTAATATTAATACTTAACCTTAAGACAACACCCTAAGACTTAACCCTAAGACAATAAACCTAAGACGTAACCTTAAATACTTAACTCTAAGTCTTAACCTTAAGACTTAACCCTAAGACATAACTCTAAGACTTAATCTTAAGTCTTAACCTTAAGACCTAACCCTAAGATTTAACCTTAAGACGTGATCTTTAGGACATAACCCTAAGAATTAACCCTAAGACTTAAATTTAATACTTAACCCTAAGACTTAATCCTAAGACATAACCCTGAGACTGAAACCTAAGACTTAACCTTAATGCTTAACCCTAAGTCATAACCCTGAGACTGAACATTGAAACTTAGCCTTGAAACTTAACCCTGAGACTTAACCCTAAGCCATATCCCCAAGACTTAACTCTAAGACGTAAACCTAAGACTCAATCCATAAGACTTAACCTTAAGACTTAACCCTAAGTCTCAGCCTTAAGACAGAACCTTACGACTTAACCCTGGGACTTAACCTTGAGACCTTACCTTGAGCCTTAACCCTGAGACTTATCCCTAAGACTTAACCATGAGACTTAACCTTCAGATTTACCGTTAAGTCTTAACTACAAGACTAAACCTTAAAACATAACCTTAAGACTTAACCGTAAGACATAAACCTGAGACTTAACCCTAAGACTTAACTAGAAGACTTAACCCTAAAACTTAACCTTAAGACTTAACCATAAAAATTAAGCCTAAGACTTAACCCTAAAACTTAACCTTAAGGCTCAACCTTAAGACTTAAGTTTAAGACTTAACCTTAATACTTTACCCTAAGACGTAAGCCAAAAACTTAACCCTAAGACTTAACCCTAAAGACTTAACTATAAGACTTAACCCTAAGTCTTAACCTTAAGACCTAACTTTAATATTCAAACTTAACACTTAACCTTAGGAGTTAACCCTTAGACTTAACCTTATAACTTAACCCTAAGACATAACATTAAGAGGTAACCATAAGACTTAACTGTAAGACTTAACCTGACACTTAACATTAAGACTTAACCCTAAGAAACAATCCTAAAACTTAACCCTAAGGATTAACATAATGACTTCACCTTAAGACCTGATCCTAAGACTTCACCTTAAGACTTATCCCTAAGACATAACCCTAAGACTTAAATTTACGACTTAACCATAAGACTTAACCCTAAGACTTATCCCTAAGACATAACCCTAAGACTTAAATTTAGGACTTAACCACAAGACTTAACCCTAAGACTTAATACTAATACTTAACCTAAGACTTAACCCTGAGACTTAACCTTAAGACTTAACCCTAAGATTTAACCTTAAGACTTAACCCTAAGACTTATCCCTGAGACTTAACCCTAAGACTTATCCCTGAGACTTAACCCTAAGACTTATCCCCAAACCTTAACCTTAAGACTTATTATTAAGATTTAAATTTAAGACTGAATCTTAAGACATAATACTAAGGCTTAACCTTAAGACTTATCCCTAAGTCTTAACCCTGAGAATTTAATATAAGACTGAACCTTAGGATGTAACCCTAAGACTTAACACTATAACTTAACCGAAGACAACACACTAAGACTTAAATTTAAGACTAAACTTTTAGACTTAACCCTAAGACGTAAACTTAAGAATTAAACATAAATCTTAACCCTGACACTTAACCCTAAGACGTATCCCAAAGACTTAAATTTAAGACTTAAACCTAAGACTCAAACCCTAGGACTTAAGATTTAACCTTAAGACTTAACACAAAGATTTAACCCTAAGATTTAGATTTATGAGTTAACCTTAAGACTTAATCCTAAGACTTAACACTAAGACTTAACCTTAAGACATAACCATAACACTTAAATCTAAGACTTAACCTTAACACTTAACCGTAAGACATAACCTTAAGATTTAACGCTAAGACTCAAATTTACGTCTTATCCTTAAGGCTTAACCCTAAGACTTAAATTTAGGTCTTAACCTTAACAGTTAACCCTAAGACTTAACCCTGAGACTTAAACCTAAGACTTAACCCTAAGACATAACCCTGAGACTTAACCTTAAGACTTAACCTTAAAACTTAACCCTAGGACTTGAATTTAAGACTTAACCTTAAGACTTATCCCTAAGACTTAACCCTGAGACTTAAACCTAATACTTAATCTTAGAGACTTAACCCTTAGACTTAACCTTAAGACTTAACCCTAACACTTATAATTAAGACTTAACCTTAAGACTTAACCTTGTGACTTAACCTTAAAAACTAAACCTGAGACTTAACCCTAAGACTTAAACTTAAAACTTAACCCTAAGACTTAACCCTATGATTTAAACCTAAGACTTAACTTAAACATAAGACTTAACCCTAAGGCATAACCCTGAGACTTAACCCTACGACTGAACCCTAAGACTAAACCCTAAGACTTAACCTTAAGACTTAACCCTAAGTCTTAACCCTGAGATTAACCGTGAGACTTAACCCAAGGATTTATCCCCAAGACTTAAAATTAAGACTTAAACTTATGACATAGCCATAAGAGTTAACCCTGAGATTAAATCTTATGACTTTAACCCTAAGACTTAATATTAATACTTAACCTTAAGACAACACCCTAAGACTTAACCCTAAGACAATAAACCTAAGACGTAACCTTAAATACTTAACTCTAAGTCTTAACCTTAAGACTTAACCCTAAGACATAACTCTAAGACTTAATCTTAAGTCTTAACCTTAAGACCTAACCCTAAGATTTAACCTTAAGACGTGATCTTTAGGACATAACCCTAAGAATTAACGCTAAGACTTAAATTTAATACTTAACCCTAAGACTTAACCCTAAGACTTAATCCTAAGACATAACCCTGAGACTGAAACCTAAGACTTAACCTTAATGCTTAACCCTAAGTCATAACCCTGAGACTGAACATTGAAACTTAGCCTTGAAACTTAACCCTGAGACTTAACCCTAAGCCATATCCCCAAGACTTAACTCTAAGACGTAAACCTAAGACTCAATCCATAAGACTTAACCTTAAGACTTAACCCTAAGTCTCAGCCTTAAGACAGAACCTTACGACTTAACCCTGGGACTTAACCTTGAGACCTTACCTTGAGCCTTAACCCTGAGACTTATCCCTAAGACTTAACCATGAGACTTAACCTTCAGATTTACCGTTAAGTCTTAACTACAAGACTAAACCTTAAAACATAACCTTAAGACTTAACCGTAAGACATAAACCTGAGACTTAACCCTAAGACTTAACTAGAAGACTTAACCCTAAAACTTAAGCTTAAGACTTAACCATAAAAATTAAGCCTAAGACTTAACCCTAAAACTTAACCTTAAGGCTCAACCTTAAGACTTAAGTTTAAGACTTAACCTTAATACTTTACCCTAAGACGTAAGCCAAAAACTTAACCCTAAGACTTAACCCTAAAGACTTAACTATAAGACTTAACCCTAAGTCTTAACCTTAAGACCTAACTTTAATATTCAAACTTAACACTTAACCTTAGGAGTTAACCCTTAGACTTAACCTTATAACTTAACCCTAAGACATAACATTAAGAGGTAACCATAAGACTTAACTGTAAGACTTAACCTGACACTTAACATTAAGACTTAACCCTAAGAAACAATCCTAAAACTTAACCCTAAGGATTAACATAATGACTTCACCTTAAGACCTGATCCTAAGACTTCACCTTAAGACTTATCCCTAAGACATAACCCTAAGACTTAAATTTACGACTTAACCATAAGACTTAACCCTAAGACTTATCCCTAAGACATAACCCTAAGACTTAAATTTAGGACTTAACCACAAGACTTAACCCTAAGACTTAATACTAATACTTAACCTAAGACTTAACCCTGAGACTTAACCTTAAGACTTAACCCTAAGATTTAACCTTAAGACTTAACCCTAAGACTTATCCCTGAGACTTAACCCTAAGACTTATCCCCAAACCTTAACCTTAAGACTTATTATTAAGATTTAAATTTAAGACTGAATCTTAAGACATAATACTAAGGCTTAACCTTAAGACTTATCCCTAAGACTTAACCCTGAGAATTTAATATAAGACTGAACCTTAGGATGTAACCCTAAGACTTAACACTATAACTTAACCGAAGACAACACTAAGACTTAAATTTAAGACTAAACTTTTAGACTTAACCCTAAGACGTAAACTTAAGAATTAAACATAAATCTTAACCCTGACACTTAACCCTAAGACGTATCCCAAAGACTTAAATTTAAGACTTAAACCTAAGACTCAAACCCTAGGACTTAAGATTTAACCTTAAGACTTAACACAAAGATTTAACCCTAAGATTTAGATTTATGAGTTAACCTTAAGACTTAATCCTAAGACTTAACACTAAGACTTAACCTTAAGACATAACCATAACACTTAAATCTAAGACTTAACCTTAACACTTAACCGTAAGACATAACCTTAAGATTTAACGCTAAGACTCAAATTTACGTCTTATCCTTAAGGCTTAACCCTAAGACTTAAATTTAGGTCTTAACCTTAACAGTTAACCCTAAGACTTAACCCTGAGACTTAAACCTAAGACTTAACCCTAAGACATAACCCTGAGACTTAACCTTAAGACTTAACCTTAAAACTTAACCCTAGGACTTGAATTTAAGACTTAACCTTAAGACTTATCCCTAAGACTTAACCCTGAGACTTAAACCTAATACTTAATCTTAGAGACTTAACCCTTAGACTTAACCTTAAGACTTAACCCTAACACTTATAATTAAGACTTAACCTTAAGACTTAACCTTGTGACTTAACCTTAAAAACTAAACCTGAGACTTAACCCTAAGACTTAAACTTAAAACTTAACCCTAAGACTTAACCCTATGATTTAAACCTAAGACTTAACTTAAACATAAGACTTAACCCTAAGGCATAACCCTGAGACTTAACCCTACGACTGAACCCTAAGACTAAACCCTAAGACTTAACCTTAAGACTTAACCCTAAGTCTTAACCCTGAGATTAACCGTGAGACTTAACCCAAGGATTTATCCCCAAGACTTAAAATTAAGACTTAAACTTATGACATAACCATAAGAGTTAACCCTGAGATTAAATCTTATGACTTTAACCCTAAGACTTAATATTAATACTTAACCTTAAGACAACACCCTAAGACTTAACCCTAAGACAATAAACCTAAGACGTAACCTTAAATACTTAACTCTAAGTCTTAACCTTAAGACTTAACCCTAAGACATAACTCTAAGACTTAATCTTAAGTCTTAACCTTAAGACCTAACCCTAAGATTTAACCTTAAGACGTGATCTTTAGGACATAACCCTAAGAATTAACCCTAAGACTTAAATTTAATACTTAACCCTAAGACTTAACCCTAAGACTTAATCCTAAGACATAACCCTGAGACTGAAACCTAAGACTTAACCTTAATGCTTAACCCTAAGTCATAACCCTGAGACTGAACATTGAAACTTAGCCTTGAAACTTAACCCTGAGACTTAACCCTAAGCCATATCCCCAAGACTTAACTCTAAGACGTAAACCTAAGACTCAATCCATAAGACTTAACCTTAAGACTTAACCCTAAGTCTCAGCCTTAAGACAGAACCTTACGACTTAACCCTGGGACTTAACCTTGAGACCTTACCTTGAGCCTTAACCCTGAGACTTATCCCTAAGACTTAACCATGAGACTTAACCTTCAGATTTACCGTTAAGTCTTAACTACAAGACTAAACCTTAAAACATAACCTTAAGACTTAACCGTAAGACATAAACCTGAGACTTAACCCTAAGACTTAACTAGAAGACTTAACCCTAAAACTTAAGCTTAAGACTTAACCATAAAAATTAAGCCTAAGACTTAACCCTAAAACTTAACCTTAAGGCTCAACCTTAAGACTTAAGTTTAAGACTTAACCTTAATACTTTACCCTAAGACGTAAGCCAAAAACTTAACCCTAAGACTTAACCCTAAAGACTTAACTATAAGACTTAACCCTAAGTCTTAACCTTAAGACCTAACTTTAATATTCAAACTTAACACTTAACCTTAGGAGTTAACCCTTAGACTTAACCTTATAACTTAACCCTAAGACATAACATTAAGAGGTAACCATAAGACTTAACTGTAAGACTTAACCTGACACTTAACATTAAGACTTAACCCTAAGAAACAATCCTAAAACTTAACCCTAAGGATTAACATAATGACTTCACCTTAAGACCTGATCCTAAGACTTCACCTTAAGACTTATCCCTAAGACATAACCCTAAGACTTAAATTTACGACTTAACCATAAGACTTAACCCTAAGACTTATCCCTAAGACATAACCCTAAGACTTAAATTTAGGACTTAACCACAAGACTTAACCCTAAGACTTAATACTAATACTTAACCTAAGACTTAACCCTGAGACTTAACCTTAAGACTTAACCCTAAGATTTAACCTTAAGACTTAACCCTAAGACTTATCCCTGAGACTTAACCCTAAGACTTATCCCCAAACCTTAACCTTAAGACTTATTATTAAGATTTAAATTTAAGACTGAATCTTAAGACATAATACTAAGGCTTAACCTTAAGACTTATCCCTAAGACTTAACCCTGAGAATTTAATATAAGACTGAACCTTAGGATGTAACCCTAAGACTTAACACTATAACTTAACCGAAGACAACACTAAGACTTAAATTTAAGACTAAACTTTTAGACTTAACCCTAAGACGTAAACTTAAGAATTAAACATAAATCTTAACCCTGACACTTAACCCTAAGACGTATCCCAAAGACTTAAATTTAAGACTTAAACCTAAGACTCAAACCCTAGGACTTAAGATTTAACCTTAAGACTTAACACAAAGATTTAACCCTAAGATTTAGATTTATGAGTTAACCTTAAGACTTAATCCTAAGACTTAACACTAAGACTTAACCTTAAGACATAACCATAACACTTAAATCTAAGACTTAACCTTAACACTTAACCGTAAGACATAACCTTAAGATTTAACGCTAAGACTCAAATTTACGTCTTATCCTTAAGGCTTAACCCTAAGACTTAAATTTAGGTCTTAACCTTAACAGTTAACCCTAAGACTTAACCCTGAGACTTAAACCTAAGACTTAACCCTAAGACATAACCCTGAGACTTAACCTTAAGACTTAACCTTAAAACTTAACCCTAGGACTTGAATTTAAGACTTAACCTTAAGACTTATCCCTAAGACTTAACCCTGAGACTTAAACCTAATACTTAATCTTAGAGACTTAACCCTTAGACTTAACCTTAAGACTTAACCCTAACACTTATAATTAAGACTTAACCTTAAGACTTAACCTTGTGACTTAACCTTAAAAACTAAACCTGAGACTTAACCCTAAGACTTAAACTTAAAACTTAACCCTAAGACTTAACCCTATGATTTAAACCTAAGACTTAACTTAAACATAAGACTTAACCCTAAGGCATAACCCTGAGACTTAACCCTACGACTGAACCCTAAGACTAAACCCTAAGACTTAACCTTAAGACTTAACCCTAAGTCTTAACCCTGAGATTAACCGTGAGACTTAACCCAAGGATTTATCCCCAAGACTTAAAATTAAGACTTAAACTTATGACATAGCCATAAGAGTTAACCCTGAGATTAAATCTTATGACTTTAACCCTAAGACTTAATATTAATACTTAACCTTAAGACAACACCCTAAGACTTAACCCTAAGACAATAAACCTAAGACGTAACCTTAAATACTTAACTCTAAGTCTTAACCTTAAGACTTAACCCTAAGACATAACTCTAAGACTTAATCTTAAGTCTTAACCTTAAGACCTAACCCTAAGATTTAACCTTAAGACGTGATCTTTAGGACATAACCCTAAGAATTAACCCTAAGACTTAAATTTAATACTTAACCCTAAGACTTAACCCTAAGACTTAATCCTAAGACATAACCCTGAGACTGAAACCTAAGACTTAACCTTAATGCTTAACCCTAAGTCATAACCCTGAGACTGAACATTGAAACTTAGCCTTGAAACTTAACCCTGAGACTTAACCCTAAGCCATATCCCCAAGACTTAACTCTAAAACGTAAACCTAAGACTCAATCCATAAGACTTAACCTTAAGACTTAACCCTAAGTCTCAGCCTTAAGACAGAACCTTACGACTTAACCCTGGGACTTAACCTTGAGACCTTACCTTGAGCCTTAACCCTGAGACTTATCCCTAAGACTTAACCATGAGACTTAACCTTCAGATTTACCGTTAAGTCTTAACTACAAGACTAAACCTTAAAACATAACCTTAAGACTTAACCGTAAGACATAAACCTGAGACTTAACCCTAAGACTTAACTAGAAGACTTAACCCTAAAACTTAACCTTAAGACTTAACCATAAAAATTAAGCCTAAGACTTAACCCTAAAACTTAACCTTAAGGCTCAACCTTAAGACTTAAGTTTAAGACTTAACCTTAATACTTTACCCTAAGACGTAAGCCAAAAACTTAACCCTAAGACTTAACCCTAAAGACTTAACTATAAGACTTAACCCTAAGTCTTAACCTTAAGACCTAACTTTAATATTCAAACTTAACACTTAACCTTAGGAGTTAACCCTTAGACTTAACCTTATAACTTAACCCTAAGACATAACATTAAGAGGTAACCATAAGACTTAACTGTAAGACTTAACCTGACACTTAACATTAAGACTTAACCCTAAGAAACAATCCTAAAACTTAACCCTAAGGATTAACATAATGACTTCACCTTAAGACCTGATCCTAAGACTTCACCTTAAGACTTATCCCTAAGACATAACCCTAAAACTTAAATTTACGACTTAACCATAAGACTTAACCCTAAGACTTATCCCTAAGACATAACCCTAAGACTTAAATTTAGGACTTAACCACAAGACTTAACCCTAAGACTTAATACTAATACTTAACCTAAGACTTAACCCTGAGACTTAACCTTAAGACTTAACCCTAAGATTTAACCTTAAGACTTAACCCTAAGACTTATCCCTGAGACTTAACCCTAAGACTTATCCCCAAACCTTAACCTTAAGACTTATTATTAAGATTTAAATTTAAGACTGAATCTTAAGACATAATACTAAGGCTTAACCTTAAGACTTATCCCTAAGACTTAACCCTGAGAATTTAATATAAGACTGAACCTTAGGATGTAACCCTAAGACTTAACACTATAACTTAACCGAAGACAACACTAAGACTTAAATTTAAGACTAAACTTTTAGACTTAACCCTAAGACGTAAACTTAAGAATTAAACATAAATCTTAACCCTGACACTTAACCCTAAGACGTATCCCAAAGACTTAAATTTAAGACTTAAACCTAAGACTCAAACCCTAGGACTTAAGATTTAACCTTAAGACTTAACACAAAGATTTAACCCTAAGATTTAGATTTATGAGTTAACCTTAAGACTTAATCCTAAGACTTAACACTAAGACTTAACCTTAAGACATAACCATAACACTTAAATCTAAGACTTAACCTTAACACTTAACCGTAAGACATAACCTTAAGATTTAACGCTAAGACTCAAATTTACGTCTTATCCTTAAGGCTTAACCCTAAGACTTAAATTTAGGTCTTAACCTTAACAGTTAACCCTAAGACTTAACCCTGAGACTTAAACCTAAGACTTAACCCTAAGACATAACCCTGAGACTTAACCTTAAGACTTAACCTTAAAACTTAACCCTAGGACTTGAATTTAAGACTTAACCTTAAGACTTATCCCTAAGACTTAACCCTGAGACTTAAACCTAATACTTAATCTTAGAGACTTAACCCTTAGACTTAACCTTAAGACTTAACCCTAACACTTATAATTAAGACTTAACCTTAAGACTTAACCTTGTGACTTAACCTTAAAAACTAAACCTGAGACTTAACCCTAAGACTTAAACTTAAAACTTAACCCTAAGACTTAACCCTATGATTTAAACCTAAGACTTAACTTAAACATAAGACTTAACCCTAAGGCATAACCCTGAGACTTAACCCTACGACTGAACCCTAAGACTAAACCCTAAGACTTAACCTTAAGACTTAACCCTAAGTCTTAACCCTGAGATTAACCGTGAGACTTAACCCAAGGATTTATCCCCAAGACTTAAAATTAAGACTTAAACTTATGACATAGCCATAAGAGTTAACCCTGAGATTAAATCTTATGACTTTAACCCTAAGACTTAATATTAATACTTAACCTTAAGACAACACCCTAAGACTTAACCCTAAGACAATAAACCTAAGACGTAACCTTAAATACTTAACTCTAAGTCTTAACCTTAAGACTTAACCCTAAGACATAACTCTAAGACTTAATCTTAAGTCTTAACCTTAAGACCTAACCCTAAGATTTAACCTTAAGACGTGATCTTTAGGACATAACCCTAAGAATTAACCCTAAGACTTAAATTTAATACTTAACCCTAAGACTTAACCCTAAGACTTAATCCTAAGACATAACCCTGAGACTGAAACCTAAGACTTAACCTTAATGCTTAACCCTAAGTCATAACCCTGAGACTTAACATTGAAACTTAGCCTTGAAACTTAACCCTGAGACTTAACCCTAAGCCATATCCCCAAGACTTAACTCTAAAACGTAAACCTAAGACTCAATCCATAAGACTTAACCTTAAGACTTAACCCTAAGTCTCAGCCTTAAGACAGAACCTTACGACTTAACCCTGGGACTTAACCTTGAGACCTTACCTTGAGCCTTAACCCTGAGACTTATCCCTAAGACTTAACCATGAGACTTAACCTTCAGATTTACCGTTAAGTCTTAACTACAAGACTAAACCTTAAAACATAACCTTAAGACTTAACCGTAAGACATAAACCTGAGACTTAACCCTAAGACTTAACTAGAAGACTTAACCCTAAAACTTAAGCTTAAGACTTAACCATAAAAATTAAGCCTAAGACTTAACCCTAAAACTTAACCTTAAGGCTCAACCTTAAGACTTAAGTTTAAGACTTAACCTTAATACTTTACCCTAAGACGTAAGCCAAAAACTTAACCCTAAGACTTAACCCTAAAGACTTAACTATAAGACTTAACCCTAAGTCTTAACCTTAAGACCTAACTTTAATATTCAAACTTAACACTTAACCTTAGGAGTTAACCCTTAGACTTAACCTTATAACTTAACCCTAAGACATAACATTAAGAGGTAACCATAAGACTTAACTGTAAGACTTAACCTGACACTTAACATTAAGACTTAACCCTAAGAAACAATCCTAAAACTTAACCCTAAGGATTAACATAATGACTTCACCTTAAGACCTGATCCTAAGACTTCACCTTAAGACTTATCCCTAAGACATAACCCTAAGACTTAAATTTACGACTTAACCATAAGACTTAACCCTAAGACTTATCCCTAAGACATAACCCTAAGACTTAAATTTAGGACTTAACCACAAGACTTAACCCTAAGACTTAATACTAATACTTAACCTAAGACTTAACCCTGAGACTTAACCTTAAGACTTAACCCTAAGATTTAACCTTAAGACTTAACCCTAAGACTTATCCCTGAGACTTAACCCTAAGACTTATCCCTGAGACTTAACCCTAAGACTTATCCCCAAACCTTAACCTTAAGACTTATTATTAAGATTTAAATTTAAGACTGAATCTTAAGACATAATACTAAGGCTTAACCTTAAGACTTATCCCTAAGTCTTAACCCTGAGAATTTAATATAAGACTGAACCTTAGGATGTAACCCTAAGACTTAACACTATAACTTAACCGAAGACAACACACTAAGACTTAAATTTAAGGCTAAACTTTTAGACTTAACCCTAAGACGTAAACTTAAGAATTAAACATAAATCTTAACCCTGACACTTAACCCTAAGACGTATCCCAAAGACTTAAATTTAAGACTTAAACCTAAGACTCAAACCCTAGGACTTAAGATTTAACCTTAAGACTTAACACAAAGATTTAACCCTAAGATTTAGATTTATGAGTTAACCTTAAGACTTAATCCTAAGACTTAACACTAAGACTTAACCTTAAGACATAACCATAACACTTAAATCTAAGACTTAACCTTAACACTTAACCGTAAGACATAACCTTAAGATTTAACGCTAAGACTCAAATTTACGTCTTATCCTTAAGGCTTAACCCTAAGACTTAAATTTAGGTCTTAACCTTAACAGTTAACCCTAAGACTTAACCCTGAGACTTAAACCTAAGACTTAACCCTAAGACATAACCCTGAGACTTAACCTTAAGACTTAACCTTAAAACTTAACCCTAGGACTTGAATTTAAGACTTAACCTTAAGACTTATCCCTAAGACTTAACCCTGAGACTTAAACCTAATACTTAATCTTAGAGACTTAACCCTTAGACTTAACCTTAAGACTTAACCCTAACACTTATAATTAAGACTTAACCTTAAGACTTAACCTTGTGACTTAACCTTAAAAACTAAACCTGAGACTTAACCCTAAGACTTAAACTTAAAACTTAACCCTAAGACTTAACCCTATGATTTAAACCTAAGACTTAACTTAAACATAAGACTTAACCCTAAGGCATAACCCTGAGACTTAACCCTACGACTGAACCCTAAGACTAAACCCTAAGACTTAACCTTAAGACTTAACCCTAAGTCTTAACCCTGAGATTAACCGTGAGACTTAACCCAAGGATTTATCCCCAAGACTTAAAATTAAGACTTAAACTTATGACATAGCCATAAGAGTTAACCCTGAGATTAAATCTTATGACTTTAACCCTAAGACTTAATATTAATACTTAACCTTAAGACAACACCCTAAGACTTAACCCTAAGACAATAAACCTAAGACGTAACCTTAAATACTTAACTCTAAGTCTTAACCTTAAGACTTAACCCTAAGACATAACTCTAAGACTTAATCTTAAGTCTTAACCTTAAGACCTAACCCTAAGATTTAACCTTAAGACGTGATCTTTAGGACATAACCCTAAGAATTAACGCTAAGACTTAAATTTAATACTTAACCCTAAGACTTAACCCTAAGACTTAATCCTAAGACATAACCCTGAGACTGAAACCTAAGACTTAACCTTAATGCTTAACCCTAAGTCATAACCCTGAGACTGAACATTGAAACTTAGCCTTGAAACTTAACCCTGAGACTTAACCCTAAGCCATATCCCCAAGACTTAACTCTAAGACGTAAACCTAAGACTCAATCCATAAGACTTAACCTTAAGACTTAACCCTAAGTCTCAGCCTTAAGACAGAACCTTACGACTTAACCCTGGGACTTAACCTTGAGACCTTACCTTGAGCCTTAACCCTGAGACTTATCCCTAAGACTTAACCATGAGACTTAACCTTCAGATTTACCGTTAAGTCTTAACTACAAGACTAAACCTTAAAACATAACCTTAAGACTTAACCGTAAGACATAAACCTGAGACTTAACCCTAAGACTTAACTAGAAGACTTAACCCTAAAACTTAAGCTTAAGACTTAACCATAAAAATTAAGCCTAAGACTTAACCCTAAAACTTAACCTTAAGGCTCAACCTTAAGACTTAAGTTTAAGACTTAACCTTAATACTTTACCCTAAGACGTAAGCCAAAAACTTAACCCTAAGACTTAACCCTAAAGACTTAACTATAAGACTTAACCCTAAGTCTTAACCTTAAGACCTAACTTTAATATTCAAACTTAACACTTAACCTTAGGAGTTAACCCTTAGACTTAACCTTATAACTTAACCCTAAGACATAACATTAAGAGGTAACCATAAGACTTAACTGTAAGACTTAACCTGACACTTAACATTAAGACTTAACCCTAAGAAACAATCCTAAAACTTAACCCTAAGGATTAACATAATGACTTCACCTTAAGACCTGATACTAAGACTTCACCTTAAGACTTATCCCTAAGACATAACCCTAAGACTTAAATTTACGACTTAACCATAAGACTTAACCCTAAGACTTATCCCTGAGACTTAACCCTAAGACTTATCCCCAAACCTTAACCTTAAGACTTATTATTAAGATTTAAATTTAAGACTGAATCTTAAGACATAATACTAAGGCTTAACCTTAAGACTTATCCCTAAGACTTAACCCTGAGAATTTAATATAAGACTGAACCTTAGGATGTAACCCTAAGACTTAACACTATAACTTAACCGAAGACAACACACTAAGACTTAAATTTAAGACTAAACTTTTAGACTTAACCCTAAGACGTAAACTTAAGAATTAAACATAAATCTTAACCCTGACACTTAACCCTAAGACGTATCCCAAAGACTTAAATTTAAGACTTAAACCTAAGACTCAAACCCTAGGACTTAAGATTTAACCTTAAGACTTAACACAAAGATTTAACCCTAAGATTTAGATTTATGAGTTAACCTTAAGACTTAATCCTAAGACTTAACACTAAGACTTAACCTTAAGACATAACCATAACACTTAAATCTAAGACTTAACCTTAACACTTAACCGTAAGACATAACCTTAAGATTTAACGCTAAGACTCAAATTTACGTCTTATCCTTAAGGCTTAACCCTAAGACTTAAATTTAGGTCTTAACCTTAACAGTTAACCCTAAGACTTAACCCTGAGACTTAAACCTAAGACTTAACCCTAAGACATAACCCTGAGACTTAACCTTAAGACTTAACCTTAAAACTTAACCCTAGGACTTGAATTTAAGACTTAACCTTAAGACTTATCCCTAAGACTTAACCCTGAGACTTAAACCTAATACTTAATCTTAGAGACTTAACCCTTAGACTTAACCTTAAGACTTAACCCTAACACTTATAATTAAGACTTAACCTTAAGACTTAACCTTGTGACTTAACCTTAAAAACTAAACCTGAGACTTAACCCTAAGACTTAAACTTAAAACTTAACCCTAAGACTTAACCCTATGATTTAAACCTAAGACTTAACTTAAACATAAGACTTAACCCTAAGGCATAACCCTGAGACTTAACCCTACGACTGAACCCTAAGACTAAACCCTAAGACTTAACCTTAAGACTTAACCCTAAGTCTTAACCCTGAGATTAACCGTGAGACTTAACCCAAGGATTTATCCCCAAGACTTAAAATTAAGACTTAAACTTATGACATAGCCATAAGAGTTAACCCTGAGATTAAATCTTATGACTTTAACCCTAAGACTTAATATTAATACTTAACCTTAAGACAACACCCTAAGACTTAACCCTAAGACAATAAACCTAAGACGTAACCTTAAATACTTAACTCTAAGTCTTAACCTTAAGACTTAACCCTAAGACATAACTCTAAGACTTAATCTTAAGTCTTAACCTTAAGACCTAACCCTAAGATTTAACCTTAAGACGTGATCTTTAGGACATAACCCTAAGAATTAACCCTAAGACTTAAATTTAATACTTAACCCTAAGACTTAACCCTAAGACTTAATCCTAAGACATAACCCTGAGACTGAAACCTAAGACTTAACCTTAATGCTTAACCCTAAGTCATAACCCTGAGACTGAACATTGAAACTTAGCCTTGAAACTTAACCCTGAGACTTAACCCTAAGCCATATCCCCAAGACTTAACTCTAAGACGTAAACCTAAGACTCAATCCATAAGACTTAACCTTAAGACTTAACCCTAAGTCTCAGCCTTAAGACAGAACCTTACGACTTAACCCTGGGACTTAACCTTGAGACCTTACCTTGAGCCTTAACCCTGAGACTTATCCCTAAGACTTAACCATGAGACTTAACCTTCAGATTTACCGTTAAGTCTTAACTACAAGACTAAACCTTAAAACATAACCTTAAGACTTAACCGTAAGACATAAACCTGAGACTTAACCCTAAGACTTAACTAGAAGACTTAACCCTAAAACTTAAGCTTAAGACTTAACCATAAAAATTAAGCCTAAGACTTAACCCTAAAACTTAACCTTAAGGCTCAACCTTAAGACTTAAGTTTAAGACTTAACCTTAATACTTTACCCTAAGACGTAAGCCAAAAACTTAACCCTAAGACTTAACCCTAAAGACTTAACTATAAGACTTAACCCTAAGTCTTAACCTTAAGACCTAACTTTAATATTCAAACTTAACACTTAACCTTAGGAGTTAACCCTTAGACTTAACCTTATAACTTAACCCTAAGACATAACATTAAGAGGTAACCATAAGACTTAACTGTAAGACTTAACCTGACACTTAACATTAAGACTTAACCCTAAGAAACAATCCTAAAACTTAACCCTAAGGATTAACATAATGACTTCACCTTAAGACCTGATCCTAAGACTTCACCTTAAGACTTATCCCTAAGACATAACCCTAAGACTTAAATTTACGACTTAACCATAAGACTTAACCCTAAGACTTATCCCTAAGACATAACCCTAAGACTTAAATTTAGGACTTAACCACAAGACTTAACCCTAAGACTTAATACTAATACTTAACCTAAGACTTAACCCTGAGACTTAACCTTAAGACTTAACCCTAAGATTTAACCTTAAGACTTAACCCTAAGACTTATCCCTGAGACTTAACCCTAAGACTTATCCCCAAACCTTAACCTTAAGACTTATTATTAAGATTTAAATTTAAGACTGAATCTTAAGACATAATACTAAGGCTTAACCTTAAGACTTATCCCTAAGACTTAACCCTGAGAATTTAATATAAGACTGAACCTTAGGATGTAACCCTAAGACTTAACACTATAACTTAACCGAAGACAACACTAAGACTTAAATTTAAGACTAAACTTTTAGACTTAACCCTAAGACGTAAACTTAAGAATTAAACATAAATCTTAACCCTGACACTTAACCCTAAGACGTATCCCAAAGACTTAAATTTAAGACTTAAACCTAAGACTCAAACCCTAGGACTTAAGATTTAACCTTAAGACTTAACACAAAGATTTAACCCTAAGATTTAGATTTATGAGTTAACCTTAAGACTTAATCCTAAGACTTAACACTAAGACTTAACCTTAAGACATAACCATAACACTTAAATCTAAGACTTAACCTTAACACTTAACCGTAAGACATAACCTTAAGATTTAACGCTAAGACTCAAATTTACGTCTTATCCTTAAGGCTTAACCCTAAGACTTAAATTTAGGTCTTAACCTTAACAGTTAACCCTAAGACTTAACCCTGAGACTTAAACCTAAGACTTAACCCTAAGACATAACCCTGAGACTTAACCTTAAGACTTAACCTTAAAACTTAACCCTAGGACTTGAATTTAAGACTTAACCTTAAGACTTATCCCTAAGACTTAACCCTGAGACTTAAACCTAATACTTAATCTTAGAGACTTAACCCTTAGACTTAACCTTAAGACTTAACCCTAACACTTATAATTAAGACTTAACCTTAAGACTTAACCTTGTGACTTAACCTTAAAAACTAAACCTGAGACTTAACCCTAAGACTTAAACTTAAAACTTAACCCTAAGACTTAACCCTATGATTTAAACCTAAGACTTAACTTAAACATAAGACTTAACCCTAAGGCATAACCCTGAGACTTAACCCTACGACTGAACCCTAAGACTAAACCCTAAGACTTAACCTTAAGACTTAACCCTAAGTCTTAACCCTGAGATTAACCGTGAGACTTAACCCAAGGATTTATCCCCAAGACTTAAAATTAAGACTTAAACTTATGACATAGCCATAAGAGTTAACCCTGAGATTAAATCTTATGACTTTAACCCTAAGACTTAATATTAATACTTAACCTTAAGACAACACCCTAAGACTTAACCCTAAGACAATAAACCTAAGACGTAACCTTAAATACTTAACTCTAAGTCTTAACCTTAAGACTTAACCCTAAGACATAACTCTAAGACTTAATCTTAAGTCTTAACCTTAAGACCTAACCCTAAGATTTAACCTTAAGACGTGATCTTTAGGACATAACCCTAAGAATTAACCCTAAGACTTAAATTTAATACTTAACCCTAAGACTTAACCCTAAGACTTAATCCTAAGACATAACCCTGAGACTGAAACCTAAGACTTAACCTTAATGCTTAACCCTAAGTCATAACCCTGAGACTGAACATTGAAACTTAGCCTTGAAACTTAACCCTGAGACTTAACCCTAAGCCATATCCCCAAGACTTAACTCTAAAACGTAAACCTAAGACTCAATCCATAAGACTTAACCTTAAGACTTAACCCTAAGTCTCAGCCTTAAGACAGAACCTTACGACTTAACCCTGGGACTTAACCTTGAGACCTTACCTTGAGCCTTAACCCTGAGACTTATCCCTAAGACTTAACCATGAGACTTAACCTTCAGATTTACCGTTAAGTCTTAACTACAAGACTAAACCTTAAAACATAACCTTAAGACTTAACCGTAAGACATAAACCTGAGACTTAACCCTAAGACTTAACTAGAAGACTTAACCCTAAAACTTAACCTTAAGACTTAACCATAAAAATTAAGCCTAAGACTTAACCCTAAAACTTAACCTTAAGGCTCAACCTTAAGACTTAAGTTTAAGACTTAACCTTAATACTTTACCCTAAGACGTAAGCCAAAAACTTAACCCTAAGACTTAACCCTAAAGACTTAACTATAAGACTTAACCCTAAGTCTTAACCTTAAGACCTAACTTTAATATTCAAACTTAACACTTAACCTTAGGAGTTAACCCTTAGACTTAACCTTATAACTTAACCCTAAGACATAACATTAAGAGGTAACCATAAGACTTAACTGTAAGACTTAACCTGACACTTAACATTAAGACTTAACCCTAAGAAACAATCCTAAAACTTAACCCTAAGGATTAACATAATGACTTCACCTTAAGACCTGATCCTAAGACTTCACCTTAAGACTTATCCCTAAGACATAACCCTAAAACTTAAATTTACGACTTAACCATAAGACTTAACCCTAAGACTTATCCCTAAGACATAACCCTAAGACTTAAATTTAGGACTTAACCACAAGACTTAACCCTAAGACTTAATACTAATACTTAACCTAAGACTTAACCCTGAGACTTAACCTTAAGACTTAACCCTAAGATTTAACCTTAAGACTTAACCCTAAGACTTATCCCTGAGACTTAACCCTAAGACTTATCCCCAAACCTTAACCTTAAGACTTATTATTAAGATTTAAATTTAAGACTGAATCTTAAGACATAATACTAAGGCTTAACCTTAAGACTTATCCCTAAGACTTAACCCTGAGAATTTAATATAAGACTGAACCTTAGGATGTAACCCTAAGACTTAACACTATAACTTAACCGAAGACAACACTAAGACTTAAATTTAAGACTAAACTTTTAGACTTAACCCTAAGACGTAAACTTAAGAATTAAACATAAATCTTAACCCTGACACTTAACCCTAAGACGTATCCCAAAGACTTAAATTTAAGACTTAAACCTAAGACTCAAACCCTAGGACTTAAGATTTAACCTTAAGACTTAACACAAAGATTTAACCCTAAGATTTAGATTTATGAGTTAACCTTAAGACTTAATCCTAAGACTTAACACTAAGACTTAACCTTAAGACATAACCATAACACTTAAATCTAAGACTTAACCTTAACACTTAACCGTAAGACATAACCTTAAGATTTAACGCTAAGACTCAAATTTACGTCTTATCCTTAAGGCTTAACCCTAAGACTTAAATTTAGGTCTTAACCTTAACAGTTAACCCTAAGACTTAACCCTGAGACTTAAACCTAAGACTTAACCCTAAGACATAACCCTGAGACTTAACCTTAAGACTTAACCTTAAAACTTAACCCTAGGACTTGAATTTAAGACTTAACCTTAAGACTTATCCCTAAGACTTAACCCTGAGACTTAAACCTAATACTTAATCTTAGAGACTTAACCCTTAGACTTAACCTTAAGACTTAACCCTAACACTTATAATTAAGACTTAACCTTAAGACTTAACCTTGTGACTTAACCTTAAAAACTAAACCTGAGACTTAACCCTAAGACTTAAACTTAAAACTTAACCCTAAGACTTAACCCTATGATTTAAACCTAAGACTTAACTTAAACATAAGACTTAACCCTAAGGCATAACCCTGAGACTTAACCCTACGACTGAACCCTAAGACTAAACCCTAAGACTTAACCTTAAGACTTAACCCTAAGTCTTAACCCTGAGATTAACCGTGAGACTTAACCCAAGGATTTATCCCCAAGACTTAAAATTAAGACTTAAACTTATGACATAGCCATAAGAGTTAACCCTGAGATTAAATCTTATGACTTTAACCCTAAGACTTAATATTAATACTTAACCTTAAGACAACACCC
Organism: Falco peregrinus; assembly: GCF_023634155.1. Classification (NCBI taxonomy): domain Eukaryota; kingdom Metazoa; phylum Chordata; class Aves; order Falconiformes; family Falconidae; genus Falco; species Falco peregrinus. The sequence goes on along the minus strand of NW_026599593.1, from coordinate 3,799,996 downwards.
TAAGACTTAACCCTAAGACAATAAACCTAAGACGTAACCTTAAATACTTAACTCTAAGTCTTAACCTTAAGACTTAACCCTAAGACATAACTCTAAGACTTAATCTTAAGTCTTAACCTTAAGACCTAACCCTAAGATTTAACCTTAAGACGTGATCTTTAGGACATAACCCTAAGAATTAACCCTAAGACTTAAATTTAATACTTAACCCTAAGACTTAACCCTAAGACTTAATCCTAAGACATAACCCTGAGACTGAAACCTAAGACTTAACCTTAATGCTTAACCCTAAGTCATAACCCTGAGACTTAACATTGAAACTTAGCCTTGAAACTTAACCCTGAGACTTAACCCTAAGCCATATCCCCAAGACTTAACTCTAAAACGTAAACCTAAGACTCAATCCATAAGACTTAACCTTAAGACTTAACCCTAAGTCTCAGCCTTAAGACAGAACCTTACGACTTAACCCTGGGACTTAACCTTGAGACCTTACCTTGAGCCTTAACCCTGAGACTTATCCCTAAGACTTAACCATGAGACTTAACCTTCAGATTTACCGTTAAGTCTTAACTACAAGACTAAACCTTAAAACATAACCTTAAGACTTAACCGTAAGACATAAACCTGAGACTTAACCCTAAGACTTAACTAGAAGACTTAACCCTAAAACTTAAGCTTAAGACTTAACCATAAAAATTAAGCCTAAGACTTAACCCTAAAACTTAACCTTAAGGCTCAACCTTAAGACTTAAGTTTAAGACTTAACCTTAATACTTTACCCTAAGACGTAAGCCAAAAACTTAACCCTAAGACTTAACCCTAAAGACTTAACTATAAGACTTAACCCTAAGTCTTAACCTTAAGACCTAACTTTAATATTCAAACTTAACACTTAACCTTAGGAGTTAACCCTTAGACTTAACCTTATAACTTAACCCTAAGACATAACATTAAGAGGTAACCATAAGACTTAACTGTAAGACTTAACCTGACACTTAACATTAAGACTTAACCCTAAGAAACAATCCTAAAACTTAACCCTAAGGATTAACATAATGACTTCACCTTAAGACCTGATCCTAAGACTTCACCTTAAGACTTATCCCTAAGACATAACCCTAAGACTTAAATTTACGACTTAACCATAAGACTTAACCCTAAGACTTATCCCTAAGACATAACCCTAAGACTTAAATTTAGGACTTAACCACAAGACTTAACCCTAAGACTTAATACTAATACTTAACCTAAGACTTAACCCTGAGACTTAACCTTAAGACTTAACCCTAAGATTTAACCTTAAGACTTAACCCTAAGACTTATCCCTGAGACTTAACCCTAAGACTTATCCCTGAGACTTAACCCTAAGACTTATCCCCAAACCTTAACCTTAAGACTTATTATTAAGATTTAAATTTAAGACTGAATCTTAAGACATAATACTAAGGCTTAACCTTAAGACTTATCCCTAAGTCTTAACCCTGAGAATTTAATATAAGACTGAACCTTAGGATGTAACCCTAAGACTTAACACTATAACTTAACCGAAGACAACACACTAAGACTTAAATTTAAGGCTAAACTTTTAGACTTAACCCTAAGACGTAAACTTAAGAATTAAACATAAATCTTAACCCTGACACTTAACCCTAAGACGTATCCCAAAGACTTAAATTTAAGACTTAAACCTAAGACTCAAACCCTAGGACTTAAGATTTAACCTTAAGACTTAACACAAAGATTTAACCCTAAGATTTAGATTTATGAGTTAACCTTAAGACTTAATCCTAAGACTTAACACTAAGACTTAACCTTAAGACATAACCATAACACTTAAATCTAAGACTTAACCTTAACACTTAACCGTAAGACATAACCTTAAGATTTAACGCTAAGACTCAAATTTACGTCTTATCCTTAAGGCTTAACCCTAAGACTTAAATTTAGGTCTTAACCTTAACAGTTAACCCTAAGACTTAACCCTGAGACTTAAACCTAAGACTTAACCCTAAGACATAACCCTGAGACTTAACCTTAAGACTTAACCTTAAAACTTAACCCTAGGACTTGAATTTAAGACTTAACCTTAAGACTTATCCCTAAGACTTAACCCTGAGACTTAAACCTAATACTTAATCTTAGAGACTTAACCCTTAGACTTAACCTTAAGACTTAACCCTAACACTTATAATTAAGACTTAACCTTAAGACTTAACCTTGTGACTTAACCTTAAAAACTAAACCTGAGACTTAACCCTAAGACTTAAACTTAAAACTTAACCCTAAGACTTAACCCTATGATTTAAACCTAAGACTTAACTTAAACATAAGACTTAACCCTAAGGCATAACCCTGAGACTTAACCCTACGACTGAACCCTAAGACTAAACCCTAAGACTTAACCTTAAGACTTAACCCTAAGTCTTAACCCTGAGATTAACCGTGAGACTTAACCCAAGGATTTATCCCCAAGACTTAAAATTAAGACTTAAACTTATGACATAGCCATAAGAGTTAACCCTGAGATTAAATCTTATGACTTTAACCCTAAGACTTAATATTAATACTTAACCTTAAGACAACACCCTAAGACTTAACCCTAAGACAATAAACCTAAGACGTAACCTTAAATACTTAACTCTAAGTCTTAACCTTAAGACTTAACCCTAAGACATAACTCTAAGACTTAATCTTAAGTCTTAACCTTAAGACCTAACCCTAAGATTTAACCTTAAGACGTGATCTTTAGGACATAACCCTAAGAATTAACGCTAAGACTTAAATTTAATACTTAACCCTAAGACTTAACCCTAAGACTTAATCCTAAGACATAACCCTGAGACTGAAACCTAAGACTTAACCTTAATGCTTAACCCTAAGTCATAACCCTGAGACTGAACATTGAAACTTAGCCTTGAAACTTAACCCTGAGACTTAACCCTAAGCCATATCCCCAAGACTTAACTCTAAGACGTAAACCTAAGACTCAATCCATAAGACTTAACCTTAAGACTTAACCCTAAGTCTCAGCCTTAAGACAGAACCTTACGACTTAACCCTGGGACTTAACCTTGAGACCTTACCTTGAGCCTTAACCCTGAGACTTATCCCTAAGACTTAACCATGAGACTTAACCTTCAGATTTACCGTTAAGTCTTAACTACAAGACTAAACCTTAAAACATAACCTTAAGACTTAACCGTAAGACATAAACCTGAGACTTAACCCTAAGACTTAACTAGAAGACTTAACCCTAAAACTTAAGCTTAAGACTTAACCATAAAAATTAAGCCTAAGACTTAACCCTAAAACTTAACCTTAAGGCTCAACCTTAAGACTTAAGTTTAAGACTTAACCTTAATACTTTACCCTAAGACGTAAGCCAAAAACTTAACCCTAAGACTTAACCCTAAAGACTTAACTATAAGACTTAACCCTAAGTCTTAACCTTAAGACCTAACTTTAATATTCAAACTTAACACTTAACCTTAGGAGTTAACCCTTAGACTTAACCTTATAACTTAACCCTAAGACATAACATTAAGAGGTAACCATAAGACTTAACTGTAAGACTTAACCTGACACTTAACATTAAGACTTAACCCTAAGAAACAATCCTAAAACTTAACCCTAAGGATTAACATAATGACTTCACCTTAAGACCTGATACTAAGACTTCACCTTAAGACTTATCCCTAAGACATAACCCTAAGACTTAAATTTACGACTTAACCATAAGACTTAACCCTAAGACTTATCCCTGAGACTTAACCCTAAGACTTATCCCCAAACCTTAACCTTAAGACTTATTATTAAGATTTAAATTTAAGACTGAATCTTAAGACATAATACTAAGGCTTAACCTTAAGACTTATCCCTAAGACTTAACCCTGAGAATTTAATATAAGACTGAACCTTAGGATGTAACCCTAAGACTTAACACTATAACTTAACCGAAGACAACACACTAAGACTTAAATTTAAGACTAAACTTTTAGACTTAACCCTAAGACGTAAACTTAAGAATTAAACATAAATCTTAACCCTGACACTTAACCCTAAGACGTATCCCAAAGACTTAAATTTAAGACTTAAACCTAAGACTCAAACCCTAGGACTTAAGATTTAACCTTAAGACTTAACACAAAGATTTAACCCTAAGATTTAGATTTATGAGTTAACCTTAAGACTTAATCCTAAGACTTAACACTAAGACTTAACCTTAAGACATAACCATAACACTTAAATCTAAGACTTAACCTTAACACTTAACCGTAAGACATAACCTTAAGATTTAACGCTAAGACTCAAATTTACGTCTTATCCTTAAGGCTTAACCCTAAGACTTAAATTTAGGTCTTAACCTTAACAGTTAACCCTAAGACTTAACCCTGAGACTTAAACCTAAGACTTAACCCTAAGACATAACCCTGAGACTTAACCTTAAGACTTAACCTTAAAACTTAACCCTAGGACTTGAATTTAAGACTTAACCTTAAGACTTATCCCTAAGACTTAACCCTGAGACTTAAACCTAATACTTAATCTTAGAGACTTAACCCTTAGACTTAACCTTAAGACTTAACCCTAACACTTATAATTAAGACTTAACCTTAAGACTTAACCTTGTGACTTAACCTTAAAAACTAAACCTGAGACTTAACCCTAAGACTTAAACTTAAAACTTAACCCTAAGACTTAACCCTATGATTTAAACCTAAGACTTAACTTAAACATAAGACTTAACCCTAAGGCATAACCCTGAGACTTAACCCTACGACTGAACCCTAAGACTAAACCCTAAGACTTAACCTTAAGACTTAACCCTAAGTCTTAACCCTGAGATTAACCGTGAGACTTAACCCAAGGATTTATCCCCAAGACTTAAAATTAAGACTTAAACTTATGACATAGCCATAAGAGTTAACCCTGAGATTAAATCTTATGACTTTAACCCTAAGACTTAATATTAATACTTAACCTTAAGACAACACCCTAAGACTTAACCCTAAGACAATAAACCTAAGACGTAACCTTAAATACTTAACTCTAAGTCTTAACCTTAAGACTTAACCCTAAGACATAACTCTAAGACTTAATCTTAAGTCTTAACCTTAAGACCTAACCCTAAGATTTAACCTTAAGACGTGATCTTTAGGACATAACCCTAAGAATTAACGCTAAGACTTAAATTTAATACTTAACCCTAAGACTTAACCCTAAGACTTAATCCTAAGACATAACCCTGAGACTGAAACCTAAGACTTAACCTTAATGCTTAACCCTAAGTCATAACCCTGAGACTGAACATTGAAACTTAGCCTTGAAACTTAACCCTGAGACTTAACCCTAAGCCATATCCCCAAGACTTAACTCTAAGACGTAAACCTAAGACTCAATCCATAAGACTTAACCTTAAGACTTAACCCTAAGTCTCAGCCTTAAGACAGAACCTTACGACTTAACCCTGGGACTTAACCTTGAGACCTTACCTTGAGCCTTAACCCTGAGACTTATCCCTAAGACTTAACCATGAGACTTAACCTTCAGATTTACCGTTAAGTCTTAACTACAAGACTAAACCTTAAAACATAACCTTAAGACTTAACCGTAAGACATAAACCTGAGACTTAACCCTAAGACTTAACTAGAAGACTTAACCCTAAAACTTAACCTTAAGACTTAACCATAAAAATTAAGCCTAAGACTTAACCCTAAAACTTAACCTTAAGGCTCAACCTTAAGACTTAAGTTTAAGACTTAACCTTAATACTTTACCCTAAGACGTAAGCCAAAAACTTAACCCTAAGACTTAACCCTAAAGACTTAACTATAAGACTTAACCCTAAGTCTTAACCTTAAGACCTAACTTTAATATTCAAACTTAACACTTAACCTTAGGAGTTAACCCTTAGACTTAACCTTATAACTTAACCCTAAGACATAACATTAAGAGGTAACCATAAGACTTAACTGTAAGACTTAACCTGACACTTAACATTAAGACTTAACCCTAAGAAACAATCCTAAAACTTAACCCTAAGGATTAACATAATGACTTCACCTTAAGACTTGATCCTAAGACTTCACCTTAAGACTTATCCCTAAGACATAACCCTAAGACTTAAATTTACGACTTGACCATAAGACTTAACCCTAAGACTTATCCCTAAGACATAACCCTAAGACTTAAATTTAGGACTTAACCACAAGACTTAACCCTAAGACTTAATACTAATACTTAACCTAAGACTTAACCCTGAGACTTAACCTTAAGACTTAACCCTAAGATTTAACCTTAAGACTTAACCCTAAGACTTATCCCTGAGACTTAACCCTAAGACTTATCCCTGAGACTTAACCCTAAGACTTATCCCCAAACCTTAACCTTAAGACTTATTATTAAGATTTAAATTTAAGACTGAATCTTAAGACATAATACTAAGGCTTAACCTTAAGACTTATCCCTAAGACTTAACCCTGAGAATTTAATATAAGACTGAACCTTAGGATGTAACCCTAAGACTTAACACTATAACTTAACCGAAGACGACACTAAGACTTAAATTTAAGACTAAACTTTTAGACTTAACCCTAAGACGTAAACTTAAGAATTAAACATAAATCTTAACCCTGACACTTAACCCTAAGACGTATCCCAAAGACTTAAATTTAAGACTTAAACCTAAGACTCAAACCCTAGGACTTAAGATTTAACCTTAAGACTTAACACAAAGATTTAACCCTAAGATTTAGATTTATGAGTTAACCTTAAGACTTAATCCTAAGACTTAACGCTAAGACTTAACCTTAAGACATAACCATAACACTTAAATCTAAGACTTAACCTTAACACTTAACCGTAAGACATAACCTTAGGATTTAACGCTAAGACTCAAATTTACGTCTTATCCTTAAGGCTTAACCCTAAGACTTAAATTTAGGTCTTAACCTTAACAGTTAACCCTAAGACTTAACCCTGAGACTTAAACCTAAGACTTAACCCTAAGACATAACCCTGAGACTTAACCTTAAGACTTAACCTTAAAACTTAACCCTAGGACTTGAATTTAAGACTTAACCTTAAGACTTATCCCTAAGACTTAACCCTGAGACTTAAACCTAATACTTAATCTTAGAGACTTAACCCTTAGACTTAACCTTAAGACTTAACCCTAACACTTATAATTAAGACTTAACCTTAAGACTTAACCTTGTGACTTAACCTTAAAAACTAAACCTGAGACTTAACCCTAAGACTTAAACTTAAAACTTAACCCTAAGACTTAACCCTATGATTTAAACCTAAGACTTAACTTAAACATAAGACTTAACCCTAAGGCATAACCCTGAGACTTAACCCTACGACTGAACCCTAAGACTAAACCCTAAGACTTAACCTTAAGACTTAACCCTAAGTCTTAACCCTGAGATTAACCGTGAGACTTAACCCAAGGATTTATCCCCAAGACTTAAAATTAAGACTTAAACTTATGACATAACCATAAGAGTTAACCCTGAGATTAAATCTTATGACTTTAACCCTAAGACTTAATATTAATACTTAACCTTAGGACAACACCCTAAGACTTAACCCTAAGACAATAAACCTAAGACGTAACCTTAAATACTTAACTCTAAGTCTTAACCTTAAGACTTAACCCTAAGACATAACTCTAAGACTTAATCTTAAGTCTTAACCTTAAGACCTAACCCTAAGATTTAACCTTAAGACGTGATCTTTAGGACATAACCCTAAGAATTAACCCTAAGACTTAAATTTAATACTTAACCCTAAGACTTAACCCTAAGACTTAATCCTAAGACATAACCCTGAGACTGAAACCTAAGACTTAACCTTAATGCTTAACCCTAAGTCATAACCCTGAGACTTAACATTGAAACTTAGCCTTGAAACTTAACCCTGAGACTTAACCCTAAGCCATATCCCCAAGACTTAACTCTAAGACGTAAACCTAAGACTCAATCCATAAGACTTAACCTTAAGACTTAACCCTAAGTCTCAGCCTTAAGACAGAACCTTACGACTTAACCCTGGGACTTAACCTTGAGACCTTACCTTGAGCCTTAACCCTGAGACTTATCCCTAAGACTTAACCATGAGACTTAACCTTCAGATTTACCGTTAAGTCTTAACTACAAGACTAAACCTTAAAACATAACCTTAAGACTTAACCGTAAGACATAAACCTGAGACTTAACCCTAAGACTTAACTAGAAGACTTAACCCTAAAACTTAACCTTAAGACTTAACCATAAAAATTAAGCCTAAGACTTAACCCTAAAACTTAACCTTAAGGCTCAACCTTAAGACTTAAGTTTAAGACTTAACCTTAATACTTTACCCTAAGACGTAAGCCAAAAACTTAACCCTAAGACTTAACCCTAAAGACTTAACTATAAGACTTAACCCTAAGTCTTAACCTTAAGACCTAACTTTAATATTCAAACTTAACACTTAACCTTAGGAGTTAACCCTTAGACTTAACCTTATAACTTAACCCTAAGACATAACATTAAGAGGTAACCATAAGACTTAACTGTAAGACTTAACCTGACACTTAACATTAAGACTTAACCCTAAGGATTAACATAATGACTTCACCTTAAGACCTGATCCTAAGACTTCACCTTAAGACTTATCCCTAAGACATAACCCTAAGACTTAAATTTACGACTTAACCATAAGACTTAACCCTAAGACTTATCCCTAAGACATAACCCTAAGACTTAAATTTAGGACTTAACCACAAGACTTAACCCTAAGACTTAATACTAATACTTAACCTAAGACTTAACCCTGAGACTTAACCTTAAGACTTAACCCTAAGATTTAACCTTAAGACTTAACCCTAAGACTTATCCCTGAGACTTAACCCTAAGACTTATCCCTGAGACTTAACCCTAAGACTTATCCCCAAACCTTAACCTTAAGACTTATTATTAAGATTTAAATTTAAGACTGAATCTTAAGACATAATACTAAGGCTTAACCTTAAGACTTATCCCTAAGACTTAACCCTGAGAATTTAATATAAGACTGAACCTTAGGATGTAACCCTAAGACTTAACACTATAACTTAACCGAAGACAACACACTAAGACTTAAATTTAAGACTAAACTTTTAGACTTAACCCTAAGACGTAAACTTAAGAATTAAACATAAATCTTAACCCTGACACTTAACCCTAAGACGTATCCCAAAGACTTAAATTTAAGACTTAAACCTAAGACTCAAACCCTAGGACTTAAGATTTAACCTTAAGACTTAACACAAAGATTTAACCCTAAGATTTAGATTTATGAGTTAACCTTAAGACTTAATCCTAAGACTTAACACTAAGACTTAACCTTAAGACATAACCATAACACTTAAATCTAAGACTTAACCTTAACACTTAACCGTAAGACATAACCTTAAGATTTAACGCTAAGACTCAAATTTACGTCTTATCCTTAAGGCTTAACCCTAAGACTTAAATTTAGGTCTTAACCTTAACAGTTAACCCTAAGACTTAACCCTGAGACTTAAACCTAAGACTTAACCCTAAGACATAACCCTGAGACTTAACCTTAAGACTTAACCTTAAAACTTAACCCTAGGACTTGAATTTAAGACTTAACCTTAAGACTTATCCCTAAGACTTAACCCTGAGACTTAAACCTAATACTTAATCTTAGAGACTTAACCCTTAGACTTAACCTTAAGACTTAACCCTAACACTTATAATTAAGACTTAACCTTAAGACTTAACCTTGTGACTTAACCTTAAAAACTAAACCTGAGACTTAACCCTAAGACTTAAACTTAAAACTTAACCCTAAGACTTAACCCTATGATTTAAACCTAAGACTTAACTTAAACATAAGACTTAACCCTAAGGCATAACCCTGAGACTTAACCCTACGACTGAACCCTAAGACTAAACCCTAAGACTTAACCTTAAGACTTAACCCTAAGTCTTAACCCTGAGATTAACCGTGAGACTTAACCCAAGGATTTATCCCCAAGACTTAAAATTAAGACTTAAACTTATGACATAGCCATAAGAGTTAACCCTGAGATTAAATCTTATGACTTTAACCCTAAGACTTAATATTAATACTTAACCTTAAGACAACACCCTAAGACTTAACCCTAAGACAATAAACCTAAGACGTAACCTTAAATACTTAACTCTAAGTCTTAACCTTAAGACTTAACCCTAAGACATAACTCTAAGACTTAATCTTAAGTCTTAACCTTAAGACCTAACCCTAAGATTTAACCTTAAGACGTGATCTTTAGGACATAACCCTAAGAATTAACCCTAAGACTTAAATTTAATACTTAACCCTAAGACTTAACCCTAAGACTTAATCCTAAGACATAACCCTGAGACTGAAACCTAAGACTTAACCTTAATGCTTAACCCTAAGTCATAACCCTGAGACTTCACATTGAAACTTAGCCTTGAAACTTAACCCTGAGACTTAACCCTAAGCCATATCCCCAAGACTTAACTCTAAGACGTAAACCTAAGACTCAATCCATAAGACTTAACCTTAAGACTTAACCCTAAGTCTCAGCCTTAAGACAGAACCTTACGACTTAACCCTGGGACTTAACCTTGAGACCTTACCTTGAGCCTTAACCCTGAGACTTATCCCTAAGACTTAACCATGAGACTTAACCTTCAGATTTACCGTTAAGTCTTAACTACAAGACTAAACCTTAAAACATAACCTTAAGACTTAACCGTAAGACATAAACCTGAGACTTAACCCTAAGACTTAACTAGAAGACTTAACCCTAAAACTTAACCTTAAGACTTAACCATAAAAATTAAGCCTAAGACTTAACCCTAAAACTTAACCTTAAGGCTCAACCTTAAGACTTAAGTTTAAGACTTAACCTTAATACTTTACCCTAAGACGTAAGCCAAAAACTTAACCCTAAGACTTAACCCTAAAGACTTAACTATAAGACTTAACCCTAAGTCTTAACCTTAAGACCTAACTTTAATATTCAAACTTAACACTTAACCTTAGGAGTTAACCCTTAGACTTAACCTTATAACTTAACCCTAAGACATAACATTAAGAGGTAACCATAAGACTTAACTGTAAGACTTAACCTGACACTTAACATTAAGACTTAACCCTAAGAAACAATCCTAAAACTTAACCCTAAGGATTAACATAATGACTTCACCTTAAGACCTGATCCTAAGACTTCACCTTAAGACTTATCCCTAAGACATAACCCTAAGACTTAAATTTACGACTTGACCATAAGACTTAACCCTAAGACTTATCCCTAAGACATAACCCTAAGACTTAAATTTAGGACTTAACCACAAGACTTAACCCTAAGACTTAATACTAATACTTAACCTAAGACTTAACCCTGAGACTTAACCTTAAGACTTAACCCTAAGATTTAACCTTAAGACTTAACCCTAAGACTTATCCCTGAGACTTAACCCTAAGACTTATCCCTGAGACTTAACCCTAAGACTTATCCCCAAACCTTAACCTTAAGACTTATTATTAAGATTTAAATTTAAGACTGAATCTTAAGACATAATACTAAGGCTTAACCTTAAGACTTATCCCTAAGACTTAACCCTGAGAATTTAATATAAGACTGAACCTTAGGATGTAACCCTAAGACTTAACACTATAACTTAACCGAAGACGACACTAAGACTTAAATTTAAGACTAAACTTTTAGACTTAACCCTAAGACGTAAACTTAAGAATTAAACATAAATCTTAACCCTGACACTTAACCCTAAGACGTATCCCAAAGACTTAAATTTAAGACTTAAACCTAAGACTCAAACCCTAGGACTTAAGATTTAACCTTAAGACTTAACACAAAGATTTAACCCTAAGATTTAGATTTATGAGTTAACCTTAAGACTTAATCCTAAGACTTAACGCTAAGACTTAACCTTAAGACATAACCATAACACTTAAATCTAAGACTTAACCTTAACACTTAACCGTAAGACATAACCTTAAGATTTAACGCTAAGACTCAAATTTACGTCTTATCCTTAAGGCTTAACCCTAAGACTTAAATTTAGGTCTTAACCTTAACAGTTAACCCTAAGACTTAACCCTGAGACTTAAACCTAAGACTTAACCCTAAGACATAACCCTGAGACTTAACCTTAAGACTTAACCTTAAAACTTAACCCTAGGACTTGAATTTAAGACTTAACCTTAAGACTTATCCCTAAGACTTAACCCTGAGACTTAAACCTAATACTTAATCTTAGAGACTTAACCCTTAGACTTAACCTTAAGACTTAACCCTAACACTTATAATTAAGACTTAACCTTAAGACTTAACCTTGTGACTTAACCTTAAAAACTAAACCTGAGACTTAACCCTAAGACTTAAACTTAAAACTTAACCCTAAGACTTAACCCTATGATTTAAACCTAAGACTTAACTTAAACATAAGACTTAACCCTAAGGCATAACCCTGAGACTTAACCCTACGACTGAACCCTAAGACTAAACCCTAAGACTTAACCTTAAGACTTAACCCTAAGTCTTAACCCTGAGATTAACCGTGAGACTTAACCCAAGGATTTATCCCCAAGACTTAAAATTAAGACTTAAACTTATGACATAGCCATAAGAGTTAACCCTGAGATTAAATCTTATGACTTTAACCCTAAGACTTAATATTAATACTTAACCTTAAGACAACACCCTAAGACTTAACCCTAAGACAATAAACCTAAGACGTAACCTTAAATACTTAACTCTAAGTCTTAACCTTAAGACTTAACCCTAAGACATAACTCTAAGACTTAATCTTAAGTCTTAACCTTAAGACCTAACCCTAAGATTTAACCTTAAGACGTGATCTTTAGGACATAACCCTAAGAATTAACCCTAAGACTTAAATTTAATACTTAACCCTAAGACTTAACCCTAAGACTTAATCCTAAGACATAACCCTGAGACTGAAACCTAAGACTTAACCTTAATGCTTAACCCTAAGTCATAACCCTGAGACTTAACATTGAAACTTAGCCTTGAAACTTAACCCTGAGACTTAACCCTAAGCCATATCCCCAAGACTTAACTCTAAGACGTAAACCTAAGACTCAATCCATAAGACTTAACCTTAAGACTTAACCCTAAGTCTCAGCCTTAAGACAGAACCTTACGACTTAACCCTGGGACTTAACCTTGAGACCTTACCTTGAGCCTTAACCCTGAGACTTATCCCTAAGACTTAACCATGAGACTTAACCTTCAGATTTACCGTTAAGTCTTAACTACAAGACTAAACCTTAAAACATAACCTTAAGACTTAACCGTAAGACATAAACCTGAGACTTAACCCTAAGACTTAACTAGAAGACTTAACCCTAAAACTTAACCTTAAGACTTAACCATAAAAATTAAGCCTAAGACTTAACCCTAAAACTTAACCTTAAGGCTCAACCTTAAGACTTAAGTTTAAGACTTAACCTTAATACTTTACCCTAAGACGTAAGCCAAAAACTTAACCCTAAGACTTAACCCTAAAGACTTAACTATAAGACTTAACCCTAAGTCTTAACCTTAAGACCTAACTTTAATATTCAAACTTAACACTTAACCTTAGGAGTTAACCCTTAGACTTAACCTTATAACTTAACCCTAAGACATAACATTAAGAGGTAACCATAAGACTTAACTGTAAGACTTAACCTGACACTTAACATTAAGACTTAACCCTAAGAAACAATCCTAAAACTTAACCCTAAGGATTAACATAATGACTTCACCTTAAGACCTGATCCTAAGACTTCACCTTAAGACTTATCCCTAAGACATAACCCTAAGACTTAAATTTACGACTTAACCATAAGACTTAACCCTAAGACTTATCCCTAAGACATAACCCTAAGACTTAAATTTAGGACTTAACCACAAGACTTAACCCTAAGACTTAATACTAATACTTAACCTAAGACTTAACCCTGAGACTTAACCTTAAGACTTAACCCTAAGATTTAACCTTAAGACTTAACCCTAAGACTTATCCCTGAGACTTAACCCTAAGACTTATCCCTGAGACTTAACCCTAAGACTTATCCCCAAACCTTAACCTTAAGACTTATTATTAAGATTTAAATTTAAGACTGAATCTTAAGACATAATACTAAGGCTTAACCTTAAGACTTATCCCTAAGTCTTAACCCTGAGAATTTAATATAAGACTGAACCTTAGGATGTAACCCTAAGACTTAACACTATAACTTAACCGAAGACAACACACTAAGACTTAAATTTAAGACTAAACTTTTAGACTTAACCCTAAGACGTAAACTTAAGAATTAAACATAAATCTTAACCCTGACACTTAACCCTAAGACGTATCCCAAAGACTTAAATTTAAGACTTAAACCTAAGACTCAAACCCTAGGACTTAAGATTTAACCTTAAGACTTAACACAAAGATTTAACCCTAAGATTTAGATTTATGAGTTAACCTTAAGACTTAATCCTAAGACTTAACACTAAGACTTAACCTTAAGACATAACCATAACACTTAAATCTAAGACTTAACCTTAACACTTAACCGTAAGACGTAACCTTAAGATTTAACGCTAAGACTCAAATTTACGTCTTATCCTTAAGGCTTAACCCTAAGACTTAAATTTAGGTCTTAACCTTAACAGTTAACCCTAAGACTTAACCCTGAGACTTAAACCTAAGACTTAACCCTAAGACATAACCCTGAGACTTAACCTTAAGACTTAACCTTAAAACTTAACCCTAGGACTTGAATTTAAGACTTAACCTTAAGACTTATCCCTAAGACTTAACCCTGAGACTTAAACCTAATACTTAATCTTAGAGACTTAACCCTTAGACTTAACCTTAAGACTTAACCCTAACACTTATAATTAAGACTTAACCTTAAGACTTAACCTTGTGACTTAACCTTAAAAACTAAACCTGAGACTTAACCCTAAGACTTAAACTTAAAACTTAACCCTAAGACTTAACCCTATGATTTAAACCTAAGACTTAACTTAAACATAAGACTTAACCCTAAGGCATAACCCTGAGACTTAACCCTACGACTGAACCCTAAGACTAAACCCTAAGACTTAACCTTAAGACTTAACCCTAAGTCTTAACCCTGAGATTAACCGTGAGACTTAACCCAAGGATTTATCCCCAAGACTTAAAATTAAGACTTAAACTTATGACATAGCCATAAGAGTTAACCCTGAGATTAAATCTTATGACTTTAACCCTAAGACTTAATATTAATACTTAACCTTAAGACAACACCCTAAGACTTAACCCTAAGACAATAAACCTAAGACGTAACCTTAAATACTTAACTCTAAGTCTTAACCTTAAGACTTAACCCTAAGACATAACTCTAAGACTTAATCTTAAGTCTTAACCTTAAGACCTAACCCTAAGATTTAACCTTAAGACGTGATCTTTAGGACATAACCCTAAGAATTAACGCTAAGACTTAAATTTAATACTTAACCCTAAGACTTAACCCTAAGACTTAATCCTAAGACATAACCCTGAGACTGAAACCTAAGACTTAACCTTAATGCTTAACCCTAAGTCATAACCCTGAGACTGAACATTGAAACTTAGCCTTGAAACTTAACCCTGAGACTTAACCCTAAGCCATATCCCCAAGACTTAACTCTAAGACGTAAACCTAAGACTCAATCCATAAGACTTAACCTTAAGACTTAACCCTAAGTCTCAGCCTTAAGACAGAACCTTACGACTTAACCCTGGGACTTAACCTTGAGACCTTACCTTGAGCCTTAACCCTGAGACTTATCCCTAAGACTTAACCATGAGACTTAACCTTCAGATTTACCGTTAAGTCTTAACTACAAGACTAAACCTTAAAACATAACCTTAAGACTTAACCGTAAGACATAAACCTGAGACTTAACCCTAAGACTTAACTAGAAGACTTAACCCTAAAACTTAACCTTAAGACTTAACCATAAAAATTAAGCCTAAGACTTAACCCTAAAACTTAACCTTAAGGCTCAACCTTAAGACTTAAGTTTAAGACTTAACCTTAATACTTTACCCTAAGACGTAAGCCAAAAACTTAACCCTAAGACTTAACCCTAAAGACTTAACTATAAGACTTAACCCTAAGTCTTAACCTTAAGACCTAACTTTAATATTCAAACTTAACACTTAACCTTAGGAGTTAACCCTTAGACTTAACCTTATAACTTAACCCTAAGACATAACATTAAGAGGTAACCATAAGACTTAACTGTAAGACTTAACCTGACACTTAACATTAAGACTTAACCCTAAGAAACAATCCTAAAACTTAACCCTAAGGATTAACATAATGACTTCACCTTAAGACTTGATCCTAAGACTTCACCTTAAGACTTATCCCTAAGACATAACCCTAAGACTTAAATTTACGACTTGACCATAAGACTTAACCCTAAGACTTATCCCTAAGACATAACCCTAAGACTTAAATTTAGGACTTAACCACAAGACTTAACCCTAAGACTTAATACTAATACTTAACCTAAGACTTAACCCTGAGACTTAACCTTAAGACTTAACCCTAAGATTTAACCTTAAGACTTAACCCTAAGACTTATCCCTGAGACTTAACCCTAAGACTTATCCCCAAACCTTAACCTTAAGACTTATTATTAAGATTTAAATTTAAGACTGAATCTTAAGACATAATACTAAGGCTTAACCTTAAGACTTATCCCTAAGACTTAACCCTGAGAATTTAATATAAGACTGAACCTTAGGATGTAACCCTAAGACTTAACACTATAACTTAACCGAAGACGACACTAAGACTTAAATTTAAGACTAAACTTTTAGACTTAACCCTAAGACGTAAACTTAAGAATTAAACATAAATCTTAACCCTGACACTTAACCCTAAGACGTATCCCAAAGACTTAAATTTAAGACTTAAACCTAAGACTCAAACCCTAGGACTTAAGATTTAACCTTAAGACTTAACACAAAGATTTAACCCTAAGATTTAGATTTATGAGTTAACCTTAAGACTTAATCCTAAGACTTAACGCTAAGACTTAACCTTAAGACATAACCATAACACTTAAATCTAAGACTTAACCTTAACACTTAACCGTAAGACATAACCTTAGGATTTAACGCTAAGACTCAAATTTACGTCTTATCCTTAAGGCTTAACCCTAAGACTTAAATTTAGGTCTTAACCTTAACAGTTAACCCTAAGACTTAACCCTGAGACTTAAACCTAAGACTTAACCCTAAGACATAACCCTGAGACTTAACCTTAAGACTTAACCTTAAAACTTAACCCTAGGACTTGAATTTAAGACTTAACCTTAAGACTTATCCCTAAGACTTAACCCTGAGACTTAAACCTAATACTTAATCTTAGAGACTTAACCCTTAGACTTAACCTTAAGACTTAACCCTAACACTTATAATTAAGACTTAACCTTAAGACTTAACCTTGTGACTTAACCTTAAAAACTAAACCTGAGACTTAACCCTAAGACTTAAACTTAAAACTTAACCCTAAGACTTAACCCTATGATTTAAACCTAAGACTTAACTTAAACATAAGACTTAACCCTACGGCATAACCCTGAGACTTAACCCTACGACTGAACCCTAAGACTAAACCCTAAGACTTAACCTTAAGACTTAACCCTAAGTCTTAACCCTGAGATTAACCGTGAGACTTAACCCAAGGATTTATCCCCAAGACTTAAAATTAAGACTTAAACTTATGACATAACCATAAGAGTTAACCCTGAGATTAAATCTTATGACTTTAACCCTAAGACTTAATATTAATACTTAACCTTAAGACAACACCCTAAGACTTAACCCTAAGACAATAAACCTAAGACGTAACCTTAAATATTTAACTCTAAGTCTTAACCTTAAGACTTAACCCTAAGACATAACTCTAAGACTTAATCTTAAGTCTTAACCTTAAGACCTAACCCTAAGATTTAACCTTAAGACGTGATCTTTAGGACATAACCCTAAGAATTAACCCTAAGACTTAAATTTAATACTTAACCCTAAGACTTAACCCTAAGACATAACCCTGAGACTGAAACCTAAGACTTAACCTTAATGCTTAACCCTAAGTCATAACCCTGAGACTGAACATTGAAACTTAGCCTTGAAACTTAACCCTGAGACTTAACCCTAAGCCATATCCCCAAGACTTAACTCTAAGACGTAAACCTAAGACTCAATCCATAAGACTTAACCTTAAGACTTAACCCTAAGTCTCAGCCTTAAGACAGAACCTTACGACTTAACCCTGGGACTTAACCTTGAGACCTTACCTTGAGCCTTAACCCTGAGACTTATCCCTAAGACTTAACCATGAGACTTAACCTTCAGATTTACCGTTAAGTCTTAACTACAAGACTAAACCTTAAAACATAACCTTAAGACTTAACCGTAAGACATAAACCTGAGACTTAACCCTAAGACTTAACTAGAAGACTTAACCCTAAAACTTAACCTTAAGACTTAACCATAAAAATTAAGCCTAAGACTTAACCCTAAAACTTAACCTTAAGGCTCAACCTTAAGACTTAAGTTTAAGACTTAACCTTAATACTTTACCCTAAGACGTAAGCCAAAAACTTAACCCTAAGACTTAACCCTAAAGACTTAACTATAAGACTTAACCCTAAGTCTTAACCTTAAGACCTAACTTTAATATTCAAACTTAACACTTAACCTTAGGAGTTAACCCTTAGACTTAACCTTATAACTTAACCCTAAGACATAACATTAAGAGGTAACCATAAGACTTAACTGTAAGACTTAACCTGACACTTAACATTAAGACTTAACCCTAAGAAACAATCCTAAAACTTAACCCTAAGGATTAACATAATGACTTCACCTTAAGACCTGATCCTAAGACTTCACCTTAAGACTTATCCCTAAGACATAACCCTAAGACTTAAATTTACGACTTAACCATAAGACTTAACCCTAAGACTTATCCCTAAGACATAACCCTAAGACTTAAATTTAGGACTTAACCACAAGACTTAACCCTAAGACTTAATACTAATACTTAACCTAAGACTTAACCCTGAGACTTAACCTTAAGACTTAACCCTAAGATTTAACCTTAAGACTTAACCCTAAGACTTATCCCTGAGACTTAACCCTAAGACTTATCCCCAAACCTTAACCTTAAGACTTATTATTAAGATTTAAATTTAAGACTGAATCTTAAGACATAATACTAAGGCTTAACCTTAAGACTTATCCCTAAGACTTAACCCTGAGAATTTAATATAAGACTGAACCTTAGGATGTAACCCTAAGACTTAACACTATAACTTAACCGAAGACAACACTAAGACTTAAATTTAAGACTAAACTTTTAGACTTAACCCTAAGACGTAAACTTAAGAATTAAACATAAATCTTAACCCTGACACTTAACCCTAAGACGTATCCCAAAGACTTAAATTTAAGACTTAAACCTAAGACTCAAACCCTAGGACTTAAGATTTAACCTTAAGACTTAACACAAAGATTTAACCCTAAGATTTAGATTTATGAGTTAACCTTAAGACTTAATCCTAAGACTTAACCTTAAGACATAACCATAACACTTAAATCTAAGACTTAACCTTAACACTTAACCGTAAGACATAACCTTAAGATTTAACGCTAAGACTCAAATTTACGTCTTATCCTTAAGGCTTAACCCTAAGACTTAAATTTAGGTCTTAACCTTAACAGTTAACCCTAAGACTTAACCCTGAGACTTAAACCTAAGACTTAACCCTAAGACATAACCCTGAGACTTAACCTTAAGACTTAACCTTAAAACTTAACCCTAGGACTTGAATTTAAGACTTAACCTTAAGACTTATCCCTAAGACTTAACCCTGAGACTTAAACCTAATACTTAATCTTAGAGACTTAACCCTTAGACTTAACCTTAAGACTTAACCCTAACACTTATAATTAAGACTTAACCTTAAGACTTAACCTTGTGACTTAACCTTAAAAACTAAACCTGAGACTTAACCCTAAGACTTAAACTTAAAACTTAACCCTAAGACTTAACCCTATGATTTAAACCTAAGACTTAACTTAAACATAAGACTTAACCCTAAGGCATAACCCTGAGACTTAACCCTACGACTGAACCCTAAGACTAAACCCTAAGACTTAACCTTAAGACTTAACCCTAAGTCTTAACCCTGAGATTAACCGTGAGACTTAACCCAAGGATTTATCCCCAAGACTTAAAATTAAGACTTAAACTTATGACATAGCCATAAGAGTTAACCCTGAGATTAAATCTTATGACTTTAACCCTAAGACTTAATATTAATACTTAACCTTAAGACAACACCCTAAGACAATAAACCTAAGACGTAACCTTAAATACTTAACTCTAAGTCTTAACCTTAAGACTTAACCCTAAGACATAACTCTAAGACTTAATCTTAAGTCTTAACCTTAAGACCTAACCCTAAGATTTAACCTTAAGACGTGATCTTTAGGACATAACCCTAAGAATTAACGCTAAGACTTAAATTTAATACTTAACCCTAAGACTTAACCCTAAGACTTAATCCTAAGACATAACCCTGAGACTGAAACCTAAGACTTAACCTTAATGCTTAACCCTAAGTCATAACCCTGAGACTTAACATTGAAACTTAGCCTTGAAACTTAACCCTGAGACTTAACCCTAAGCCATATCCCCAAGACTTAACTCTAAGACGTAAACCTAAGACTCAATCCATAAGACTTAACCTTAAGACTTAACCCTAAGTCTCAGCCTTAAGACAGAACCTTACGACTTAACCCTGGGACTTAACCTTGAGACCTTACCTTGAGCCTTAACCCTGAGACTTATCCCTAAGACTTAACCATGAGACTTAACCTTCAGATTTACCGTTAAGTCTTAACTACAAGACTAAACCTTAAAACATAACCTTAAGACTTAACCGTAAGACATAAACCTGAGACTTAACCCTAAGACTTAACTAGAAGACTTAACCCTAAAACTTAACCTTAAGACTTAACCATAAAAATTAAGCCTAAGACTTAACCCTAAAACTTAACCTTAAGGCTCAACCTTAAGACTTAAGTTTAAGACTTAACCTTAATACTTTACCCTAAGACGTAAGCCAAAAACTTAACCCTAAGACTTAACCCTAAAGACTTAACTATAAGACTTAACCCTAAGTCTTAACCTTAAGACCTAACTTTAATATTCAAACTTAACACTTAACCTTAGGAGTTAACCCTTAGACTTAACCTTATAACTTAACCCTAAGACATAACATTAAGAGGTAACCATAAGACTTAACTGTAAGACTTAACCTGACACTTAACATTAAGACTTAACCCTAAGAAACAATCCTAAAACTTAACCCTAAGGATTAACATAATGACTTCACCTTAAGACCTGATCCTAAGACTTCACCTTAAGACTTATCCCTAAGACATAACCCTAAGACTTAAATTTACGACTTAACCATAAGACTTAACCCTAAGACTTATCCCTAAGACATAACCCTAAGACTTAAATTTAGGGCTTAACCACAAGACTTAACCCTAAGACTTAATACTAATACTTAACCTAAGACTTAACCCTGAGACTTAACCTTAAGACTTAACCCTAAGATTTAACCTTAAGACTTAACCCTAAGACTTATCCCTGAGACTTAACCCTAAGACTTATCCCTGAGACTTAACCCTAAGACTTATCCCCAAACCTTAACCTTAAGACTTATTATTAAGATTTAAATTTAAGACTGAATCTTAAGACATAATACTAAGGCTTAACCTTAAGACTTATCCCTAAGACTTAACCCTGAGAATTTAATATAAGACTGAACCTTAGGATGTAACCCTAAGACTTAACACTATAACTTAACCGAAGACAACACTAAGACTTAAATTTAAGACTAAACTTTTAGACTTAACCCTAAGACGTAAACTTAAGAATTAAACATAAATCTTAACCCTGACACTTAACCCTAAGACGTATCCCAAAGACTTAAATTTAAGACTTAAACCTAAGACTCAAACCCTAGGACTTAAGATTTAACCTTAAGACTTAACACAAAGATTTAACCCTAAGATTTAGATTTATGAGTTAACCTTAAGACTTAATCCTAAGACTTAACGCTAAGACTTAACCTTAAGACATAACCATAACACTTAAATCTAAGACTTAACCTTAACACTTAACCGTAAGACATAACCTTAGGATTTAACGCTAAGACTCAAATTTACGTCTTATCCTTAAGGCTTAACCCTAAGACTTAAATTTAGGTCTTAACCTTAACAGTTAACCCTAAGACTTAACCCTGAGACTTAAACCTAAGACTTAACCCTAAGACATAACCCTGAGACTTAACCTTAAGACTTAACCTTAAAACTTAACCCTAGGACTTGAATTTAAGACTTAACCTTAAGACTTATCCCTAAGACTTAACCCTGAGACTTAAACCTAATACTTAATCTTAGAGACTTAACCCTTAGACTTAACCTTAAGACTTAACCCTAACACTTATAATTAAGACTTAACCTTAAGACTTAACCTTGTGACTTAACCTTAAAAACTAAACCTGAGACTTAACCCTAAGACTTAAACTTAAAACTTAACCCTAAGACTTAACCCTATGATTTAAACCTAAGACTTAACTTAAACATAAGACTTAACCCTAAGGCATAACCCTGAGACTTAACCCTACGACTGAACCCTAAGACTAAACCCTAAGACTTAACCTTAAGACTTAACCCTAAGTCTTAACCCTGAGATTAACCGTGAGACTTAACCCAAGGATTTATCCCCAAGACTTAAAATTAAGACTTAAACTTATGACATAACCATAAGAGTTAACCCTGAGATTAAATCTTATGACTTTAACCCTAAGACTTAATATTAATACTTAACCTTAAGACAACACCCTAAGACTTAACCCTAAGACAATAAACCTAAGACGTAACCTTAAATACTTAACTCTAAGTCTTAACCTTAAGACTTAACCCTAAGACATAACTCTAAGACTTAATCTTAAGTCTTAACCTTAAGACCTAACCCTAAGATTTAACCTTAAGACGTGATCTTTAGGACATAACCCTAAGAATTAACCCTAAGACTTAAATTTAATACTTAACCCTAAGACTTAATCCTAAGACATAACCCTGAGACTGAAACCTAAGACTTAACCTTAATGCTTAACCCTAAGTCATAACCCTGAGACTGAACATTGAAACTTAGCCTTGAAACTTAACCCTGAGACTTAACCCTAAGCCATATCCCCAAGACTTAACTCTAAGACGTAAACCTAAGACTCAATCCATAAGACTTAACCTTAAGACTTAACCCTAAGTCTCAGCCTTAAGACAGAACCTTACGACTTAACCCTGGGACTTAACCTTGAGACCTTACCTTGAGCCTTAACCCTGAGACTTATCCCTAAGACTTAACCATGAGACTTAACCTTCAGATTTACCGTTAAGTCTTAACTACAAGACTAAACCTTAAAACATAACCTTAAGACTTAACCGTAAGACATAAACCTGAGACTTAACCCTAAGACTTAACTAGAAGACTTAACCCTAAAACTTAACCTTAAGACTTAACCATAAAAATTAAGCCTAAGACTTAACCCTAAAACTTAACCTTAAGGCTCAACCTTAAGACTTAAGTTTAAGACTTAACCTTAATACTTTACCCTAAGACGTAAGCCAAAAACTTAACCCTAAGACTTAACCCTAAAGACTTAACTATAAGACTTAACCCTAAGTCTTAACCTTAAGACCTAACTTTAATATTCAAACTTAACACTTAACCTTAGGAGTTAACCCTTAGACTTAACCTTATAACTTAACCCTAAGACATAACATTAAGAGGTAACCATAAGACTTAACTGTAAGACTTAACCTGACACTTAACATTAAGACTTAACCCTAAGAAACAATCCTAAAACTTAACCCTAAGGATTAACATAATGACTTCACCTTAAGACCTGATCCTAAGACTTCACCTTAAGACTTATCCCTAAGACATAACCCTAAGACTTAAATTTACGACTTAACCATAAGACTTAACCCTAAGACTTATCCCTAAGACATAACCCTAAGACTTAAATTTAGGACTTAACCACAAGACTTAACCCTAAGACTTAATACTAATACTTAACCTAAGACTTAACCCTGAGACTTAACCTTAAGACTTAACCCTAAGATTTAACCTTAAGACTTAACCCTAAGACTTATCCCTGAGACTTAACCCTAAGACTTATCCCCAAACCTTAACCTTAAGACTTATTATTAAGATTTAAATTTAAGACTGAATCTTAAGACATAATACTAAGGCTTAACCTTAAGACTTATCCCTAAGACTTAACCCTGAGAATTTAATATAAGACTGAACCTTAGGATGTAACCCTAAGACTTAACACTATAACTTAACCGAAGACAACACTAAGACTTAAATTTAAGACTAAACTTTTAGACTTAACCCTAAGACGTAAACTTAAGAATTAAACATAAATCTTAACCCTGACACTTAACCCTAAGACGTATCCCAAAGACTTAAATTTAAGACTTAAACCTAAGACTCAAACCCTAGGACTTAAGATTTAACCTTAAGACTTAACACAAAGATTTAACCCTAAGATTTAGATTTATGAGTTAACCTTAAGACTTAATCCTAAGACTTAACCTTAAGACATAACCATAACACTTAAATCTAAGACTTAACCTTAACACTTAACCGTAAGACATAACCTTAAGATTTAACGCTAAGACTCAAATTTACGTCTTATCCTTAAGGCTTAACCCTAAGACTTAAATTTAGGTCTTAACCTTAACAGTTAACCCTAAGACTTAACCCTGAGACTTAAACCTAAGACTTAACCCTAAGACATAACCCTGAGACTTAACCTTAAGACTTAACCTTAAAACTTAACCCTAGGACTTGAATTTAAGACTTAACCTCAAGACTTATCCCTAAGACTTAACCCTGAGACTTAAACCTAATACTTAATCTTAGAGACTTAACCCTTAGACTTAACCTTAAGACTTAACCCTAACACTTATAATTAAGACTTAACCTTAAGACTTAACCTTGTGACTTAACCTTAAAAACTAAACCTGAGACTTAACCCTAAGACTTAAACTTAAAACTTAACCCTAAGACTTAACCCTATGATTTAAACCTAAGACTTAACTTAAACATAAGACTTAACCCTAAGGCATAACCCTGAGACTTAACCCTACGACTGAACCCTAAGACTAAACCCTAAGACTTAACCTTAAGACTTAACCCTAAGTCTTAACCCTGAGATTAACCGTGAGACTTAACCCAAGGATTTATCCCCAAGACTTAAAATTAAGACTTAAACTTATGACATAGCCATAAGAGTTAACCCTGAGATTAAATCTTATGACTTTAACCCTAAGACTTAATATTAATACTTAACCTTAAGACAACACCCTAAGACTTAACCCTAAGACAATAAACCTAAGACGTAACCTTAAATACTTAACTCTAAGTCTTAACCTTAAGACTTAACCCTAAGACATAACTCTAAGACTTAATCTTAAGTCTTAACCTTAAGACCTAACCCTAAGATTTAACCTTAAGACGTGATCTTTAGGACATAACCCTAAGAATTAACCCTAAGACTTAAATTTAATACTTAACCCTAAGACTTAACCCTAAGACTTAATCCTAAGACATAACCCTGAGACTGAAACCTAAGACTTAACCTTAATGCTTAACCCTAAGTCATAACCCTGAGACTTAACATTGAAACTTAGCCTTGAAACTTAACCCTGAGACTTAACCCTAAGCCATATCCCCAAGACTTAACTCTAAGACGTAAACCTAAGACTCAATCCATAAGACTTAACCTTAAGACTTAACCCTAAGTCTCAGCCTTAAGACAGAACCTTACGACTTAACCCTGGGACTTAACCTTGAGACCTTACCTTGAGCCTTAACCCTGAGACTTATCCCTAAGACTTAACCATGAGACTTAACCTTCAGATTTACCGTTAAGTCTTAACTACAAGACTAAACCTTAAAACATAACCTTAAGACTTAACCGTAAGACATAAACCTGAGACTTAACCCTAAGACTTAACTAGAAGACTTAACCCTAAAACTTAACCTTAAGACTTAACCATAAAAATTAAGCCTAAGACTTAACCCTAAAACTTAACCTTAAGGCTCAACCTTAAGACTTAAGTTTAAGACTTAACCTTAATACTTTACCCTAAGACGTAAGCCAAAAACTTAACCCTAAGACTTAACCCTAAAGACTTAACTATAAGACTTAACCCTAAGTCTTAACCTTAAGACCTAACTTTAATATTCAAACTTAACACTTAACCTTAGGAGTTAACCCTTAGACTTAACCTTATAACTTAACCCTAAGACATAACATTAAGAGGTAACCATAAGACTTAACTGTAAGACTTAACCTGACACTTAACATTAAGACTTAACCCTAAGAAACAATCCTAAAACTTAACCCTAAGGATTAACATAATGACTTCACCTTAAGACCTGATCCTAAGACTTCACCTTAAGACTTATCCCTAAGACATAACCCTAAGACTTAAATTTACGACTTAACCATAAGACTTAACCCTAAGACTTATCCCTAAGACATAACCCTAAGACTTAAATTTAGGGCTTAACCACAAGACTTAACCCTAAGACTTAATACTAATACTTAACCTAAGACTTAACCCTGAGACTTAACCTTAAGACTTAACCCTAAGATTTAACCTTAAGACTTAACCCTAAGACTTATCCCTGAGACTTAACCCTAAGACTTATCCCTGAGACTTAACCCTAAGACTTATCCCCAAACCTTAACCTTAAGACTTATTATTAAGATTTAAATTTAAGACTGAATCTTAAGACATAATACTAAGGCTTAACCTTAAGACTTATCCCTAAGACTTAACCCTGAGAATTTAATATAAGACTGAACCTTAGGATGTAACCCTAAGACTTAACACTATAACTTAACCGAAGACAACACTAAGACTTAAATTTAAGACTAAACTTTTAGACTTAACCCTAAGACGTAAACTTAAGAATTAAACATAAATC
Source organism: Falco peregrinus (assembly GCF_023634155.1). NCBI lineage: Eukaryota > Metazoa > Chordata > Aves > Falconiformes > Falconidae > Falco > Falco peregrinus. Next base: position 3,772,827 of record NW_026599593.1, on the reverse strand, counting down.
TTAACCCTGACACTTAACCCTAAGACGTATCCCAAAGACTTAAATTTAAGACTTAAACCTAAGACTCAAACCCTAGGACTTAAGATTTAACCTTAAGACTTAACACAAAGATTTAACCCTAAGATTTAGATTTATGAGTTAACCTTAAGACTTAATCCTAAGACTTAACACTAAGACTTAACCTTAAGACATAACCATAACACTTAAATCTAAGACTTAACCTTAACACTTAACCGTAAGACATAACCTTAAGATTTAACGCTAAGACTCAAATTTACGTCTTATCCTTAAGGCTTAACCCTAAGACTTAAATTTAGGTCTTAACCTTAACAGTTAACCCTAAGACTTAACCCTGAGACTTAAACCTAAGACTTAACCCTAAGACATAACCCTGAGACTTAACCTTAAGACTTAACCTTAAAACTTAACCCTAGGACTTGAATTTAAGACTTAACCTCAAGACTTATCCCTAAGACTTAACCCTGAGACTTAAACCTAATACTTAATCTTAGAGACTTAACCCTTAGACTTAACCTTAAGACTTAACCCTAACACTTATAATTAAGACTTAACCTTAAGACTTAACCTTGTGACTTAACCTTAAAAACTAAACCTGAGACTTAACCCTAAGACTTAAACTTAAAACTTAACCCTAAGACTTAACCCTATGATTTAAACCTAAGACTTAACTTAAACATAAGACTTAACCCTAAGGCATAACCCTGAGACTTAACCCTACGACTGAACCCTAAGACTAAACCCTAAGACTTAACCTTAAGACTTAACCCTAAGTCTTAACCCTGAGATTAACCGTGAGACTTAACCCAAGGATTTATCCCCAAGACTTAAAATTAAGACTTAAACTTATGACATAGCCATAAGAGTTAACCCTGAGATTAAATCTTATGACTTTAACCCTAAGACTTAATATTAATACTTAACCTTAAGACAACACCCTAAGACTTAACCCTAAGACAATAAACCTAAGACGTAACCTTAAATACTTAACTCTAAGTCTTAACCTTAAGACTTAACCCTAAGACATAACTCTAAGACTTAATCTTAAGTCTTAACCTTAAGACCTAACCCTAAGATTTAACCTTAAGACGTGATCTTTAGGACATAACCCTAAGAATTAACCCTAAGACTTAAATTTAATACTTAACCCTAAGACTTAACCCTAAGACTTAATCCTAAGACATAACCCTGAGACTGAAACCTAAGACTTAACCTTAATGCTTAACCCTAAGTCATAACCCTGAGACTTAACATTGAAACTTAGCCTTGAAACTTAACCCTGAGACTTAACCCTAAGCCATATCCCCAAGACTTAACTCTAAGACGTAAACCTAAGACTCAATCCATAAGACTTAACCTTAAGACTTAACCCTAAGTCTCAGCCTTAAGACAGAACCTTACGACTTAACCCTGGGACTTAACCTTGAGACCTTACCTTGAGCCTTAACCCTGAGACTTATCCCTAAGACTTAACCATGAGACTTAACCTTCAGATTTACCGTTAAGTCTTAACTACAAGACTAAACCTTAAAACATAACCTTAAGACTTAACCGTAAGACATAAACCTGAGACTTAACCCTAAGACTTAACTAGAAGACTTAACCCTAAAACTTAACCTTAAGACTTAACCATAAAAATTAAGCCTAAGACTTAACCCTAAAACTTAACCTTAAGGCTCAACCTTAAGACTTAAGTTTAAGACTTAACCTTAATACTTTACCCTAAGACGTAAGCCAAAAACTTAACCCTAAGACTTAACCCTAAAGACTTAACTATAAGACTTAACCCTAAGTCTTAACCTTAAGACCTAACTTTAATATTCAAACTTAACACTTAACCTTAGGAGTTAACCCTTAGACTTAACCTTATAACTTAACCCTAAGACATAACATTAAGAGGTAACCATAAGACTTAACTGTAAGACTTAACCTGACACTTAACATTAAGACTTAACCCTAAGAAACAATCCTAAAACTTAACCCTAAGGATTAACATAATGACTTCACCTTAAGACCTGATCCTAAGACTTCACCTTAAGACTTATCCCTAAGACATAACCCTAAGACTTAAATTTACGACTTAACCATAAGACTTAACCCTAAGACTTATCCCTAAGACATAACCCTAAGACTTAAATTTAGGGCTTAACCACAAGACTTAACCCTAAGACTTAATACTAATACTTAACCTAAGACTTAACCCTGAGACTTAACCTTAAGACTTAACCCTAAGATTTAACCTTAAGACTTAACCCTAAGACTTATCCCTGAGACTTAACCCTAAGACTTATCCCTGAGACTTAACCCTAAGACTTATCCCCAAACCTTAACCTTAAGACTTATTATTAAGATTTAAATTTAAGACTGAATCTTAAGACATAATACTAAGGCTTAACCTTAAGACTTATCCCTAAGACTTAACCCTGAGAATTTAATATAAGACTGAACCTTAGGATGTAACCCTAAGACTTAACACTATAACTTAACCGAAGACAACACTAAGACTTAAATTTAAGACTAAACTTTTAGACTTAACCCTAAGACGTAAACTTAAGAATTAAACATAAATCTTAACCCTGACACTTAACCCTAAGACGTATCCCAAAGACTTAAATTTAAGACTTAAACCTAAGACTCAAACCCTAGGACTTAAGATTTAACCTTAAGACTTAACACAAAGATTTAACCCTAAGATTTAGATTTATGAGTTAACCTTAAGACTTAATCCTAAGACTTAACACTAAGACTTAACCTTAAGACATAACCATAACACTTAAATCTAAGACTTAACCTTAACACTTAACCGTAAGACATAACCTTAAGATTTAACGCTAAGACTCAAATTTACGTCTTATCCTTAAGGCTTAACCCTAAGACTTAAATTTAGGTCTTAACCTTAACAGTTAACCCTAAGACTTAACCCTGAGACTTAAACCTAAGACTTAACCCTAAGACATAACCCTGAGACTTAACCTTAAGACTTAACCTTAAAACTTAACCCTAGGACTTGAATTTAAGACTTAACCTCAAGACTTATCCCTAAGACTTAACCCTGAGACTTAAACCTAATACTTAATCTTAGAGACTTAACCCTTAGACTTAACCTTAAGACTTAACCCTAACACTTATAATTAAGACTTAACCTTAAGACTTAACCTTGTGACTTAACCTTAAAAACTAAACCTGAGACTTAACCCTAAGACTTAAACTTAAAACTTAACCCTAAGACTTAACCCTATGATTTAAACCTAAGACTTAACTTAAACATAAGACTTAACCCTAAGGCATAACCCTGAGACTTAACCCTACGACTGAACCCTAAGACTAAACCCTAAGACTTAACCTTAAGACTTAACCCTAAGTCTTAACCCTGAGATTAACCGTGAGACTTAACCCAAGGATTTATCCCCAAGACTTAAAATTAAGACTTAAACTTATGACATAGCCATAAGAGTTAACCCTGAGATTAAATCTTATGACTTTAACCCTAAGACTTAATATTAATACTTAACCTTAAGACAACACCCTAAGACTTAACCCTAAGACAATAAACCTAAGACGTAACCTTAAATACTTAACTCTAAGTCTTAACCTTAAGACTTAACCCTAAGACATAACTCTAAGACTTAATCTTAAGTCTTAACCTTAAGACCTAACCCTAAGATTTAACCTTAAGACGTGATCTTTAGGACATAACCCTAAGAATTAACCCTAAGACTTAAATTTAATACTTAACCCTAAGACTTAACCCTAAGACTTAATCCTAAGACATAACCCTGAGACTGAAACCTAAGACTTAACCTTAATGCTTAACCCTAAGTCATAACCCTGAGACTTAACATTGAAACTTAGCCTTGAAACTTAACCCTGAGACTTAACCCTAAGCCATATCCCCAAGACTTAACTCTAAGACGTAAACCTAAGACTCAATCCATAAGACTTAACCTTAAGACTTAACCCTAAGTCTCAGCCTTAAGACAGAACCTTACGACTTAACCCTGGGACTTAACCTTGAGACCTTACCTTGAGCCTTAACCCTGAGACTTATCCCTAAGACTTAACCATGAGACTTAACCTTCAGATTTACCGTTAAGTCTTAACTACAAGACTAAACCTTAAAACATAACCTTAAGACTTAACCGTAAGACATAAACCTGAGACTTAACCCTAAGACTTAACTAGAAGACTTAACCCTAAAACTTAACCTTAAGACTTAACCATAAAAATTAAGCCTAAGACTTAACCCTAAAACTTAACCTTAAGGCTCAACCTTAAGACTTAAGTTTAAGACTTAACCTTAATACTTTACCCTAAGACGTAAGCCAAAAACTTAACCCTAAGACTTAACCCTAAAGACTTAACTATAAGACTTAACCCTAAGTCTTAACCTTAAGACCTAACTTTAATATTCAAACTTAACACTTAACCTTAGGAGTTAACCCTTAGACTTAACCTTATAACTTAACCCTAAGACATAACATTAAGAGGTAACCATAAGACTTAACTGTAAGACTTAACCTGACACTTAACATTAAGACTTAACCCTAAGAAACAATCCTAAAACTTAACCCTAAGGATTAACATAATGACTTCACCTTAAGACTTGATCCTAAGACTTCACCTTAAGACTTATCCCTAAGACATAACCCTAAGACTTAAATTTACGACTTGACCATAAGACTTAACCCTAAGACTTATCCCTAAGACATAACCCTAAGACTTAAATTTAGGACTTAACCACAAGACTTAACCCTAAGACTTAATACTAATACTTAACCTAAGACTTAACCCTGAGACTTAACCTTAAGACTTAACCCTAAGATTTAACCTTAAGACTTAACCCTAAGACTTATCCCTGAGACTTAACCCTAAGACTTATCCCCAAACCTTAACCTTAAGACTTATTATTAAGATTTAAATTTAAGACTGAATCTTAAGACATAATACTAAGGCTTAACCTTAAGACTTATCCCTAAGACTTAACCCTGAGAATTTAATATAAGACTGAACCTTAGGATGTAACCCTAAGACTTAACACTATAACTTAACCGAAGACGACACTAAGACTTAAATTTAAGACTAAACTTTTAGACTTAACCCTAAGACGTAAACTTAAGAATTAAACATAAATCTTAACCCTGACACTTAACCCTAAGACGTATCCCAAAGACTTAAATTTAAGACTTAAACCTAAGACTCAAACCCTAGGACTTAAGATTTAACCTTAAGACTTAACACAAAGATTTAACCCTAAGATTTAGATTTATGAGTTAACCTTAAGACTTAATCCTAAGACTTAACACTAAGACTTAACCTTAAGACATAACCATAACACTTAAATCTAAGACTTAACCTTAACACTTAACCGTAAGACATAACCTTAAGATTTAACGCTAAGACTCAAATTTACGTCTTATCCTTAAGGCTTAACCCTAAGACTTAAATTTAGGTCTTAACCTTAACAGTTAACCCTAAGACTTAACCCTGAGACTTAAACCTAAGACTTAACCCTAAGACATAACCCTGAGACTTAACCTTAAGACTTAACCTTAAAACTTAACCCTAGGACTTGAATTTAAGACTTAACCTTAAGACTTATCCCTAAGACTTAACCCTGAGACTTAAACCTAATACTTAATCTTAGAGACTTAACCCTTAGACTTAACCTTAAGACTTAACCCTAACACTTATAATTAAGACTTAACCTTAAGACTTAACCTTGTGACTTAACCTTAAAAACTAAACCTGAGACTTAACCCTAAGACTTAAACTTAAAACTTAACCCTAAGACTTAACCCTATGATTTAAACCTAAGACTTAACTTAAACATAAGACTTAACCCTAAGGCATAACCCTGAGACTTAACCCTACGACTGAACCCTAAGACTAAACCCTAAGACTTAACCTTAAGACTTAACCCTAAGTCTTAACCCTGAGATTAACCGTGAGACTTAACCCAAGGATTTATCCCCAAGACTTAAAATTAAGACTTAAACTTATGACATAGCCATAAGAGTTAACCCTGAGATTAAATCTTATGACTTTAACCCTAAGACTTAATATTAATACTTAACCTTAAGACAACACCCTAAGACTTAACCCTAAGACAATAAACCTAAGACGTAACCTTAAATACTTAACTCTAAGTCTTAACCTTAAGACTTAACCCTAAGACATAACTCTAAGACTTAATCTTAAGTCTTAACCTTAAGACCTAACCCTAAGATTTAACCTTAAGACGTGATCTTTAGGACATAACCCTAAGAATTAACCCTAAGACTTAAATTTAATACTTAACCCTAAGACTTAACCCTAAGACTTAATCCTAAGACATAACCCTGAGACTGAAACCTAAGACTTAACCTTAATGCTTAACCCTAAGTCATAACCCTGAGACTTAACATTGAAACTTAGCCTTGAAACTTAACCCTGAGACTTAACCCTAAGACTTATCCCCAAGACTTAACCCTTCAGACTTAAACTACATACTTAGCCTTTAAGACTTAACACTGACTCAACCTTAAGATTCAACCTTAAGTCTTAACACTGAGATTAACCTTGAGACTTAAACATGAGACTAAACCATAAGACTTGACCATAAGACTTAAGACTTTAACTTAAGACTTAACCCGGAGATTTAATCTTAAAACTTTAACCATAAGACTTAACCCTAGGAATTAACCTTAAAACTTAACCCTAAGACTTCACCATAAATTTAAACCTAAGCCTGAACCATAAGACTTAACCTTTATACATATCCCTAAGACTTAACCCTAAGAGATAACCCTGAATCTTGACCCTAAGTCTTAACCTTAGAGACTTAACTCTAAGACTGAACCTTAAGACATACCCCTGAGGCTTAACATTGAGCCTTATACTTGAGACTTTACCATAACACTTAACACTGAGATTAAATCTTAAGACGTTAACATTAAGACATAACTCTAAGACTTAACCCTGTCTTAACCTTAAAACTTAACCCTGAGATTTAACACAAAAACTTAACCCTAAGACTTATCCCTAAGACTTAAACCTTAAGATTTAACCGTAAGTCCTATTCTTAAGACATATGCCCTATAGAATATTTCCCCATCTCAGCCCAGAAAGCAGGTAGAACAAAGTTTGTGGTGTCTTTCAGCTGCCTACCGGGGCAGTGTGAGAACTACCAACAGAACTCCTTTCTGGCACCTTCTCCGGTGGAGTTGTGCATGGAGTAGGCGTTGGGAATGTTTGTCTCCAGCCTAGTCCAAAAGACAGCGGTTCCCCATCTCAGCCTAGAAAGCAGGTAGAACAAATTTTACTGGTGCCTTTCTGCTGCCTACGGGGCAGTCTGAGAACTACCATGCGAACGCCTTTCTGGCACCTTCTCCGTTGCAGTTGTGCATGGGGAGTGTTTGGAACATTCTGTCACCAGCCGAGTCCAAAATTCAGCAGTTCCCCATCTCAGCCCCGAAAGCAGGTAGAACAAGTTTTCTGGTGCCTTTCTGCTGCCTACCGGGGTATTGTAAAAACTACCAAGAGAACTCGTTTCTGGCACCTTCCCCGGTGGAGTTGTTCATGGGGTGTGCCTTGCAACAGTTTGTCTCCAGCCGAGTCCAAAAGTCAGCAGTTCCCCATCTCAGCCCAGGAAGCAGGTAGAACAAATTTTGTGGTGCCTTTCAGCTGCCTACCAAGGTAGTGTAAAAACTACCTACAGAACTCCTTTCTAGCACCTTCCCCGGTGCAGTTGTGCATGGGGTGTGTTTGGAACATGTTGTCACCAGCCGAGTCCAAAATTCATCAGTTCCCCATCTCATCCCAGAAAGCAGGTAGCCCTACTTTTGTGGTGCCTTTCAGCTGCCTCCCGGGGTAGTGTGAGAACTAACAAGAGAACTCCTTTCTGGCACCTTCCCCGGTGCAGTTGTGCATGGGGAGCTTTTGGAACATTCTGTCACCAGTCGAGTCCAAAAGTCAGCAGTTCCCCATCTCAGCCCCGAAAGGAGGTAGAACAAGTTTTCTGGTGCCTTTCAGCTGTCTACCGGGGTAGTGTAAAAACTACCAAGAGAACTCGTTTCTGGAAACTTCCCCGGTGGGGTTGTGCATGGGGTGTGCCTTGCAACAGTTTGTCTCCAGCCGAGTCCAAAAGTCAGCAGTTCCCCATCTCAGCCCCGAAAGCAGGTAGAACAAATTTTCTGGTGCCTTTCTGCTGCCTTCCAGCGTAGTGTAAAAACTACCAAGAGAAATCCTTTCTGGCACCTTCCCCGGTGGAGTTGTGCATGGGCTATATTTGGAACATGTTGTCACCAGCCGAGTCCAAAATTCATCAGTTCCCCATCTCATCCCAGAAAGCAGGTAGCCCTACTTTTGTGCTTCCTTTCAGCTGGCTTCCGGGGCAGTGTGAGAACTACCAACAGAACTCCTTTCTGGCACCTTCCCCGCTGGAGTTGTGCATGGGGTGGATTTGGATCATGTTGTCACCAGCCGAGACCAAAATTCAGCCGTTCCCCATCTCTGCCGAGGAAGCAGGTAGAAGAAGTTTTCTGGTGCCTTTCTGCTGCCTTCCGGCGTAGTGTAAAAACTACCGAAAGAATTCCTTTCTGGCACCTTCCCCGGTGGAGTTGTGCATGGGCTATGTTTGGAACATGTTGTCACCAGCTGAGTCCAAAAGTCAGCGGTTCCCCATCTCAGCCCAGAAAGCAGGTAGCCCTACTTTTGTGCTGCCTTTCAGCTGCCTACCCGGGCAGTGTGAGAACTACCAACAGAACTCCTTTCTGGCACCTTCCCCGGTGCAGATGTGCATGGGGTGGATTTGGATCATGTTGTCACCAGCCGAGACCAAAATTCAGCCGTTCCCCATCTCAGCCCCGAAAGCAGGTAGAAGAAGTTTTTTGGTGCCTTTCATGTTCCTACCGGGGTGGTGTGAGAACTACCAAGAGAACTCCTTTCTGGCACCTTCTCCGATGGAGTTGTGCATGGGGTGTGTTTGGAACATTTTGTCGCCAGCCGTGTCCAAAAGTCAGTGGTTCCCCATCTCAGCCCCGAAAGCAGGTAGCCATACTTTTGTGCTGCCTTTCAGCTGCCTACAGGGGCAGTGTAAAAACTACCGGCAGAACTCCTTTCTGGCACCTTCCCCGGTGCAGTTGTGCACGGGGTGTTTTTGGAACATGTTATCACCAGCCGAGTCCAATATTCAGCGGTTCCCCATCTCAGCCCCGAAAGCAGGTAGAAGAAGTTTAATGGTGCCTTTCAGCTGCCTACCGGGGTAGTCTAAAAACTACCAAGAGAAATCGTTTCTAGCACCTTCCCCGGTGGAGTTCTGAAAGGGGTGTGTTTGGAACATTCTGTCACCTGTCGAGACCAAAATGGAGCAGTTCCCCATCTCAGCCCAGAAAGGAGGTAGAACAAGTTTTCTGGTGCCTTTCAGCTGCCTACCGGTGTAGTGTAAAAACTACCAACAGAACTCCTTTCTGGCACCTTCCCCGGTGGTCTTGTGCATGGGGTGTGTTTGGAACATGGTGTCACCTGTCGAGTCCGAAAGTCAGCTGTTCCCCATCTCAGCCACGAAAGCAGGTAGAAGAAGTTTTCTGGGGCCTTTCAGCTTCCTACAGGGGTAGTGTAAAAAATACCAACGGAACTCCTTTCTGGCATCTTCCCCGGTTCAGTTTTGCATTGGGTGTGCCTTGCAACAATTTGTCTCCAGTCGAGTCCAAAATTCAGCAGTTCCCCATCTCAGCCCCGAAAGCAGGTAGAACAAGTTTAATGGTGCCTTTCTGCTGCCTACCGGGGCAGTGTGAGAACTACCAAGAGAACTCCTTTCTGGCACCTTCCCCGGTGGAGTTGTGCATGGGGTGTGTTTGGAACATGTTGTCACCAGCCGAGACCAAAATTCTGCCGTTCCCCATCTCAGCCGAGGAGGCAGGTAGAAGAAGTTTAATGGTGCCTTTCAGCTGCCTACCGGGGTAGTGTAAAAACTACAAGCAGAACTCCTTTCTGGCACCTTCCCCGGTGGACTTGTGCATGGGGAGTGTTTGGAACATGTTGTCACCAGCGAAGTCCAAAATTCAGCCGTTCCCCATCTCAGCCAAGAAAGCAGGTAGAAGAAGTTTAATGGTGCCTTTCAGCTGGCTTCCAGGGTAGTCTAAAAACTACCATAAGAACTCCTTTCTGGCACCTTCCCCGGTGGAGTTGTGCACGGGGTGGGTTTGGAACATTTTGTCACCAGCCGAGACCAAAATTCAGCTGTTCCCCATCTCAGCCCCGAAAGCAGGTAGATCAAGTTTTCTGGTGCCTTTCAGCTGTCTACCGGGGTAGTGTAAAAACTACCGAAAGAACTCCTTTCTGGCACCTTCCCCTGTGGAGTTGTGCATGGGCTATGTTTGGAACATGTTGTCACCTGTCGAGTCCAAAATTCAGCCGTTCCCCATCTCAGCCGAGAAAGCAGGTAGAACAAGTTTACTGGTGCCTTTTTGCTGCCTACCGGAGCAGTGTGAGAACTACCAACAGAACTCTTGTCTGGCTCCTTCCTCGGTGGAGTTGTGCTAGGGGTGGCTTTGGAACAGTTTGTCACCAGCCGAGTCCAAAAGTCAGTGGTTCCCCATCTCAGCCGAGGAAGCAGGTAGAACAAGTTTTCTAGTGCCTTTCTGCTGCCTTCCGGCGTAGTGTAAAAACTACCAAGAGAACTCGTTTCTGGAAACTTCCCCGGTGCAGTTGTGCACGGGGTATTTTTGGAACATGTTGTCATCAGCCGAGTCCAAAATTCAGCAGTTCCCCATCTCAGCCCCGAAAGCAGGTAGAACAAGTTTAATGGTGCCTTTCAGCTGGCTTCCGGGGTAGTGTAAAAAATACCAAAAGAACGCCTTTCTGGCGCCTTCCCCGGTGGAGTTGTGCATGGGGAGTGTTTGGAACATTTTGTCACCAGCCGAGACCAAAATTCAGCCGTTCCCCATCTCAGCCCCGAAAGCAGGTAGAACAAGTTTAATGGTGCCTTTCAGCTGCCTACCAAGGTAGTGTAATAACTACCAGGAGAACTCTTGTCTGGCTTCTTCCCCCGTGGAGTTGTGCAAGGGGTGGTTTTGGAACATTTTGTCACCAGCCGAGACCAAAATTCAGCCGTTCCCCATCTCAGCCCAGAAAGCAGGTAGAAGAAGTTTTCTGGTGCCTTTCTGCTGCCTACCGGGGTATTGTAAAAACTACCAACAGCACTCCTTTCTGGGACCTTCCCCGGTGGAGTTGTGCATGGACTATGTTTGGAACTTTTTGCCACCAGCCGAGTCCAAAATCAGCGGTTCCCCATCTCAGCCCCGAAAGCAGGTAGAACAAGTTTAATGGTGCCTTTCAGCTGGCTTCCGGGGTAGTGTAAAAAATACCAAAAGAACTCCTTTCTGGCGCCTTCCCCGGTGGAGTTGTGCATGGGGAGTGTTTGGAACATTTTGTCACCAGCTGAGTCCAAAAGTCAGCGGTTCCCCATCTCAGCCCAGAAAGCAGGTAGCCCTACTATTGTGCTGCCTTTCAGCTGCCTACCGGGGCAGTGTGAGAACTACCTACAGAACTCCTTTCTGGCACCTTCCCCGGTGGAGTTGTGCATGGGCTATGTTTGGAACATGTTGTCACCAGCGAAGTCCAAAATTCAGCCGTTCCCCATCTCAGCCCCGAAAGCAGGTAGAAGAAGTTTAATGGTGCCTTTCAGCTGCCTACCGGGGTAGTGTAAAAACTACCAAAAGAACTCCTTTCTGGCACCTTCTCCGGTGCAGTTGTGCATGGGGTGTGCCTTGCAATATTTTCTCACCAGCCGAGTCCAAAATTCAGCTGTTCCCCATCTCAGCCCCGAAAGCAGGTAGAACAAGTTTACTTGTGCCTTTTTGCTGCCTACCGGGGCAGTGTGAGAACTACCAACAGAACTCCTTTCTGGCACCTTCCCCGGTGCAGTTGTGCATGGGGTATGCATTGGGAATGTTTGTCACCATCCGAGTCTAAAATTCAGAAGTTCTCCATCTCAGCCCCGAAAGCAGGTAGAAGAATTTTTGTGGTGCTTTTCAGCTGCCTACGGGGCAGTCTGAGAACTACCAACAGAACTCCTTTCTGGCACCTTCCCCGGTGCAGTTGTGCACGGGGTGTGTTTGGAACATGTTGTCACCAGCCGAGACCAAAATTCAGCCGTTCCCCATCTCAGCCCCGAAAGCAGGTAGAACAAGTTTTCTGGTGCCTTTCAGCTGTCTACCGGGGTAGTGTAAAAACTACCATGAGAACTCGTTTCTGGAAACTTCCCCGGTCGAGTTGTGCAAGGGGTGGGTTTGGAACATTTTGTCACCAGCCGAGACCAAAATTCAGCAGTTCCCCATCTCAGCCGAGGAAGCAGGCAGCCCTACTTTTGTGGTGCCTTTCAGCTGCCTACCGGGACAGTGTGACAACTACCTAGAGAACTCCTTTCTGGCATTTTCCCCGCTGGAGTTGTGCAAGGGGGGTGTTTGGAACATTCTGTCACCTGTCGAGACCAAAATTCAGCAGTTCCCCATCTCAGCCCAGAAAGGAGGTAGAACAAGTTTTCTGGTGCCTTTCACCTGCCTACCGGTACAGTGTGAGAACTACAAACAGAACTCGTTTCTAGCACCTTCCCCGGTGGAGTTGTGCAAGGGGGGTGTTTGGAAAATTCTGTCACCAGCCGAGTCCAAAATTCAGCGGTTCCCCATCTCAGCCCCGAAAGCAGGTAGAACAAGTTGACTGGTGCCTTCCTGCTGCCTACCGGGGTATTGTAAAAACCCTAACCCTAACCCTAACCCTAACCCTAACCCTAACCCTAACCCGAAGAGGCCTAACCCAAAACGGAACTCCAAACTTCAGCTGTGCATGGCATGTACCTAACCCTAACCCTAACCCTAACCGTAAGCCTAAACCTAACCCTAATCCTGACTCTAAGAGTCCCTACCCTAGACGGAAATCTAAACCTCAGCTGTGCATGTACCTAACCCTAACCCTAACCCTAACCCTAACCCTGACCCTGAGAGGCCTAACCCAAAAAGGAACTCTAAACCTTCAACTGTGCATGGCATGTACCTACCCCTAACCCTAACCCTAACCCTAACCCTAACCCTAACCCTAACCCTAACCCTAACCCTAACCCTAACCCTAAGCCTAAGCCTAAGCCTAACCCTTACCCTAATAGGATTAACCCTAGAGAGAACTCTAAACCTGAGCTGTGCATGGCATGTACCTAACCGTAACCCTAAGAACCCTAACCCTAACCCTAACCCTAACTCTAAGCCTAAGCCTAACACTGACCCTAAGAGGCCTAACCCTAAACGCAACTCTAAAACTCAGCTGTGCATGTCATGTACATAAGCCTAACCCTAACCCTAACCCTAACCCTAACCCGGACCCTAACCCGGACCCTAATAGACCTAACCTTAAACGGAACGCTAAACCTCAGCTGTGCATGGCATGTACCTAACCGTAACCCTAACAACCCTAACCCGAACCCTAACCCTAACCTAAGCCTAACCCTTACCCTAAGAGGCCTAAGCCTAGACAGAACTCTAAACCTCCGCTGTGCATGTCATGTACATAAGCCTAACCCTAAACCTAAGCCTAACCCTAAGCCTTACCCTGACCCTAAGAGGCCTAACCCTAGATGGAACTCTAAACCTCAGCTGTGCATGGCATGTACCTAACCCTAACCCTAAACCTAATCTTAAACCTAACCCTAACCCTAACCCTAACCCTGGCCCTAAGAGACCTAACCGTAAACGGAACTCTAAACCTCAGCTGTGCATGGCATGTACCTAACCCTAACCCTAACCCTAACCCTAACCCTAACCCTAACCCTGAGCCTAAGAGGCCTAACCCTAAACCAAACTCTAAACCTCAGCTGTGCATGGCATGCACTTAACCCTAACCCTAACCCTAACCCTAACCCTAACCCTAACCCTAACCCTAATCCTAACCCTAACCCTAACCCTAACCCTAACCCTAAGAGGCCTAACCCTAAACGCAACTCTAAACCTCAGCTGTGCATGGCATGCACTTAACCGTAACCGTAACCGTAACCGTAACCGTAACCGTAACCGTAACCGTAACCCTAACCCTAACCCTAACCCTAACCCTAACCCTAACCCTAACCCTAACCCTAACCCTGACCCTAAGAGGCCTAACCCAAAACGGAACTCTAAACCTCAGCTGTGCATGGCATGCACTTAACCCTAACCCTAACCCTAACCCTAACCCTAACCCTAACCTTAACCCTAACCCTAAGAGGCCAAAACCTAAACACAACTCTAAACCTCAGCTGTGCATGGCATGTAGGTAACCCTAACACTAACCCTAACCCTAACCTTAACCCTAACCCTAACGCTAACCCTAACCCTGTCCCTAAGAGGCCTAACCCAAAACGGAACTCTAAACCTCAGCTGTGCATGGCATGCACTTAACCCTAACCCTAACCCTAACCCTAACCCTAACCCTAACCCTAACCCTAACCCTAACCCTGACCCTAACCCTAACCCTGAATCTAAGAGACCTACACCCTAAACGGAACTCTAAACCTCAGCTGTGCATGGCATGTAACTACCCGTAACCCTAACCCTAAACCTAATCTTAAACCTAACCCTAACCCTAACCCTAACCCTAACCCTAACCCTAACCCTAACCCTAACCCTAACCCTAACCCTAACCCTTACCCTAACCCTGACCCTAAGAGGCCTAACCCAAAAAGGAACTCTAAACCTTCAACTGTGCATGGCATGTACCTACCCCTAACCCTAACCCTAACCCTAACCCTAACCCTAACCCTAACCCTAACCCTAACCCTAACCCTAACCCTAAGCCTAAGCCTAAGCCTAACCCTTACCCTAATAGGATTAACCCTAGAGAGAACTCTAAACCTGAGCTGTGCATGGCATGTACCTAACCGTAACCCTAAGAACCCTAACCCTAACCCTAACCCTAACTCTAAGCCTAAGCCTAACACTGACCCTAAGAGGCCTAACCCTAAACGCAACTCTAAAACTCAGCTGTGCATGTCATGTACATAAGCCTAACCCTAACCCTAACCCTAACCCTAACCCGGACCCTAACCCGGACCCTAATAGACCTAACCTTAAACGGAACGCTAAACCTCAGCTGTGCATGGCATGTACCTAACCGTAACCCTAACAACCCTAACCCGAACCCTAACCCTAACCCTAACCCTAAG
Organism: Falco peregrinus; assembly: GCF_023634155.1. Classification (NCBI taxonomy): domain Eukaryota; kingdom Metazoa; phylum Chordata; class Aves; order Falconiformes; family Falconidae; genus Falco; species Falco peregrinus. Next base: position 3,757,646 of record NW_026599593.1, on the reverse strand, counting down.
CCTAACCCTTACCCTAAGAGGCCTAAGCCTAGACAGAACTCTAAACCTCCGCTGTGCATGTCATGTACATAAGCCTAACCCTAAACCTAAGCCTAACCCTAAGCCTTACCCTGACCCTAAGAGGCCTAACCCTAGATGGAACTCTAAACCTCAGCTGTGCATGGCATGCACTTAACCCTAACCCTAACCCTAACCCTAACCCTAACCCTAACCCTAACCCTAATCCTAACCCTAACCCTAACCCTAACCCTAACCCTAAGAGGCCTAACCCTAAACGCAACTCTAAACCTCAGCTGTGCATGGCATGCACTTAACCGTAACCGTAACCGTAACCGTAACCGTAACCGTAACCGTAACCGTAACCCTAACCCTAACCCTAACCCTAACCCTAACCCTAACCCTAACCCTAACCCTGACCCTAAGAGGCCTAACCCAAAACGGAACTCTAAACCTCAGCTGTGCATGGCATGCACTTAACCCTAACCCTAACCCTAACCCTAACCCTAACCCTAACCTTAACCCTAACCCTAAGAGGCCAAAACCTAAACACAACTCTAAACCTCAGCTGTGCATGGCATGTAGGTAACCCTAACACTAACCCTAACCCTAACCTTAACCCTAACCCTAACGCTAACCCTAACCCTGTCCCTAAGAGGCCTAACCCAAAACGGAACTCTAAACCTCAGCTGTGCATGGCATGTACCTAACCCTAACCCTAACCCTAACCCTAAACTTAACCCTAACCCTAACACTAACGCTAACTCTAAACTTAATCCTAACCCTAATCCTAACCCTAACCCTAACCCTAAGAGGCATAACCATAAACGGAGCTCTAAACCTCACCTGTGCATGGCATGTACGTAACCCTAACCCTAACCCTAACCCTAACCCTAACCCTAACCCTAACCCTAACCCTAGCCCTAACCCTAACCCTAACCCTGACCCTAAGAGGCCTAACCCAAAACGGAACTCTAAACCTCAGCTGTGCATGGCATGTACGTAACCCTAACCCTAACACTAACCCTAACCCTAACCCTGACCCTAAGATGCCGAACCCGAAACGGAACTCTAAACCTCAGCTGTGCATGGCAGGTACATAACCCTAACCCTAACCCTAACCCTAACCCTAACCCTAACCCTAACCCTAACCCTAATCCTGACCCTAAGAGAGCTAACCCTAAATGGAGCTCTAAACCTCAGCTGTGCATGGCATGTACGTAACCCTAACCCTAACCCTAACCCTAACCCTAACCCTAACCCTAACCCTGACCCTACGAGTCCTAACCCTAGACAGAACTCTAAACCTCAGCTGTGCATGGCATGTACGTAACCCTAACCCTAACCCTAACCCTAACCTTAACCCTAAACCTAACCCTAACCCTGACCCTAAGAGGCCTAACCCAAAACGGAACTCTAAACGTCAGCTATGCATTGCATGCACTTAACCCTAACCCTAACCCTAACCCTAACCCTAACCCTAAACTTAACCCTAACCCTAAGAGACCTAACCCTAAACGGAACTCTAAACCTCAGCTGTGCATGGCAGGTACATAACCCTGACCCTAACCCTAACCCTAACCCTAACCCTAACCCTAAACCTAACCCTAATCCTGACCCTAAGAGGCCTAACCCTTGACGGAACTCTAAACCTCAGCTGTGCATGGCATGTACCTAAACCTAACCCTAACCCTTACCCTAACCCTAACCCTAACCCTAACCCTAACCCTAACCCTAACCCTAACCCTAACCCTAGCCCTAACCCTAACCCTAACCCTGACCCTAAGAGGCCTAACCCAAAACGGAACTCTAAACCTCAGCTGTGCATGGCATGTACGTAACCCTAACCCTAACACTAACCCTAACCCTAACCCTGACCCTAAGATGCCGAACCCGAAACGGAACTCTAAACCTCAGCTGTGCATGGCAGGTACATAACCCTAACCCTAACCCTAACCCTAACCCTAACCCTAACCCTAACCCTAACCCTAATCCTGACCCTAAGAGAGCTAACCCTAAATGGAGCTCTAAACCTCAGCTGTGCATGGCATGTACGTAACCCTAACCCTAACCCTAACCCTAACCCTAACCCTAACCCTAACCCTGACCCTACGAGTCCTAACCCTAGACAGAACTCTAAACCTCAGCTGTGCATGGCATGTACGTAACCCTAACCCTAACCCTAACCCTAACCTTAACCCTAAACCTAACCCTAACCCTGACCCTAAGAGGCCTAACCCAAAACGGAACTCTAAACGTCAGCTATGCATTGCATGCACTTAACCCTAACCCTAACCCTAACCCTAACCCTAACCCTAAACTTAACCCTAACCCTAAGAGACCTAACCCTAAACGGAACTCTAAACCTCAGCTGTGCATGGCAGGTACATAACCCTGACCCTAACCCTAACCCTAACCCTAACCCTAACCCTAAACCTAACCCTAATCCTGACCCTAAGAGGCCTAACCCTTGACGGAACTCTAAACCTCAGCTGTGCATGGCATGTACCTAAACCTAACCCTAACCCTTACCCTAACCCTAACCCTAACCCTAACCCTAACCCTAACGCTAAGCCGAACCCTAACCCTAACCATAGTCCTGACCCTAAGAGGCCTAACCCTAAACGCAACTCTAAACCTCAGCTGTGCATGGCATGTACGTAACCCTAACCCTAACCCTAACCCTAACCCTAACCCTAACCCTAACCCTAACCCTAACCCTAATCCTAATCCTAACCCTAACCCTAACCCTAACCCTAACCCTAACCCTAACCCTAACCCTAACCCTAACCGTAATCCTAACCCTAACCCTAACCCTAACCCTAACCCTAAACCTAATCCTGACCCTAAGAGGCCTAACCCTTGACGGAACTCTAAACCTCAGCTGTGCATGGCATGCACATAACCCTAACCCTAACCCTAACCCTAACCCTAACCCTAAACCTAACCCTAACGCTAACCCTAAGAGGCCTAACCCTAAACGCAACTCTAAACCTCAGCTGTGCATGGCATGCACTTAACCGTAACCGTAACCGTAACCGTAACTGTAACCGTAACCGTAACCCTAACCCTAACCCTAACCCTAACCCTAACCCTAACCGTAATCCTAACCCTAACCCTAACCCTAACCTTAACCCTAACCCTAAGAGGCCTAACATTAAACGCAACTCTAAACCTCAGCTGTGCATGGCATGTAGGTAACCCTAACCCTAACCCTAACCCTAACCTTAACCCTAACGCTAACCCTAACCCTAACCCTGACCCTAAGAGGCCTAACCCAAAACGGAACTCTAAACCTCAGCTGTGCATGGCGTGCACGTAACCCTAACCCTAACCCTAACCCTAACCCTAACCCTAGCCCTAACCCTAACCCTAACCCTAATCCTAACCCTAACCCTAACGCTAACCCTAAGAGACCTAACCCTAAACGCAACTCTAAACCTCAGCTGTGCATGGCATGCACTTAACCGTAACCGTAACCGTAACCGTAACCGTAACCCTAAACCTAACCCTAACCCTAACCCTAATCCTGACCCTAAGGGTCCTATCCCTTGACGGAACTCTAAACCTCAGCTGTGCATGGCATGTACATAACCCTAACCCTAACCCTAACCCTAACCCTAACCCTAACCCTAACGCTAACCCTAACCCTAATCCTGACCCTAAGGGTCCTAACCCTTGACGGAACTCTAAACCTCAGCTGTGCATGGCATGTACATAACCCTAACCCTAACCCTAACCCTAACCCTAACCCTAACCCTAACCCTAACCCTAAGAGGCCTAACCCTAAACGCAACTCTAAACCTCAGCTGTGCATGGCATGTACGTAACCCTAACCCTAACCCTAACCCTAACCCTAACCCTAACCCTGACCCTAAGAGGCCGAAACCAAAACGGAACTCTAAACCTCAGCTGTGCATGGCATGTACCTAACCCTAACCCTAACCCTAACCCTAACCCTAACCCTAACCCTAATCCTAAACCTAACCCTAATCCTGACCCTAAGAGTCCTAACCCTAGTAGGAACTCTAAAACTCAGCTGTGCATGGCAGGTACATAACCCTAACCCTAACCCTAACCCTTACCCTAACCCTAAACCTAACCCTAATCCTGTCCCTAAGAGGCCTAACCCTTGACGGAACTCTAAACCTCAGCTGTGCATGGCAGGTACATAACCCTAACCCTAACCCTAACCCTAACCCTAACCCTAACCATAAACCTAACCCTAACCCTGACCCTAAGAGGCCTAACCCTTGACGGAACTCTAAACCTCAGCTGTGCATGGCATTCAGTTAACCCTAACCCTAACCCTAACCCTAACCCTAACCCTAACGCTAACCCTAACCTAAACTTAACCCTAACCCTAAGAGACCTAACCCTAAACTCAACTCTAAACCTCAGCTGTGCATGGCATGCACTTAACCGTAACCGTAACCGTAACCGTAACCGTAACCCTAACCCTAACCCTAACCCTAACCCTAACCCTAACCGTAATCCTAACCCTAACTCTAACCCTAACCTTAACCCTAACCCTAAGAGGCCTAACATTAAACGCAACTCTAAACCTCAGCTGTGCATGGCATGTAGGTAACCCTAACCCTAACCCTAACCCTAACATTAACCCTAACGCTAACCCTAACCCTAACCCTGACCCTAAGAGGCCTAACCCAAAACGGAACTCTAAACCTCAGCTGTGCATGGCGTGCACGTAACCCTAACCCTAACCCTAACCCTAACCCTAACCCTAATCCTAACCCTAACCCTAACGCTAACCCTAAGAGGCCTAACCCTAAACGCAACTCTAAACCTCAGCTGTGCATGGCATGCACTTAACCGTAACCGTAACCGTAACCGTAACCGTAACCCTAAACCTAACCCTAACCCTAACCCTAACCCTAACCCTAATCCTGACCCTAAGGGTCCTATCCCTTGACGGAACTCTAAACCTCAGCTGTGCATGGCATGTACATAACCCTAACCCTAACCCAAACCCTAACCCTAACCCTAACCCTAACCCTAACCCTAACCCTAACCCTAACCCTAACCCTAAACCGAACCCTAATCCTGACCCTAAGGGTCCTAACCCTTGACGGAACTCTAAACCTCAGCTGTGCATGGCATGTACGTAACCCTAACCCTAACCCTAACCCGAACCCTAACTCTGACCCTAAGAGGCCGAACCCAAAACGGAACTCTTAACCTCAGCTGTGCATGGCATGTACCTAATCCTATCCCTAACCCTAACCCTAAACCTAACCCTAACCCTAACCCTAACCCTAACCCTAACCCTAACCCTAACCCTAACCCTAACCCTAACAGGCCTAACCCTAAACGCAACTCTAAACCTCAGCTGTGCATGGCATGTACGTAACCCTAACCCTAACCCTAACCCTAACCCTGACCCTAAGAGGCCTAACACAAAACGGAACTCTAAACCTCAGCTGTGCATGGCATGCACTTAACCCTAACCCTAACCCTAACCCTAACTATAACCCTAACCCTAGCCTTAACCCTAACCCTAAGAGGCCTAACCCTAAACGGAACTCTAAACCTCAGCTGTGCATGGCAGGTACATAACCCTAACCCTAACCCTAACCCTAACCCTAACCCTGACCCTAAGAGGCCTAAACCAAAACGGAACTCTAAACCTCAGCTGTGCATGGCATGTACCTAACCCTAACCCTAACCCTAAGCCTAACCCTAACCCTAACCCTAACTCTGACCCTAAGAGGCCTAACCCAAAACGGAACTCTAAACGTCAGCTGTGCATGGCATGCAGTTAACACTAACCCTAACCCTAACCCTAACCCTAACGCTAACCCTAACCCTAACCCTAAACCTAACCTTAACCCTAACCCTAAGAGGCCTAACCCTAAACGCAACTCTAAACCTCAGCTGTGCATGGCATGTACGTAACCCTAACCCAAAACCTAACCCTAACCCTAACCCTAACCCTAACCCTAACCCTAACCCTAACCCTAAACCTAACCTTAACCCTAACCCTAAGAGGCCTAACCCTAAACGCAACTCTAAAACTCAGCTGTGCATGGCATGTACCTAACCCTAACCCTAACCCTAACCCTAACCCTAACCCTAACCCTAACCCTAACCCTAACCCTAATCCTGACCCTAAGGGTCCTAACCCTTGACGGAACTCTAAACCTCAGCTGTGCATGGCATGTACCTAACCCTAACCCTAACCCTAACCCTAACCCTAATCCTAACACTAACCCTGACCCCAAGAGGCCGAACCCAAAACGGAACTCTAAACCTCAGCTGTGCATGGCATGCACTTAACCCTAACCCTAACCCTAACCCTATCCCTAACCCTAACCCTAACCCTAACCCTAACCCTAACCCTAACCCTAACGCTAACCCTAACCCTAACTCTAATCCTGACCCTAAGGGGCCTAACCCAAAGCTTAACTCTAAACCTCAGCTGTGCATGGCATGCACGTAACCGTAACCGTAACCGTAACCGTAACCGTAACCCTAACCCTAACCCTAACCCTAACCCTAACCGTAATCCTAACCCTAACCCTAACCCTAACCTTAACCCTAACCCTAAGAGGCCTAACCCTAAACGCAACTCTAAACCTCAGCTGTGCATGGCATGTAGGTAACCCTAACCCTAACCCTAACCCTAACCTTAACCCTAAAGCTAACCCTAACCCTAACCCTGACCCTAAGAGGCCTAACCCAAAACGGAACTCTAAACCTCAGCTGTGCATGGCATGCACTTAACCCTAACCCTAACCCTAACCCTAACCCTAACCCTAATCCTAACCCTATCCCTAACCCTAACCCTAAGAGGCCTAAACCCTAAACGCAACTCTAAACCTCAGCTGTGCATGGCATGCACGTAACCGTAACCGTAACCGTAACCGTAACCCTAACCCTAACCCTAACCCTAACCCTAATCCTAACCCTAACCCTAACCCTAACCATAACCCTAACCCTAATCCTAACCCTAACCCTAACCCTAACCCTAACCCTAACCCTAACCCTAACCGTAATCTTAACCCTAACCCTAACCCTAACCCTAACCCTAACCCTAAGAGGCCTAACCCTAAACGCAACTCTAAACCTCAGCTGTGCATGGCATGTACCTAACCCTAACCCTAACCCTAACCCTAACCCTAACCCTAACCCTAACCGTAATCCTAACCCTAACCCTAACCCTAACCTTAACCCTAACCCTAAGAGGCCTAACCCTAAACGCAACTCTAAACCTCAGCTGTGCATGGCATGTACCTAACCGTAACCCTAACCCTAACCCTAACCCTAACCCTAACCCTAACCCTAACCCTAATCCTGACCCTAAGGGTCCTAACCCTTGACGGAACTCTAAACCTCAGCTGTGCATGGCATGTACATAACCCTAACCCTAACCCTAACCCTAACCCTAACCCTAACCCTAACCCTAACCCTAACCCTAACCCTAAGAGGCCTAACCCTAAATGCAACTCTAAAACTCAGCTGTGCATGCCATGTACGTAACCCTAACCCTAACCCTAACCCTAACCCTAACCCTAACCCTAAGGGTCCTAACCCTTGACGGAACTCTAAACCTCAGCTGTGCATGGCATGTACGTAACCCTAACCCTAACCCTAACCCTAACCCTAACCCTAACCCTAATCCTAACCCTAACCATAACCCTAACCCTAATCCTAAATATAACCCTAATCCTGACCCTAAGAGTCCTAACCCTAGACGGAACTCTAAACCTCAGCTGTGCATGGCATGTACATAACCCTAACCCTAACCCTAACCCTAACCCTAACCCTTACCCTAACCCTAACCCTAAACCTAACCCTAATCCTGACCCTAAGAGGCCTAACCCTTGACGGAACTCTAAACCTCAGCTGTGCATGGCATGTATTTAACCCTAACCCTAACCCTAACCCTAACCCTAACCCTAACCCTAACCCTAACCCTAACCCTAACCCTAATCCTGACCCTAAGAGGCCTAACCCTAAACGCAACTCTAAACCTCAGCTGTGCATGGCATGTACCTAACCCTAATCCTAACCCTAACCCTAACCCTAACCCTAACCCTTACCCTAACCCTGACCCTAAGAGGCCTAACCCAAAACGGAACTCTAAACCTCAGCTGTGCATGGCATGCAGTTAACACTAACCCTAACCCTAACCCTAATCCTAACCCTAACCCTAACCCTAACCTTAACCCTAACCCTAACCCTAAGAGACCTAACCCAAAACGGAACTCTAAACCTCAGCTGTGCATGGCATGCACTTAACCCTAACCCTAACCCTAACCCTAACCCTAACCCTAACCCTAACCCTGACCCTAACCCTAAACCTAACCTTAACCCTAACCCTAAGAGGCCTAACCCTAAACGCAACTCTAAACATCAGCTGTGCATGGCATCTAAACATCAGCTGTGCATGGCATGTACCTAACCCTAACCCTAACCCTAACCCTAACCCTAACCCTAACCCTAACCCTAACCCTAACCCTAATCCTGACCCTAAGGGTCTTAACCCTTGACGGAACTCTAAACCTCAGCTGTGCATGGCATGTACATAACCCTAACCCAAACCCTAACCTTAACCCTAACCCTAACCCTGACCCTAAGAGGCCGAACCCAAAATGGAACTCTAAACCTCAGCTGTGCATGGCATGTACCTAACCCTAACCCTAACCCTAACCCTAACCCTAAACCTAACCCTAATCCTGACCCTAAGAGGCCTAACGTTTGACGGAACTCTAAACCTCAGCTGTGCATGGCATGTACATAACCCTAACCTTAACCCTAACCCTAACCCTAACCTTAACCCTAACCCTAACCCTGACCCTAAGAGGCCTAACCCAAAACGGAACTCTAAACCTCAGCTGTGCATGGCATGCAGTTAACCCTAACCCTAACCCTAACCCTAACCCTAACCCTAACCCTAATCCTAACCTTAACCCTAACCCTAACCCTAAGAGGCCTAACCCTAAACGCAACTCTAAACCTCAGCTGTGTATGGCATGCACGTAACCGTAACCGTAACCGTAACCGTAACCGTAACCGTAACCGTAACCGTAACCGTAACCCTAACCCTAACCCTAACCCTAACCCTAACCGTAATCCTAACCCTAACCCTAACCCTAACCCTAACCCTAACCCTAAGAGGCCTAACCCTAAACGCAACTCTAAACCTCAGCTGTGCATGGCATGTAGGTAATCCTAACCCTAACCCTAACCATAACCTTAACCCTAAAGCTAACCCTGAGACTTAACCTTAAGACTTAACCTTAAAACTTAACCCTAGGACTTGAATTTAAGACTTAACCTTAAGACTTATCCCTAAGACTTAACCCTGAGACTTAAGCCTAATACTTAATCTTAGAGACTTAACCCTTAGACTTAACCTTAAGACTTAACCCTAACACTTATAATTAAGACTTAACCTTGTGACTTAACCTTGTGACTTAACCTTAAAAACTAAACCTGAGACTTAACCCTAAGACTTAAACTTAAAACTTAACCCTAAGACTTAACCCTATGATTTAAACCTAAGACTTAACTTAAACATAAGACTTAACCCTAAGGCATAACCCTGAGACTTAACCCTACGACTGAACCCTAAGACTAAACCCTAAGACTTAACCTTAAGACTTAACCCTAGGTCTTAACCCTGAGATTAACCGTGAGACTTAACCCAAGGATTTATCCCCAAGACTTAAAAGTAAGACTTAAACTTATGACATAACCATAAGAGTTAACCCTGAGATTAAATCTTATGACTTTAACCCTAAGACTTAATATTAATACTTAACCTTAAGACAACACCCTAAGACTTAACCCTAAGACAATAAACCTAAGACGTAACCTTAAATACTTAACTCTAAGTCTTAACCTTAAGACTTAACCCTAAGACATAACTCTAAGACTTAATCTTAAGTCTTAACCTTAAGACCTAACCCTAAGATTTAACCTTAAGACGTGATCTTTAGGACATAACCCTAAGAATTAACCCTAAGACTTAAATTTAATACCTAACCCTAAGACTTAACCCTAAGACTTAATCCTAAGACATAACCCTGAGACTGAAACCTAAGACTTAACCTTAATGCTTAACCCTAAGTCATAACCCTGAGACTTAACATTGAAACTTAGCCTTGAAACTTAACCCTGAGACTTAACCCTAAGCCATATCCCCAAGACTTAACTCTAAGACGTAAACCTAAGACTCAATCCATAAGACTTAACCTTAAGACTTAACCCTAAGTCTCAGCCTTAAGACAGAACCTTACGACTTAACCCTGGGACTTAACCTTGAGACCTTACCTTGAGCCTTAACCCTGAGACTTATCCCTAAGACTTAACCATGAGACTTAACCTTCAGATTTACCGTTAAGTCTTAACTACAAGACTAAACCTTAAAACATAACCTTAAGACTTAACCGTAAGACATAAACCTGAGACTTAACCCTAAGACTTAACTAGAAGACTTAACCCTAAAACTTAACCTTAAGACTTAACCATAAAAATTAAGCCTAAGACTTAACCCTAAAACTTAACCTTAAGGCTCAACCTTAAGACTTGACGTTAAGACTTAAGGTTAAGACTTAACCTTAATACTTTACCCTAAGACGTAAGCCAAAAACTTAACCCTAAGACTTAACCCTAAAGACTTAACTATAAGACTTAACCCTAAGTCTTAACCTTAAGACCTAACTTTAATATTCAAACTTAACACTTAACCTTAGGAGTTAACCCTTAGACTTAACCTTATAACTTAACCCTAAGACATAACATTAAGAGGTAACCATAAGGCTTAACTGTAAGACTTAACCTGACACTTAACATTAAGACTTAACCCTAAGAAACAATCCTAAAACTTAACCCTAAGGATTAACATAATGACTTCACCTTAAGACTTGATCCTAAGACTTCACCTTAAGACTTATCCCTAAGACATAACCCTAAGACTTAAATTTACGACTTAACCATAAGACTTAACCCTAAGACTTATCCCTAAGACATAACCCTAAGACTTAAATTTAGGACTTAACCACAAGACTTAACCCTAAGACTTAATACTAATACTTAACCTAAGACTTAACCCTGAGACTTAACCTTAAGACTTAACCCTAAGATTTAACCTTAAGACTTAACCCTAAGACTTATCCCTGAGACTTAACCCTAAGACTTATCCCTGAGACTTAACCCTAAGACTTATCCCCAAACCTTAACCTTAAGACTTATTATTAAGATTTAAATTTAAGACTGAATCTTAAGACATAATACTAAGGCTTAACCTTAAGACTTATCCCTAAGACTTAACCCTGAGAATTTAATATAAGACTGAACCTTAGGATGTAACCCTAAGACTTAACACTATAACTTAACCGAAGACAACACTAAGACTTAAATTTAAGACTAAACTTTTAGACTTAACCCTAAGACGTAAACTTAAGAATTAAACATAAATCTTAACCCTGACACTTAACCCTAAGACGTATCCCAAAGACTTAAATTTAAGACTTAAACCTAAGACTCAAACCCTAGGACTTAAGATTTAACCTTAAGACTTAACACAAAGATTTAACCCTAAGATTTAGATTTATGAGTTAACCTTAAGACTTAATCCTAAGACTTAACACTAAGACTTAACCTTAAGACATAACCATAACACTTAAATCTAAGACTTAACCTTAACACTTAACCGTAAGACATAACCTTAAGATTTAACGCTAAGACTCAAATTTACGTCTTATCCTTAAGGCTTAACCCTAAGACTTAAATTTAGGTCTTAACCTTAACAGTTAACCCTAAGACTTAACCCTGAGACTTAAACCTAAGACTTAACCCTAAGACATAACCCTGAGACTTAACCTTAAGACTTAACCTTAAAACTTAACCCTAGGACTTGAATTTAAGACTTAACCTTAAGACTTATCCCTAAGACTTAACCCTGAGACTTAAACCTAATACTTAATCTTAGAGACTTAACCCTTAGACTTAACCTTAAGACTTAACCCTAACACTTATAATTAAGACTTAACCTTAAGACTTAACCTTGTGACTTAACCTTAAAAACTAAACCTGAGACTTAACCCTAAGACTTAAACTTAAAACTTAACCCTAAGACTTAACCCTATGATTTAAACCTAAGACTTAACTTAAACATAAGACTTAACCCTAAGGCATAACCCTGAGACTTAACCCTACGACTGAACCCTAAGACTAAACCCTAAGACTTAACCTTAAGACTTAACCCTAAGTCTTAACCCTGAGATTAACCGTGAGACTTAACCCAAGGATTTACCCCCAAGACTTAAAATTAAGACTTAAACTTATGACATAACCATAAGAGTTAACCCTGAGATTAAATCTTATGACTTTAACCCTAAGACTTAATATCAATACTTAACCTTAAGACAACACCCTAAGACTTAACCCTAAGACAATAAACCTAAGACGTAACCTTAAATACTTAACTCTAAGTCTTAACCTTAAGACTTAACCCTAAGACATAACTCTAAGACTTAATCTTAAGTCTTAACCTTAAGACCTAACCCTAAGATTTAACCTTAAGACGTGATCTTTAGGACATAACCCTAAGAATTAACCCTAAGACTTAAATTTAATACTTAACCCTAAGACTTAACCCTAAGACTTAATCCTAAGACATAACCCTGAGACTGAAACCTAAGACTTAACCTTAATGCTTAACCCTAAGTCATAACCCTGAGACTTAACATTGAAACTTAGCCTTGAAACTTAACCCTGAGACTTAACCCTAAGCCATATCCCCAAGACTTAACTCTAAGACGTAAACCTAAGACTCAATCCATAAGACTTAACCTTAAGACTTAACCCTAAGTCTCAGCCTTAAGACAGAACCTTACGACTTAACCCTGGGACTTAACCTTGAGACCTTACCTTGAGCCTTAACCCTGAGACTTATCCCTAAGACTTAACCATGAGACTTAACCTTCAGATTTACCGTTAAGTCTTAACTACAAGACTAAACCTTAAAACATAACCTTAAGACTTAACCGTAAGACATAAACCTGAGACTTAACCCTAAGACTTAACTAGAAGACTTAACCCTAAAACTTAACCTTAAGACTTAACCATAAAAATTAAGCCTAAGACTTAACCCTAAAACTTAACCTTAAGGCTCAACCTTAAGACTTAAGTTTAAGACTTAACCTTAATACTTTACCCTAAGACGTAAGCCAAAAACTTAACCCTAAGACTTAACCCTAAAGACTTAACTATAAGACTTAACCCTAAGTCTTAACCTTAAGACCTAACTTTAATATTCAAACTTAACACTTAACCTTAGGAGTTAACCCTTAGACTTAACCTTATAACTTAACCCTAAGACATAACATTAAGAGGTAACCATAAGACTTAACTGTAAGACTTAACCTGACACTTAACATTAAGACTTAACCCTAAGAAACAATCCTAAAACTTAACCCTAAGGATTAACATAATGACTTCACCTTAAGACTTGATCCTAAGACTTCACCTTAAGACTTATCCCTAAGACATAACCCTAAGACTTAAATTTACGACATAACCATAAGACTTAACCCTAAGACTTATCCCTAAGACATAACCCTAAGACTTAAATTTAGGACTTAACCACAAGACTTAACCCTAAGACTTAATACTAATACTTAACCTAAGACTTAACCCTGAGACTTAACCTTAAGACTTAACCCTAAGATTTAACCTTAAGACTTAACCCTAAGACTTATCCCTGAGACTTAACCCTAAGACTTATCCCTGAGACTTAACCCTAAGACTTATCCCCAAACCTTAACCTTAAGACTTATTATTAAGATTTAAATTTAAGACTGAATCTTAAGACATAATACTAAGGCTTAACCTTAAGACTTATCCCTAAGACTTAACCCTGAGAATTTAATATAAGACTGAACCTTAGGATGTAACCCTAAGACTTAACACTATAACTTAACCGAAGACAACACTAAGACTTAAATTTAAGACTAAACTTTTAGACTTAACCCTAAGACGTAAACTTAAGAATTAAACATAAATCTTAACCCTGACACTTAACCCTAAGACGTATCCCAAAGACTTAAATTTAAGACTTAAACCTAAGACTCAAACCCTAGGACTTAAGATTTAACCTTAAGACTTAACACAAAGATTTAACCCTAAGATTTAGATTTATGAGTTAACCTTAAGACTTAATCCTAAGACTTAACACTAAGACTTAACCTTAAGACATAACCATAACACTTAAATCTAAGACTTAACCTTAACACTTAACCGTAAGACATAACCTTAAGATTTAACGCTAAGACTCAAATTTACGTCTTATCCTTAAGGCTTAACCCTAAGACTTAAATTTAGGTCTTAACCTTAACAGTTAACCCTAAGACTTAACCCTGAGACTTAAACCTAAGACTTAACCCTAAGACATAACCCTGAGACTTAACCTTAAGACTTAACCTTAAAACTTAACCCTAGGACTTGAATTTAAGACTTAACCTTAAGACTTATCCCTAAGACTTAACCCTGAGACTTAAACCTAATACTTAATCTTAGAGACTTAACCCTTAGACTTAACCTTAAGACTTAACCCTAACACTTATAATTAAGACTTAACCTTAAGACTTAACCTTGTGACTTAACCTTAAAAACTAAACCTGAGACTTAACCCTAAGACTTAAACTTAAAACTTAACCCTAAGACTTAACCCTATGATTTAAACCTAAGACTTAACTTAAACATAAGACTTAACCCTAAGGCATAACCCTGAGACTTAACCCTACGACTGAACCCTAAGACTAAACCCTAAGACTTAACCTTAAGACTTAACCCTAAGTCTTAACCCTGAGATTAACCGTGAGATTAACCCAAGGATTTACCCCCAAGACTTAAAATTAAGACTTAAACTTATGACATAACCATAAGAGTTAACCCTGAGATTAAATCTTATGACTTTAACCCTAAGACTTAATATCAATACTTAACCTTAAGACAACACCCTAAGACTTAACCCTAAGACAATAAACCTAAGACGTAACCTTAAATACTTAACTCTAAGTCTTAACCTTAAGACTTAACCCTAAGACATAACTCTAAGACTTAATCTTAAGTCTTAACCTTAAGACCTAACCCTAAGATTTAACCTTAAGACGTGATCTTTAGGACATAACCCTAAGAATTAACCCTAAGACTTAAATTTAATACTTAACCCTAAGACTTAACCCTAAGACTTAATCCTAAGACATAACCCTGAGACTGAAACCTAAGACTTAACCTTAATGCTTAACCCTAAGTCATAACCCTGAGACTTAACATTGAAACTTAGCCTTGAAACTTAACCCTGAGACTTAACCCTAAGCCATATCCCCAAGACTTAACTCTAAGACGTAAACCTAAGACTCAATCCATAAGACTTAACCTTAAGACTTAACCCTAAGTCTCAGCCTTAAGACAGAACCTTACGACTTAACCCTGGGACTTAACCTTGAGACCTTACCTTGAGCCTTAACCCTGAGACTTATCCCTAAGACTTAACCATGAGACTTAACCTTCAGATTTACCGTTAAGTCTTAACTACAAGACTAAACCTTAAAACATAACCTTAAGACTTAACCGTAAGACATAAACCTGAGACTTAACCCTAAGACTTAACTAGAAGACTTAACCCTAAAACTTAACCTTAAGACTTAACCATAAAAATTAAGCCTAAGACTTAACCCTAAAACTTAACCTTAAGGCTCAACCTTAAGACTTGACGTTAAGACTTAAGTTTAAGACTTTACCCTAAGACGTAAGCCAAAAACTTAACCCTAAGACTTAACCCTAAAGACTTAACTATAAGACTTAACCCTAAGTCTTAACCTTAAGACCTAACTTTAATATTCAAACTTAACACTTAACCTTAGGAGTTAACCCTTAGACTTAACCTTATAACTTAACCCTAAGACATAACATTAAGAGGTAACCATAAGACTTAACTGTAAGACTTAACCTGACACTTAACATTAAGACTTAACCCTAAGAAACAATCCTAAAACTTAACCCTAAGGATTAACATAATGACTTCACCTTAAGACTTGATCCTAAGACTTCACCTTAAGACTTATCCCTAAGACATAACCCTAAGACTTAAATTTACGACATAACCATAAGACTTAACCCTAAGACTTATCCCTAAGACATAACCCTAAGACTTAAATTTAGGACTTAACCACAAGACTTAACCCTAAGACTTAATACTAATACTTAACCTAAGACTTAACCCTGAGACTTAACCTTAAGACTTAACCCTAAGATTTAACCTTAAGACTTAACCCTAAGACTTATCCCTGAGACTTAACCCTAAGACTTATCCCTGAGACTTAACCCTAAGACTTATCCCCAAACCTTAACCTTAAGACTTATTATTAAGATTTAAATTTAAGACTGAATCTTAAGACATAATACTAAGGCTTAACCTTAAGACTTATCCCTAAGACTTAACCCTGAGAATTTAATATAAGACTGAACCTTAGGATGTAACCCTAAGACTTAACACTATAACTTAACCGAAGACAACACTAAGACTTAAATTTAAGACTAAACTTTTAGACTTAACCCTAAGACGTAAACTTAAGAATTAAACATAAATCTTAACCCTGACACTTAACCCTAAGACGTATCCCAAAGACTTAAATTTAAGACTTAAACCTAAGACTCAAACCCTAGGACTTAAGATTTAACCTTAAGACTTAACACAAAGATTTAACCCTAAGATTTAGATTTATGAGTTAACCTTAAGACTTAATCCTAAGACTTAACACTAAGACTTAACCTTAAGACATAACCATAACACTTAAATCTAAGACTTAACCTTAACACTTAACCGTAAGACATAACCTTAAGATTTAACGCTAAGACTCAAATTTACGTCTTATCCTTAAGGCTTAACCCTAAGACTTAAATTTAGGTCTTAACCTTAACAGTTAACCCTAAGACTTAACCCTGAGACTTAAACCTAAGACTTAACCCTAAGACATAACCCTGAGACTTAACCTTAAGACTTAACCTTAAAACTTAACCCTAGGACTTGAATTTAAGACTTAACCTTAAGACTTATCCCTAAGACTTAACCCTGAGACTTAAACCTAATACTTAATCTTAGAGACTTAACCCTTAGACTTAACCTTAAGACTTAACCCTAACACTTATAATTAAGACTTAACCTTAAGACTTAACCTTGTGACTTAACCTTAAAAACTAAACCTGAGACTTAACCCTAAGACTTAAACTTAAAACTTAACCCTAAGACTTAACCCTATGATTTAAACCTAAGACTTAACTTAAACATAAGACTTAACCCTAAGGCATAACCCTGAGACTTAACCCTACGACTGAACCCTAAGACTAAACCCTAAGACTTAACCTTAAGACTTAACCCTAAGTCTTAACCCTGAGATTAACCGTGAGACTTAACCCAAGGATTTACCCCCAAGACTTAAAATTAAGACTTAAACTTATGACATAACCATAAGAGTTAACCCTGAGATTAAATCTTATGACTTTAACCCTAAGACTTAATATCAATACTTAACCTTAAGACAACACCCTAAGACTTAACCCTAAGACAATAAACCTAAGACGTAACCTTAAATACTTAACTCTAAGTCTTAACCTTAAGACTTAACCCTAAGACATAACTCTAAGACTTAATCTTAAGTCTTAACCTTAAGACCTAACCCTAAGATTTAACCTTAAGACGTGATCTTTAGGACATAACCCTAAGAATTAACCCTAAGACTTAAATTTAATACTTAACCCTAAGACTTAACCCTAAGACTTAATCCTAAGACATAACCCTGAGACTGAAACCTAAGACTTAACCTTAATGCTTAACCCTAAGTCATAACCCTGAGACTTAACATTGAAACTTAGCCTTGAAACTTAACCCTGAGACTTAACCCTAAGCCATATCCCCAAGACTTAACTCTAAGACGTAAACCTAAGACTCAATCCATAAGACTTAACCTTAAGACTTAACCCTAAGTCTCAGCCTTAAGACAGAACCTTACGACTTAACCCTGGGACTTAACCTTGAGACCTTACCTTGAGCCTTAACCCTGAGACTTATCCCTAAGACTTAACCATGAGACTTAACCTTCAGATTTACCGTTAAGTCTTAACTACAAGACTAAACCTTAAAACATAACCTTAAGACTTAACCGTAAGACATAAACCTGAGACTTAACCCTAAGACTTAACTAGAAGACTTAACCCTAAAACTTAACCTTAAGACTTAACCATAAAAATTAAGCCTAAGACTTAACCCTAAAACTTAACCTTAAGGCTCAACCTTAAGACTTAAGTTTAAGACTTAACCTTAATACTTTACCCTAAGACGTAAGCCAAAAACTTAACCCTAAGACTTAACCCTAAAGACTTAACTATAAGACTTAACCCTAAGTCTTAACCTTAAGACCTAACTTTAATATTCAAACTTAACACTTAACCTTAGGAGTTAACCCTTAGACTTAACCTTATAACTTAACCCTAAGACATAACATTAAGAGGTAACCATAAGACTTAACTGTAAGACTTAACCTGACACTTAACATTAAGACTTAACCCTAAGAAACAATCCTAAAACTTAACCCTAAGGATTAACATAATGACTTCACCTTAAGACTTGATCCTAAGACTTCACCTTAAGACTTATCCCTAAGACATAACCCTAAGACTTAAATTTACGACATAACCATAAGACTTAACCCTAAGACTTATCCCTAAGACATAACCCTAAGACTTAAATTTAGGACTTAACCACAAGACTTAACCCTAAGACTTAATACTAATACTTAACCTAAGACTTAACCCTGAGACTTAACCTTAAGACTTAACCCTAAGATTTAACCTTAAGACTTAACCCTAAGACTTATCCCTGAGACTTAACCCTAAGACTTATCCCTGAGACTTAACCCTAAGACTTATCCCCAAACCTTAACCTTAAGACTTATTATTAAGATTTAAATTTAAGACTGAATCTTAAGACATAATACTAAGGCTTAACCTTAAGACTTATCCCTAAGACTTAACCCTGAGAATTTAATATAAGACTGAACCTTAGGATGTAACCCTAAGACTTAACACTATAACTTAACCGAAGACAACACTAAGACTTAAATTTAAGACTAAACTTTTAGACTTAACCCTAAGACGTAAACTTAAGAATTAAACATAAATCTTAACCCTGACACTTAACCCTAAGACGTATCCCAAAGACTTAAATTTAAGACTTAAACCTAAGACTCAAACCCTAGGACTTAAGATTTAACCTTAAGACTTAACACAAAGATTTAACCCTAAGATTTAGATTTATGAGTTAACCTTAAGACTTAATCCTAAGACTTAACACTAAGACTTAACCTTAAGACATAACCATAACACTTAAATCTAAGACTTAACCTTAACACTTAACCGTAAGACATAACCTTAAGATTTAACGCTAAGACTCAAATTTACGTCTTATCCTTAAGGCTTAACCCTAAGACTTAAATTTAGGTCTTAACCTTAACAGTTAACCCTAAGACTTAACCCTGAGACTTAAACCTAAGACTTAACCCTAAGACATAACCCTGAGACTTAACCTTAAGACTTAACCTTAAAACTTAACCCTAGGACTTGAATTTAAGACTTAACCTTAAGACTTATCCCTAAGACTTAACCCTGAGACTTAAACCTAATACTTAATCTTAGAGACTTAACCCTTAGACTTAACCTTAAGACTTAACCCTAACACTTATAATTAAGACTTAACCTTAAGACTTAACCTTGTGACTTAACCTTAAAAACTAAACCTGAGACTTAACCCTAAGACTTAAACTTAAAACTTAACCCTAAGACTTAACCCTATGATTTAAACCTAAGACTTAACTTAAACATAAGACTTAACCCTAAGGCATAACCCTGAGACTTAACCCTACGACTGAACCCTAAGACTAAACCCTAAGACTTAACCTTAAGACTTAACCCTAAGTCTTAACCCTGAGATTAACCGTGAGATTAACCCAAGGATTTACCCCCAAGACTTAAAATTAAGACTTAAACTTATGACATAACCATAAGAGTTAACCCTGAGATTAAATCTTATGACTTTAACCCTAAGACTTAATATCAATACTTAACCTTAAGACAACACCCTAAGACTTAACCCTAAGACAATAAACCTAAGACGTAACCTTAAATACTTAACTCTAAGTCTTAACCTTAAGACTTAACCCTAAGACATAACTCTAAGACTTAATCTTAAGTCTTAACCTTAAGACCTAACCCTAAGATTTAACCTTAAGACGTGATCTTTAGGACATAACCCTAAGAATTAACCCTAAGACTTAAATTTAATACTTAACCCTAAGACTTAACCCTAAGACTTAATCCTAAGACATAACCCTGAGACTGAAACCTAAGACTTAACCTTAATGCTTAACCCTAAGTCATAACCCTGAGACTTAACATTGAAACTTAGCCTTGAAACTTAACCCTGAGACTTAACCCTAAGCCATATCCCCAAGACTTAACTCTAAGACGTAAACCTAAGACTCAATCCATAAGACTTAACCTTAAGACTTAACCCTAAGTCTCAGCCTTAAGACAGAACCTTACGACTTAACCCTGGGACTTAACCTTGAGACCTTACCTTGAGCCTTAACCCTGAGACTTATCCCTAAGACTTAACCATGAGACTTAACCTTCAGATTTACCGTTAAGTCTTAACTACAAGACTAAACCTTAAAACATAACCTTAAGACTTAACCGTAAGACATAAACCTGAGACTTAACCCTAAGACTTAACTAGAAGACTTAACCCTAAAACTTAACCTTAAGACTTAACCATAAAAATTAAGCCTAAGACTTAACCCTAAAACTTAACCTTAAGGCTCAACCTTAAGACTTGACGTTAAGACTTAAGTTTAAGACTTTACCCTAAGACGTAAGCCAAAAACTTAACCCTAAGACTTAACCCTAAAGACTTAACTATAAGACTTAACCCTAAGTCTTAACCTTAAGACCTAACTTTAATATTCAAACTTAACACTTAACCTTAGGAGTTAACCCTTAGACTTAACCTTATAACTTAACCCTAAGACATAACATTAAGAGGTAACCATAAGACTTAACTGTAAGACTTAACCTGACACTTAACATTAAGACTTAACCCTAAGAAACAATCCTAAAACTTAACCCTAAGGATTAACATAATGACTTCACCTTAAGACTTGATCCTAAGACTTCACCTTAAGACTTATCCCTAAGACATAACCCTAAGACTTAAATTTACGACATAACCATAAGACTTAACCCTAAGACTTATCCCTAAGACATAACCCTAAGACTTAAATTTAGGACTTAACCACAAGACTTAACCCTAAGACTTAATACTAATACTTAACCTAAGACTTAACCCTGAGACTTAACCTTAAGACTTAACCCTAAGATTTAACCTTAAGACTTAACCCTAAGACTTATCCCTGAGACTTAACCCTAAGACTTATCCCTGAGACTTAACCCTAAGACTTATCCCCAAACCTTAACCTTAAGACTTATTATTAAGATTTAAATTTAAGACTGAATCTTAAGACATAATACTAAGGCTTAACCTTAAGACTTATCCCTAAGACTTAACCCTGAGAATTTAATATAAGACTGAACCTTAGGATGTAACCCTAAGACTTAACACTATAACTTAACCGAAGACAACACTAAGACTTAAATTTAAGACTAAACTTTTAGACTTAACCCTAAGACGTAAACTTAAGAATTAAACATAAATCTTAACCCTGACACTTAACCCTAAGACGTATCCCAAAGACTTAAATTTAAGACTTAAACCTAAGACTCAAACCCTAGGACTTAAGATTTAACCTTAAGACTTAACACAAAGATTTAACCCTAAGATTTAGATTTATGAGTTAACCTTAAGACTTAATCCTAAGACTTAACACTAAGACTTAACCTTAAGACATAACCATAACACTTAAATCTAAGACTTAACCTTAACACTTAACCGTAAGACATAACCTTAAGATTTAACGCTAAGACTCAAATTTACGTCTTATCCTTAAGGCTTAACCCTAAGACTTAAATTTAGGTCTTAACCTTAACAGTTAACCCTAAGACTTAACCCTGAGACTTAAACCTAAGACTTAACCCTAAGACATAACCCTGAGACTTAACCTTAAGACTTAACCTTAAAACTTAACCCTAGGACTTGAATTTAAGACTTAACCTTAAGACTTATCCCTAAGACTTAACCCTGAGACTTAAACCTAATACTTAATCTTAGAGACTTAACCCTTAGACTTAACCTTAAGACTTAACCCTAACACTTATAATTAAGACTTAACCTTAAGACTTAACCTTGTGACTTAACCTTAAAAACTAAACCTGAGACTTAACCCTAAGACTTAAACTTAAAACTTAACCCTAAGACTTAACCCTATGATTTAAACCTAAGACTTAACTTAAACATAAGACTTAACCCTAAGGCATAACCCTGAGACTTAACCCTACGACTGAACCCTAAGACTAAACCCTAAGACTTAACCTTAAGACTTAACCCTAAGTCTTAACCCTGAGATTAACCGTGAGATTAACCCAAGGATTTACCCCCAAGACTTAAAATTAAGACTTAAACTTATGACATAACCATAAGAGTTAACCCTGAGATTAAATCTTATGACTTTAACCCTAAGACTTAATATTAATACTTAACCTTAAGACAACACCCTAAGACTTAACCCTAAGACAATAAACCTAAGACGTAACCTTAAATACTTAACTCTAAGTCTTAACCTTAAGACTTAACCCTAAGACATAACTCTAAGACTTAATCTTAAGTCTTAACCTTAAGACCTAACCCTAAGATTTAACCTTAAGACGTGATCTTTAGGACATAACCCTAAGAATTAACCCTAAGACTTAAATTTAATACTTAACCCTAAGACTTAACCCTAAGACTTAATCCTAAGACATAACCCTGAGACTGAAACCTAAGACTTAACCTTAATGCTTAACCCTAAGTCATAACCCTGAGACTTAACATTGAAACTTAGCCTTGAAACTTAACCCTGAGACTTAACCCTAAGCCATATCCCCAAGACTTAACTCTAAGACGTAAACCTAAGACTCAATCCATAAGACTTAACCTTAAGACTTAACCCTAAGTCTCAGCCTTAAGACAGAACCTTACGACTTAACCCTGGGACTTAACCTTGAGACCTTACCTTGAGCCTTAACCCTGAGACTTATCCCTAAGACTTAACCATGAGACTTAACCTTCAGATTTACCGTTAAGTCTTAACTACAAGACTAAACCTTAAAACATAACCTTAAGACTTAACCGTAAGACATAAACCTGAGACTTAACCCTAAGACTTAACTAGAAGACTTAACCCTAAAACTTAACCTTAAGACTTAACCATAAAAATTAAGCCTAAGACTTAACCCTAAAACTTAACCTTAAGGCTCAACCTTAAGACTTGACGTTAAGACTTAACCTTAATACTTTACCCTAAGACGTAAGCCAAAAACTTAACCCTAAGACTTAACCCTAAAGACTTAACTATAAGACTTAACCCTAAGTCTTAACCTTAAGACCTAACTTTAATATTCAAACTTAACACTTAACCTTAGGAGTTAACCCTTAGACTTACCTTATAACTTAACCCTAAGACATAACATTAAGAGGTAACCATAAGACTTAACTGTAAGACTTAACCTGACACTTAACATTAAGACTTAACCCTAAGAAACAATCCTAAAACTTAACCCTAAGGATTAACATAATGACTTCACCTTAAGACTTGATCCTAAGACTTCACCTTAAGACTTATCCCTAAGACATAACCCTAAGACTTAAATTTACGACATAACCATAAGACTTAACCCTAAGACTTATCCCTAAGACATAACCCTAAGACTTAAATTTAGGACTTAACCACAAGACTTAACCCTAAGACTTAATACTAATACTTAACCTAAGACTTAACCCTGAGACTTAACCTTAAGACTTAACCCTAAGATTTAACCTTAAGACTTAACCCTAAGACTTATCCCTGAGACTTAACCCTAAGACTTATCCCTGAGACTTAACCCTAAGACTTATCCCCAAACCTTAACCTTAAGACTTATTATTAAGATTTAAATTTAAGACTGAATCTTAAGACATAATACTAAGGCTTAACCTTAAGACTTATCCCTAAGACTTAAGCCTGAGAATTTAATATAAGACTGAACCTTAGGATGTAACCCTAAGACTTAACACTATAACTTAACCGAAGACAACACTAAGACTTAAATTTAAGACTAAACTTTTAGACTTAACCCTAAGACGTAAACTTAAGAATTAAACATAAATCTTAACCCTGACACTTAACCCTAAGACGTATCCCAAAGACTTAAATTTAAGACTTAAACCTAAGACTCAAACCCTAGGACTTAAGATTTAACCTTAAGACTTAACACAAAGATTTAACCCTAAGATTTAGATTTATGAGTTAACCTTAAGACTTAATCCTAAGACTTAACACTAAGACTTAACCTTAAGACATAACCATAACACTTAAATCTAAGACTTAACCTTAACACTTAACCGTAAGACATAACCTTAAGATTTAACGCTAAGACTCAAATTTACGTCTTATCCTTAAGGCTTAACCCTAAGACTTAAATTTAGGTCTTAACCTTAACAGTTAACCCTAAGACTTAACCCTGAGACTTAAACCTAAGACTTAACCCTAAGACATAACCCTGAGACTTAACCTTAAGACTTAACCTTAAAACTTAACCCTAGGACTTGAATTTAAGACTTAACCTTAAGACTTATCCCTAAGACTTAACCCTGAGACTTAAACCTAATACTTAATCTTAGAGACTTAACCCTTAGACTTAACCTTAAGACTTAACCCTAACACTTATAATTAAGACTTAACCTTAAGACTTAACCTTGTGACTTAACCTTAAAAACTAAACCTGAGACTTAACCCTAAGACTTAAACTTAAAACTTAACCCTAAGACTTAACCCTATGATTTAAACCTAAGACTTAACTTAAACATAAGACTTAACCCTAAGGCATAACCCTGAGACTTAACCCTACGACTGAACCCTAAGACTAAACCCTAAGACTTAACCTTAAGACTTAACCCTAAGTCTTAACCCTGAGATTAACCGTGAGACTTAACCCAAGGATTTACCCCCAAGACTTAAAATTAAGACTTAAACTTATGACATAGCCATAAGAGTTAACCCTGAGATTAAATCTTATGACTTTAACCCTAAGACTTAATATCAATACTTAACCTTAAGACAACACCCTAAGACTTAACCCTAAGACAATAAACCTAAGACGTAACCTTAAATACTTAACTCTAAGTCTTAACCTTAAGACTTAACCCTAAGACATAACTCTAAGACTTAATCTTAAGTCTTAACCTTAAGACCTAACCCTAAGATTTAACCTTAAGACGTGATCTTTAGGACATAACCCTAAGAATTAACCCTAAGACTTAAATTTAATACTTAACCCTAAGACTTAACCCTAAGACTTAATCCTAAGACATAACCCTGAGACTGAAACCTAAGACTTAACCTTAATGCTTAACCCTAAGTCATAACCCTGAGACTTAACATTGAAACTTAGCCTTGAAACTTAACCCTGAGACTTAACCCTAAGCCATATCCCCAAGACTTAACTCTAAGACGTAAACCTAAGACTCAATCCATAAGACTTAACCTTAAGACTTAACCCTAAGTCTCAGCCTTAAGACAGAACCTTACGACTTAACCCTGGGACTTAACCTTGAGACCTTACCTTGAGCCTTAACCCTGAGACTTATCCCTAAGACTTAACCATGAGACTTAACCTTCAGATTTACCGTTAAGTCTTAACTACAAGACTAAACCTTAAAACATAACCTTAAGACTTAACCGTAAGACATAAACCTGAGACTTAACCCTAAGACTTAACTAGAAGACTTAACCCTAAAACTTAACCTTAAGACTTAACCATAAAAATTAAGCCTAAGACTTAACCCTAAAACTTAACCTTAAGGCTCAACCTTAAGACTTAAGTTTAAGACTTAACCTTAATACTTTACCCTAAGACGTAAGCCAAAAACTTAACCCTAAGACTTAACCCTAAAGACTTAACTATAAGACTTAACCCTAAGTCTTAACCTTAAGACCTAACTTTAATATTCAAACTTAACACTTAACCTTAGGAGTTAACCCTTAGACTTACCTTATAACTTAACCCTAAGACATAACATTAAGAGGTAACCATAAGACTTAACTGTAAGACTTAACCTGACACTTAACATTAAGACTTAACCCTAAGAAACAATCCTAAAACTTAACCCTAAGGATTAACATAATGACTTCACCTTAAGACTTGATCCTAAGACTTCACCTTAAGACTTATCCCTAAGACATAACCCTAAGACTTAAATTTACGACATAACCATAAGACTTAACCCTAAGACTTATCCCTAAGACATAACCCTAAGACTTAAATTTAGGACTTAACCACAAGACTTAACCCTAAGACTTAATACTAATACTTAACCTAAGACTTAACCCTGAGACTTAACCTTAAGACTTAACCCTAAGATTTAACCTTAAGACTTAACCCTAAGACTTATCCCTGAGACTTAACCCTAAGACTTATCCCTGAGACTTAACCCTAAGACTTATCCCCAAACCTTAACCTTAAGACTTATTATTAAGATTTAAATTTAAGACTGAATCTTAAGACATAATACTAAGGCTTAACCTTAAGACTTATCCCTAAGACTTAACCCTGAGAATTTAATATAAGACTGAACCTTAGGATGTAACCCTAAGACTTAACACTATAACTTAACCGAAGACAACACTAAGACTTAAATTTAAGACTAAACTTTTAGACT
Organism: Falco peregrinus; assembly: GCF_023634155.1. Classification (NCBI taxonomy): domain Eukaryota; kingdom Metazoa; phylum Chordata; class Aves; order Falconiformes; family Falconidae; genus Falco; species Falco peregrinus. The sequence continues at coordinate 3,730,717 of NW_026599593.1, read as the reverse complement.
TAACCCTAAGACGTAAACTTAAGAATTAAACATAAATCTTAACCCTGACACTTAACCCTAAGACGTATCCCAAAGACTTAAATTTAAGACTTAAACCTAAGACTCAAACCCTAGGACTTAAGATTTAACCTTAAGACTTAACACAAAGATTTAACCCTAAGATTTAGATTTATGAGTTAACCTTAAGACTTAATCCTAAGACTTAACACTAAGACTTAACCTTAAGACATAACCATAACACTTAAATCTAAGACTTAACCTTAACACTTAACCGTAAGACATAACCTTAAGATTTAACGCTAAGACTCAAATTTACGTCTTATCCTTAAGGCTTAACCCTAAGACTTAAATTTAGGTCTTAACCTTAACAGTTAACCCTAAGACTTAACCCTGAGACTTAAACCTAAGACTTAACCCTAAGACATAACCCTGAGACTTAACCTTAAGACTTAACCTTAAAACTTAACCCTAGGACTTGAATTTAAGACTTAACCTTAAGACTTATCCCTAAGACTTAACCCTGAGACTTAAACCTAATACTTAATCTTAGAGACTTAACCCTTAGACTTAACCTTAAGACTTAACCCTAACACTTATAATTAAGACTTAACCTTGTGACTTAACCTTGTGACTTAACCTTAAAAACTAAACCTGAGACTTAACCCTAAGACTTAAACTTAAAACTTAACCCTAAGACTTAACCCTATGATTTAAACCTAAGACTTAACTTAAACATAAGACTTAACCCTAAGGCATAACCCTGAGACTTAACCCTACGACTGAACCCTAAGACTAAACCCTAAGACTTAACCTTAAGACTTAACCCTAAGTCTTAACCCTGAGATTAACCGTGAGACTTAACCCAAGGATTTACCCCCAAGACTTAAAATTAAGACTTAAACTTATGACATAACCATAAGAGTTAACCCTGAGATTAAATCTTATGACTTTAACCCTAAGACTTAATATCAATACTTAACCTTAAGACAACACCCTAAGACTTAACCCTAAGACAATAAACCTAAGACGTAACCTTAAATACTTAACTCTAAGTCTTAACCTTAAGACTTAACCCTAAGACATAACTCTAAGACTTAATCTTAAGTCTTAACCTTAAGACCTAACCCTAAGATTTAACCTTAAGACGTGATCTTTAGGACATAACCCTAAGAATTAACCCTAAGACTTAAATTTAATACTTAACCCTAAGACTTAACCCTAAGACTTAATCCTAAGACATAACCCTGAGACTGAAACCTAAGACTTAACCTTAATGCTTAACCCTAAGTCATAACCCTGAGACTTCACATTGAAACTTAGCCTTGAAACTTAACCCTGAGACTTAACCCTAAGCCATATCCCCAAGACTTAACTCTAAGACGTAAACCTAAGACTCAATCCATAAGACTTAACCTTAAGACTTAACCCTAAGTCTCAGCCTTAAGACAGAACCTTACGACTTAACCCTGGGACTTAACCTTGAGACCTTACCTTGAGCCTTAACCCTGAGACTTATCCCTAAGACTTAACCATGAGACTTAACCTTCAGATTTACCGTTAAGTCTTAACTACAAGACTAAACCTTAAAACATAACCTTAAGACTTAACCGTAAGACATAAACCTGAGACTTAACCCTAAGACTTAACTAGAAGACTTAACCCTAAAACTTAACCTTAAGACTTAACCATAAAAATTAAGCCTAAGACTTAACCCTAAAACTTAACCTTAAGGCTCAACCTTAAGACTTAAGTTTAAGACTTAACCTTAATACTTTACCCTAAGACGTAAGCCAAAAACTTAACCCTAAGACTTAACCCTAAAGACTTAACTATAAGACTTAACCCTAAGTCTTAACCTTAAGACCTAACTTTAATATTCAAACTTAACACTTAACCTTAGGAGTTAACCCTTAGACTTAACCTTATAACTTAACCCTAAGACATAACATTAAGAGGTAACCATAAGACTTAACTGTAAGACTTAACCTGACACTTAACATTAAGACTTAACCCTAAGAAACAATCCTAAAACTTAACCCTAAGGATTAACATAATGACTTCACCTTAAGACTTGATCCTAAGACTTCACCTTAAGACTTATCCCTAAGACATAACCCTAAGACTTAAATTTACGACATAACCATAAGATTTAACCCTAAGACTTATCCCTAAGACATAACCCTAAGACTTAAATTTAGGACTTAACCACAAGACTTAACCCTAAGACTTAACTAGAAGACTTAACCCTAAAACTTAACCTTAAGACTTAACCATAAAAATTAAGCCTAAGACTTAACCCTAAAACTTAACCTTAAGGCTCAACCTTAAGACTTAAGTTTAAGACTTAACCTTAATACTTTACCCTAAGACGTAAGCCAAAAACTTAACCCTAAGACTTAACCCTAAAGACTTAACTATAAGACTTAACCCTAAGTCTTAACCTTAAGACCTAACTTTAATATTCAAACTTAACACTTAACCTTAGGAGTTAACCCTTAGACTTAACCTTATAACTTAACCCTAAGACATAACATTAAGAGGTAACCATAAGACTTAACTGTAAGACTTAACCTGACACTTAACATTAAGACTTAACCCTAAGAAACAATCCTAAAACTTAACCCTAAGGATTAACATAATGACTTCACCTTAAGACTTGATCCTAAGACTTCACCTTAAGACTTATCCCTAAGACATAACCCTAAGACTTAAATTTACGACATAACCATAAGACTTAACCCTAAGACTTATCCCTAAGACATAACCCTAAGACTTAAATTTAGGACTTAACCACAAGACTTAACCCTAAGACTTATATACTAATACTAATCCTAAGACTTAACCCTGAGACTTAACCTTAAGACTTAACCCTAAGATTTAACCTTAAGACTTAACCCTAAGACTTATCCCTGAGACTTAACCCTAAGACTTATCCCTGAGACTTAACCCTAAGACTTATCCCCAAACCTTAACCTTAAGACTTATTATTAAGATTTAAATTTAAGACTGAATCTTAAGACATAATACTAAGGCTTAACCTTAAGACTTATCCCTAAGACTTAACCCTGAGAATTTAATATAAGACTGAACCTTAGGATGTAACCCTAAGACTTAACACTATAACTTAACCGAAGACAACACTAAGACTTAAATTTAAGACTAAACTTTTAGACTTAACCCTAAGACGTAAACTTAAGAATTAAACATAAATCTTAACCCTGACACTTAACCCTAAGACGTATCCCAAAGACTTAAATTTAAGACTTAAACCTAAGACTCAAACCCTAGGACTTAAGATTTAACCTTAAGACTTAACACAAAGATTTAACCCTAAGATTTAGATTTATGAGTTAACCTTAAGACTTAATCCTAAGACTTAACACTAAGACTTAACCTTAAGACATAACCATAACACTTAAATCTAAGACTTAACCTTAACACTTAACCGTAAGACATAACCTTAAGATTTAACGCTAAGACTCAAATTTACGTCTTATCCTTAAGGCTTAACCCTAAGACTTAAATTTAGGTCTTACCCTTAACAGTTAACCCTAAGACTTAACCCTGAGACTTAAACCTAAGACTTAACCCTAAGACATAACCCTGAGACTTAACCTTAAGACTTAACCTTAAAACTTAACCCTAGGACTTGAATTTAAGACTTAACCTTAAGACTTATCCCTAAGACTTAACCCTGAGACTTAAACTTAATACTTAATCTTAGAGACTTAACCCTTAGACTTAACCTTAAGACTTAACCCTAACACTTATAATTAAGACTTAACCTTAAGACTTAACCTTGTGACTTAACCTTAAAAACTAAACCTGAGACTTAACCCTAAGACTTAAACTTAAAACTTAACCCTAAGACTTAACCCTATGATATAAACCTAAGACTTAACTTAAACATAAGACTTAACCCTAAGGCATAACCCTGAGACTTAACCCTACGACTGAACCCTAAGACTAAACCCTAAGACTTAACCTTAAGACTTAACCCTAAGTCTTAACCCTGAGATTAACCGTGAGACTTAACCCAAAGATTTATCCCCAAGACTTAAAATTAAGACTTAAACTTATGACATAACCATAAGAGTTAACCCTGAGATTAAATCTTATGACTTTAACCCTAAGACTTAATATTAATACTTAACCTTAAGACAACACCCTAAGACTTAACCCTAAGACAATAAACCTAAGACGTAACCTTAAATACTTAACTCTAAATCTTAACCTTAAGACTTAACCCTAAGACATAACTCTAAGACTTAATCTTAAGTCTTAACCTTAAGACCTAACCCTAAGATTTAACCTTAAGACGTGATCTTTAGGACATAACCCTAAGAATTAACCCTAAGACTTAAATTTAATACTTAACCCTAAGACTTAACCCTAAGACTTAATCCTAAGACATAACCCTGAGACTGAAACCTAAGACTTAACCTTAATGCTTAACCCTAAGTCATAACCCTGAGACTGAACATTGAAACTTAGCCTTGAAACTTAACCCTGAGACTTAACCCTAAGCCATATCCCCAAGACTTAACTCTAAGACGTAAACCTAAGACTCAATCCATAAGACTTAACCTTAAGACTTAACCCTAAGTCTCAGCCTTAAGACAGAACCTTACGACTTAACCCTGGGACTTAACCTTGAGACCTTACCTTGAGCCTTAACCCTGAGACTTATCCCTAAGACTTAACCATGAGACTTAATCTTCAGATTTACCGTTAAGTCTTAACTACAAGACTAAACCTTAAAACATAACCTTAAGACTTAACCGTAAGACATAAACCTGAGACTTAACCCTAAGACTTAACTAGAAGACTTAACCCTAAAACTTAACCTTAAGACTTAACCATAAAAATTAAGCCTAAGACTTAACCCTAAAACTTAACCTTAAGGCTCAACCTTAAGACTTAAGTTTAAGACTTAACCTTAATACTTTACCCTAAGACGTAAGCCAAAAACTTAACCCTAAGACTTAACCCTAAAGACTTAACTATAAGACTTAACCCTAAGTCTTAACCTTAAGACCTAACTTTAATATTCAAACTTAACACTTAACCTTAGGAGTTAACCCTTAGACTTAACCTTATAACTTAACCCTAAGACATAACATTAAGAGGTAACCATAAGACTTAACTGTAAGACTTAACCTGACACTTAACATTAAGACTTAACCCTAAGAAACAATCCTAAAACTTAACCCTAAGGATTAACATAATGACTTCACCTTAAGACTTGATCCTAAGACTTCACCTTAAGACTTATCCCTAAGACATAACCCTAAGACTTAAATTTACGACATAACCATAAGACTTAACCCTAAGACTTATCCCTAAGACATAACCCTAAGACTTAAATTTAGGACTTAACCACAAGACTTAACCCTAAGACTTAATACTAATACTTAACCTAAGACTTAACCCTGAGACTTAACCTTAAGACTTAACCCTAAGATTTAACCTTAAGACTTAACCCTAAGACTTATCCCTGAGACTTAACCCTAAGACTTATCCCTGAGACTTAACCCTAAGACTTATCCCCAAACCTTAACCTTAAGACTTATTATTAAGATTTAAATTTAAGACTGAATCTTAAGACATAATACTAAGGCTTAACCTTAAGACTTATCCCTAAGACTTAACCCTGAGAATTTAATATAAGACTGAACCTTAGGATGTAACCCTAAGACTTAACACTATAACTTAACCGAAGACAACACTAAGACTTAAATTTAAGACTAAACTTTTAGACTTAACCCTAAGACGTAAACTTAAGAATTAAACATAAATCTTAACCCTGACACTTAACCCTAAGACGTATCCCAAAGACTTAAATTTAAGACTTAAACCTAAGACTCAAACCCTAGGACTTAAGATTTAACCTTAAGACTTAACACAAAGATTTAACCCTAAGATTTAGATTTATGAGTTAACCTTAAGACTTAATCCTAAGACTTAACACTAAGACTTAACCTTAAGACATAACCATAACACTTAAATCTAAGACTTAACCTTAACACTTAACCGTAAGACATAACCTTAAGATTTAACGCTAAGACTCAAATTTACGTCTTATCCTTAAGGCTTAACCCTAAGACTTAAATTTAGGTCTTAACCTTAACAGTTAACCCTAAGACTTAACCCTGAGACTTAAACCTAAGACTTAACCCTAAGACATAACCCTGAGACTTAACCTTAAGACTTAACCTTAAAACTTAACCCTAGGACTTGAATTTAAGACTTAACCTTAAGACTTATCCCTAAGACTTAACCCTGAGACTTAAACCTAATACTTAATCTTAGAGACTTAACCCTTAGACTTAACCTTAAGACTTAACCCTAACACTTATAATTAAGACTTAACCTTGTGACTTAACCTTGTGACTTAACCTTAAAAACTAAACCTGAGACTTAACCCTAAGACTTAAACTTAAAACTTAACCCTAAGACTTAACCCTATGATTTAAACCTAAGACTTAACTTAAACATAAGACTTAACCCTAAGGCATAACCCTGAGACTTAACCCTACGACTGAACCCTAAGACTAAACCCTAAGACTTAACCTTAAGACTTAACCCTAAGTCTTAACCCTGAGATTAACCGTGAGACTTAACCCAAGGATTTACCCCCAAGACTTAAAATTAAGACTTAAACTTATGACATAACCATAAGAGTTAACCCTGAGATTAAATCTTATGACTTTAACCCTAAGACTTAATATCAATACTTAACCTTAAGACAACACCCTAAGACTTAACCCTAAGACAATAAACCTAAGACGTAACCTTAAATACTTAACTCTAAGTCTTAACCTTAAGACTTAACCCTAAGACATAACTCTAAGACTTAATCTTAAGTCTTAACCTTAAGACCTAACCCTAAGATTTAACCTTAAGACGTGATCTTTAGGACATAACCCTAAGAATTAACCCTAAGACTTAAATTTAATACTTAACCCTAAGACTTAACCCTAAGACTTAATCCTAAGACATAACCCTGAGACTGAAACCTAAGACTTAACCTTAATGCTTAACCCTAAGTCATAACCCTGAGACTTAACATTGAAACTTAGCCTTGAAACTTAACCCTGAGACTTAACCCTAAGCCATATCCCCAAGACTTAACTCTAAGACGTAAACCTAAGACTCAATCCATAAGACTTAACCTTAAGACTTAACCCTAAGTCTCAGCCTTAAGACAGAACCTTACGACTTAACCCTGGGACTTAACCTTGAGACCTTACCTTGAGCCTTAACCCTGAGACTTATCCCTAAGACTTAACCATGAGACTTAACCTTCAGATTTACCGTTAAGTCTTAACTACAAGACTAAACCTTAAAACATAACCTTAAGACTTAACCGTAAGACATAAACCTGAGACTTAACCCTAAGACTTAACTAGAAGACTTAACCCTAAAACTTAACCTTAAGACTTAACCATAAAAATTAAGCCTAAGACTTAACCCTAAAACTTAACCTTAAGGCTCAACCTTAAGACTTAAGTTTAAGACTTAACCTTAATACTTTACCCTAAGACGTAAGCCAAAAACTTAACCCTAAGACTTAACCCTAAAGACTTAACTATAAGACTTAACCCTAAGTCTTAACCTTAAGACCTAACTTTAATATTCAAACTTAACACTTAACCTTAGGAGTTAACCCTTAGACTTACCTTATAACTTAACCCTAAGACATAACATTAAGAGGTAACCATAAGACTTAACTGTAAGACTTAACCTGACACTTAACATTAAGACTTAACCCTAAGAAACAATCCTAAAACTTAACCCTAAGGATTAACATAATGACTTCACCTTAAGACTTGATCCTAAGACTTCACCTTAAGACTTATCCCTAAGACATAACCCTAAGACTTAAATTTACGACATAACCATAAGACTTAACCCTAAGACTTATCCCTAAGACATAACCCTAAGACTTAAATTTAGGACTTAACCACAAGACTTAACCCTAAGACTTAATACTAATACTTAACCTAAGACTTAACCCTGAGACTTAACCTTAAGACTTAACCCTAAGATTTAACCTTAAGACTTAACCCTAAGACTTATCCCTGAGACTTAACCCTAAGACTTATCCCTGAGACTTAACCCTAAGACTTATCCCCAAACCTTAACCTTAAGACTTATTATTAAGATTTAAATTTAAGACTGAATCTTAAGACATAATACTAAGGCTTAACCTTAAGACTTATCCCTAAGACTTAACCCTGAGAATTTAATATAAGACTGAACCTTAGGATGTAACCCTAAGACTTAACACTATAACTTAACCGAAGACAACACTAAGACTTAAATTTAAGACTAAACTTTTAGACTTAACCCTAAGACGTAAACTTAAGAATTAAACATAAATCTTAACCCTGACACTTAACCCTAAGACGTATCCCAAAGACTTAAATTTAAGACTTAAACCTAAGACTCAAACCCTAGGACTTAAGATTTAACCTTAAGACTTAACACAAAGATTTAACCCTAAGATTTAGATTTATGAGTTAACCTTAAGACTTAATCCTAAGACTTAACACTAAGACTTAACCTTAAGACATAACCATAACACTTAAATCTAAGACTTAACCTTAACACTTAACCGTAAGACATAACCTTAAGATTTAACGCTAAGACTCAAATTTACGTCTTATCCTTAAGGCTTAACCCTAAGACTTAAATTTAGGTCTTAACCTTAACAGTTAACCCTAAGACTTAACCCTGAGACTTAAACCTAAGACTTAACCCTAAGACATAACCCTGAGACTTAACCTTAAGACTTAACCTTAAAACTTAACCCTAGGACTTGAATTTAAGACTTAACCTTAAGACTTATCCCTAAGACTTAACCCTGAGACTTAAACCTAATACTTAATCTTAGAGACTTAACCCTTAGACTTAACCTTAAGACTTAACCCTAACACTTATAATTAAGACTTAACCTTAAGACTTAACCTTGTGACTTAACCTTAAAAACTAAACCTGAGACTTAACCCTAAGACTTAAACTTAAAACTTAACCCTAAGACTTAACCCTATGATTTAAACCTAAGACTTAACTTAAACATAAGACTTAACCCTAAGGCATAACCCTGAGACTTAACCCTACGACTGAACCCTAAGACTAAACCCTAAGACTTAACCTTAAGACTTAACCCTAAGTCTTAACCCTGAGATTAACCGTGAGACTTAACCCAAGGATTTACCCCCAAGACTTAAAATTAAGACTTAAACTTATGACATAACCATAAGAGTTAACCCTGAGATTAAATCTTATGACTTTAACCCTAAGACTTAATATCAATACTTAACCTTAAGACAACACCCTAAGACTTAACCCTAAGACAATAAACCTAAGACGTAACCTTAAATACTTAACTCTAAGTCTTAACCTTAAGACTTAACCCTAAGACATAACTCTAAGACTTAATCTTAAGTCTTAACCTTAAGACCTAAGCCTAAGATTTAACCTTAAGACGTGATCTTTAGGACATAACCCTAAGAATTAACCCTAAGACTTAAATTTAATACTTAACCCTAAGACTTAACCCTAAGACTTAATCCTAAGACATAACCCTGAGACTGAAACCTAAGACTTAACCTTAATGCTTAACCCTAAGTCATAACCCTGAGACTTAACATTGAAACTTAGCCTTGAAACTTAACCCTGAGACTTAACCCTAAGCCATATCCCCAAGACTTAACTCTAAGACGTAAACCTAAGACTCAATCCATAAGACTTAACCTTAAGACTTAACCCTAAGTCTCAGCCTTAAGACAGAACCTTACGACTTAACCCTGGGACTTAACCTTGAGACCTTACCTTGAGCCTTAACCCTGAGACTTATCCCTAAGACTTAACCATGAGACTTAACCTTCAGATTTACCGTTAAGTCTTAACTACAAGACTAAACCTTAAAACATAACCTTAAGACTTAACCGTAAGACATAAACCTGAGACTTAACCCTAAGACTTAACTAGAAGACTTAACCCTAAAACTTAACCTTAAGACTTAACCATAAAAATTAAGCCTAAGACTTAACCCTAAAACTTAACCTTAAGGCTCAACCTTAAGACTTAAGTTTAAGACTTAACCTTAATACTTTACCCTAAGACGTAAGCCAAAAACTTAACCCTAAGACTTAACCCTAAAGACTTAACTATAAGACTTAACCCTAAGTCTTAACCTTAAGACCTAACTTTAATATTCAAACTTAACACTTAACCTTAGGAGTTAACCCTTAGACTTACCTTATAACTTAACCCTAAGACATAACATTAAGAGGTAACCATAAGACTTAACTGTAAGACTTAACCTGACACTTAACATTAAGACTTAACCCTAAGAAACAATCCTAAAACTTAACCCTAAGGATTAACATAATGACTTCACCTTAAGACTTGATCCTAAGACTTCACCTTAAGACTTATCCCTAAGACATAACCCTAAGACTTAAATTTACGACATAACCATAAGACTTAACCCTAAGACTTATCCCTAAGACATAACCCTAAGACTTAAATTTAGGACTTAACCACAAGACTTAACCCTAAGACTTAATACTAATACTTAACCTAAGACTTAACCCTGAGACTTAACCTTAAGACTTAACCCTAAGATTTAACCTTAAGACTTAACCCTAAGACTTATCCCTGAGACTTAACCCTAAGACTTATCCCTGAGACTTAACCCTAAGACTTATCCCCAAACCTTAACCTTAAGACTTATTATTAAGATTTAAATTTAAGACTGAATCTTAAGACATAATACTAAGGCTTAACCTTAAGACTTATCCCTAAGACTTAACCCTGAGAATTTAATATAAGACTGAACCTTAGGATGTAACCCTAAGACTTAACACTATAACTTAACCGAAGACAACACTAAGACTTAAATTTAAGACTAAACTTTTAGACTTAACCCTAAGACGTAAACTTAAGAATTAAACATAAATCTTAACCCTGACACTTAACCCTAAGACGTATCCCAAAGACTTAAATTTAAGACTTAAACCTAAGACTCAAACCCTAGGACTTAAGATTTAACCTTAAGACTTAACACAAAGATTTAACCCTAAGATTTAGATTTATGAGTTAACCTTAAGACTTAATCCTAAGACTTAACACTAAGACTTAACCTTAAGACATAACCATAACACTTAAATCTAAGACTTAACCTTAACACTTAACCGTAAGACATAACCTTAAGATTTAACGCTAAGACTCAAATTTACGTCTTATCCTTAAGGCTTAACCCTAAGACTTAAATTTAGGTCTTAACCTTAACAGTTAACCCTAAGACTTAACCCTGAGACTTAAACCTAAGACTTAACCCTAAGACATAACCCTGAGACTTAACCTTAAGACTTAACCTTAAAACTTAACCCTAGGACTTGAATTTAAGACTTAACCTTAAGACTTATCCCTAAGACTTAACCCTGAGACTTAAACCTAATACTTAATCTTAGAGACTTAACCCTTAGACTTAACCTTAAGACTTAACCCTAACACTTATAATTAAGACTTAACCTTAAGACTTAACCTTGTGACTTAACCTTAAAAACTAAACCTGAGACTTAACCCTAAGACTTAAACTTAAAACTTAACCCTAAGACTTAACCCTATGATTTAAACCTAAGACTTAACTTAAACATAAGACTTAACCCTAAGGCATAACCCTGAGACTTAACCCTACGACTGAACCCTAAGACTAAACCCTAAGACTTAACCTTAAGACTTAACCCTAAGTCTTAACCCTGAGATTAACCGTGAGACTTAACCCAAGGATTTACCCCCAAGACTTAAAATTAAGACTTAAACTTATGACATAACCATAAGAGTTAACCCTGAGATTAAATCTTATGACTTTAACCCTAAGACTTAATATCAATACTTAACCTTAAGACAACACCCTAAGACTTAACCCTAAGACAATAAACCTAAGACGTAACCTTAAATACTTAACTCTAAGTCTTAACCTTAAGACTTAACCCTAAGACATAACTCTAAGACTTAATCTTAAGTCTTAACCTTAAGACCTAAGCCTAAGATTTAACCTTAAGACGTGATCTTTAGGACATAACCCTAAGAATTAACCCTAAGACTTAAATTTAATACTTAACCCTAAGACTTAACCCTAAGACTTAATCCTAAGACATAACCCTGAGACTGAAACCTAAGACTTAACCTTAATGCTTAACCCTAAGTCATAACCCTGAGACTTAACATTGAAACTTAGCCTTGAAACTTAACCCTGAGACTTAACCCTAAGCCATATCCCCAAGACTTAACTCTAAGACGTAAACCTAAGACTCAATCCATAAGACTTAACCTTAAGACTTAACCCTAAGTCTCAGCCTTAAGACAGAACCTTACGACTTAACCCTGGGACTTAACCTTGAGACCTTACCTTGAGCCTTAACCCTGAGACTTATCCCTAAGACTTAACCATGAGACTTAACCTTCAGATTTACCGTTAAGTCTTAACTACAAGACTAAACCTTAAAACATAACCTTAAGACTTAACCGTAAGACATAAACCTGAGACTTAACCCTAAGACTTAACTAGAAGACTTAACCCTAAAACTTAACCTTAAGACTTAACCATAAAAATTAAGCCTAAGACTTAACCCTAAAACTTAACCTTAAGGCTCAACCTTAAGACTTAAGTTTAAGACTTAACCTTAATACTTTACCCTAAGACGTAAGCCAAAAACTTAACCCTAAGACTTAACCCTAAAGACTTAACTATAAGACTTAACCCTAAGTCTTAACCTTAAGACCTAACTTTAATATTCAAACTTAACACTTAACCTTAGGAGTTAACCCTTAGACTTACCTTATAACTTAACCCTAAGACATAACATTAAGAGGTAACCATAAGACTTAACTGTAAGACTTAACCTGACACTTAACATTAAGACTTAACCCTAAGAAACAATCCTAAAACTTAACCCTAAGGATTAACATAATGACTTCACCTTAAGACTTGATCCTAAGACTTCACCTTAAGACTTATCCCTAAGACATAACCCTAAGACTTAAATTTACGACATAACCATAAGACTTAACCCTAAGACTTATCCCTAAGACATAACCCTAAGACTTAAATTTAGGACTTAACCACAAGACTTAACCCTAAGACTTAATACTAATACTTAACCTAAGACTTAACCCTGAGACTTAACCTTAAGACTTAACCCTAAGATTTAACCTTAAGACTTAACCCTAAGACTTATCCCTGAGACTTAACCCTAAGACTTATCCCTGAGACTTAACCCTAAGACTTATCCCCAAACCTTAACCTTAAGACTTATTATTAAGATTTAAATTTAAGACTGAATCTTAAGACATAATACTAAGGCTTAACCTTAAGACTTATCCCTAAGACTTAACCCTGAGAATTTAATATAAGACTGAACCTTAGGATGTAACCCTAAGACTTAACACTATAACTTAACCGAAGACAACACTAAGACTTAAATTTAAGACTAAACTTTTAGACTTAACCCTAAGACGTAAACTTAAGAATTAAACATAAATCTTAACCCTGACACTTAACCCTAAGACGTATCCCAAAGACTTAAATTTAAGACTTAAACCTAAGACTCAAACCCTAGGACTTAAGATTTAACCTTAAGACTTAACACAAAGATTTAACCCTAAGATTTAGATTTATGAGTTAACCTTAAGACTTAATCCTAAGACTTAACACTAAGACTTAACCTTAAGACATAACCATAACACTTAAATCTAAGACTTAACCTTAACACTTAACCGTAAGACATAACCTTAAGATTTAACGCTAAGACTCAAATTTACGTCTTATCCTTAAGGCTTAACCCTAAGACTTAAATTTAGGTCTTAACCTTAACAGTTAACCCTAAGACTTAACCCTGAGACTTAAACCTAAGACTTAACCCTAAGACATAACCCTGAGACTTAACCTTAAGACTTAACCTTAAAACTTAACCCTAGGACTTGAATTTAAGACTTAACCTTAAGACTTATCCCTAAGACTTAACCCTGAGACTTAAACCTAATACTTAACCTTAGAGACTTAACCCTTAGACTTAACCTTAAGACTTAACCCTAACACTTATAATTAAGACTTAACCTTGTGACTTAACCTTGTGACTTAACCTTAAAAACTAAACCTGAGACTTAACCCTAAGACTTAAACTTAAAACTTAACCCTAAGACTTAACCCTATGATTTAAACCTAAGACTTAACTTAAACATAAGACTTAACCCTAAGGCATAACCCTGAGACTTAACCCTACGACTGAACCCTAAGACTAAACCCTAAGACTTAACCTTAAGACTTAACCCTAAGTCTTAACCCTGAGATTAACCGTGAGACTTAACCCAAGGATTTACCCCCAAGACTTAAAATTAAGACTTAAACTTATGACATAACCATAAGAGTTAACCCTGAGATTAAATCTTATGACTTTAACCCTAAGACTTAATATCAATACTTAACCTTAAGACAACACCCTAAGACTTAACCCTAAGACAATAAACCTAAGACGTAACCTTAAATACTTAACTCTAAGTCTTAACCTTAAGACTTAACCCTAAGACATAACTCTAAGACTTAATCTTAAGTCTTAACCTTAAGACCTAACCCTAAGATTTAACCTTAAGACGTGATCTTTAGGACATAACCCTAAGAATTAACCCTAAGACTTAAATTTAATACTTAACCCTAAGACTTAACCCTAAGACTTAATCCTAAGACATAACCCTGAGACTGAAACCTAAGACTTAACCTTAATGCTTAACCCTAAGTCATAACCCTGAGACTTAACATTGAAACTTAGCCTTGAAACTTAACCCTGAGACTTAACCCTAAGCCATATCCCCAAGACTTAACTCTAAGACGTAAACCTAAGACTCAATCCATAAGACTTAACCTTAAGACTTAACCCTAAGTCTCAGCCTTAAGACAGAACCTTACGACTTAACCCTGGGACTTAACCTTGAGACCTTACCTTGAGCCTTAACCCTGAGACTTATCCCTAAGACTTAACCATGAGACTTAACCTTCAGATTTACCGTTAAGTCTTAACTACAAGACTAAACCTTAAAACATAACCTTAAGACTTAACCGTAAGACATAAACCTGAGACTTAACCCTAAGACTTAACTAGAAGACTTAACCCTAAAACTTAACCTTAAGACTTAACCATAAAAATTAAGCCTAAGACTTAACCCTAAAACTTAACCTTAAGGCTCAACCTTAAGACTTAAGTTTAAGACTTAACCTTAATACTTTACCCTAAGACGTAAGCCAAAAACTTAACCCTAAGACTTAACCCTAAAGACTTAACTATAAGACTTAACCCTAAGTCTTAACCTTAAGACCTAACTTTAATATTCAAACTTAACACTTAACCTTAGGAGTTAACCCTTAGACTTACCTTATAACTTAACCCTAAGACATAACATTAAGAGGTAACCATAAGACTTAACTGTAAGACTTAACCTGACACTTAACATTAAGACAACCCTAAGAAACAATCCTAAAACTTAACCCTAAGGATTAACATAATGACTTCACCTTAAGACTTGATCCTAAGACTTCACCTTAAGACTTATCCCTAAGACATAACCCTAAGACTTAAATTTACGACTTAACCATAAGACTTAACCCTAAGACTTATCCCTAAGACATAACCCTAAGACTTAAATTTAGGACTTAACCACAAGACTTAACCCTAAGACTTAATACTAATACTTAACCTAAGACTTAACCCTGAGACTTAACCTTAAGACTTAACCCTAAGATTTAACCTTAAGACTTAACCCTAAGACTTATCCCTGAGACTTAACCCTAAGACTTATCCCTGAGACTTAACCCTAAGACTTATCCCCAAACCTTAACCTTAAGACTTATTATTAAGATTTAAATTTAAGACTGAATCTTAAGACATAATACTAAGGCTTAACCTTAAGACTTATCCCTAAGACTTAACCCTGAGAATTTAATATAAGACTGAACCTTAGGATGTAACCCTAAGACTTAACACTATAACTTAACCGAAGACAACACTAAGACTTAAATTTAAGACTAAACTTTTAGACTTAACCCTAAGACGTAAACTTAAGAATTAAACATAAATCTTAACCCTGACACTTAACCCTAAGACGTATCCCAAAGACTTAAATTTAAGACTTAAACCTAAGACTCAAACCCTAGGACTTAAGATTTAACCTTAAGACTTAACACAAAGATTTAACCCTAAGATTTAGATTTATGAGTTAACCTTAAGACTTAATCCTAAGACTTAACACTAAGACTTAACCTTAAGACATAACCATAACACTTAAATCTAAGACTTAACCTTAACACTTAACCGTAAGACATAACCTTAAGATTTAACGCTAAGACTCAAATTTACGTCTTATCCTTCAGGCTTAACCCTAAGACTTAAATTTAGGTCTTAACCTTAACAGTTAACCCTAAGACTTAACCCTGAGACTTAAACCTAAGACTTAACCCTAAGACATAACCCTGAGACTTAACCTTAAGACTTAACCTTAAAACTTAACCCTAGGACTTGAATTTAAGACTTAACCTTAAGACTTATCCCTAAGACTTAACCCTGAGACTTAAACCTAATACTTAATCTTAGAGACTTAACCCTTAGATTTAACCTTAAGACTTAACCCTAACACTTATAATTAAGACTTAACCTTAAGACTTAACCTTAAAAACTAAACCTGAGACTTAACCCTAAGACTTAAACTTAAAACTTAACCCTAAGACTTAACCCTATGATTTAAACCTAAGACTTAACTTAAACATAAGACTTAACCCTAAGGCATAACCCTGAGACTTAACCCTACGACTGAACCCTAAGACTAAACCCTAAGACTTAACCTTAAGACTTAACCCTAAGTCTTAACCCTGAGATTAACCGTGAGACTTAACCCAAGGATTTACCCCCAAGACTTAAAATTAAGACTTAAACTTATGACATAACCATAAGAGTTAACCCTGAGATTAAATCTTATGACTTTAACCCTAAGACTTAATATCAATACTTAACCTTAAGACAACACCCTAAGACTTAACCCTAAGACAATAAACCTAAGACGTAACCTTAAATACTTAACTCTAAGTCTTAACCTTAAGACTTAACCCTAAGACATAACTCTAAGACTTAATCTTAAGTCTTAACCTTAAGACCTAACCCTAAGATTTAACCTTAAGACGTGATCTTTAGGACATAACCCTAAGAATTAACCCTAAGACTTAAATTTAATACTTAACCCTAAGACTTAATCCTAAGACATAACCCTGAGACTGAAACCTAAGACTTAACCTTAATGCTTAACCCTAAGTCATAACCCTGAGACTTAACATTGAAACTTAGCCTTGAAACTTAACCCTGAGACTTAACCCTAAGCCATATCCCCAAGACTTAACTCTAAGACGTAAACCTAAGACTCAATCCATAAGACTTAACCTTAAGACTTAACCCTAAGTCTCAGCCTTAAGACAGAACCTTACGACTTAACCCTGGGACTTAACCTTGAGACCTTACCTTGAGCCTTAACCCTGAGACTTATCCCTAAGACTTAACCATGAGACTTAACCTTCAGATTTACCGTTAAGTCTTAACTACAAGACTAAACCTTAAAACATAACCTTAAGACTTAACCGTAAGACATAAACCTGAGACTTAACCCTAAGACTTAACTAGAAGACTTAACCCTAAAACTTAACCTTAAGACTTAACCATAAAAATTAAGCCTAAGACTTAACCCTAAAACTTAACCTTAAGGCTCAACCTTAAGACTTGACGTTAAGACTTAAGTTTAATACTTTACCCTAAGACGTAAGCCAAAAACTTAACCCTAAGACTTAACCCTAAAGACTTAACTATAAGACTTAACCCTAAGTCTTAACCTTAAGACCTAACTTTAATATTCAAACTTAACACTTAACCTTAGGAGTTAACCCTTAGACTTAACCTTATAACTTAACCCTAAGACATAACATTAAGAGGTAACCATAAGGCTTAACTGTAAGACTTAACCTGACACTTAACATTAAGACTTAACCCTAAGAAACAATCCTAAAACTTAACCCTAAGGATTAACATAATGACTTCACCTTAAGACTTGATCCTAAGACTTCACCTTAAGACTTATCCCTAAGTCTTAAATTTACGACTTAACCATAAGACTTAACCCTAAGACTTATCCCTAAGACATAACCCTAAGACTTAAATTTAGGACTTAACCACAAGACTTAACCCTAAGACTTAATACTAATACTTAACCTAAGACTTAACCCTGAGACTTAACCTTAAGACTTAACCCTAAGATTTAACCTTAAGACTTAACCCTAAGACTTATCCCTGAGACTTAACCCTAAGACTTATCCCCAAACCTTAACCTTAAGACTTATTATTAAGATTTAAATTTAAGACTGAATCTTAAGACATAATACTAAGGCTTAACCTTAAGACTTATCCCTAAGACTTAACCCTGAGAATTTAATATAAGACTGAACCTTAGGATGTAACCCTAAGACTTAACACTATAACTTAACCGAAGACAACACTAAGACTTAAATTTAAGACTAAACTTTTAGACTTAACCCTAAGACGTAAACTTAAGAATTAAACATAAATCTTAACCCTGACACTTAACCCTAAGACGTATCCCAAAGACTTAAATTTAAGACTTAAACCTAAGACTCAAACCCTAGGACTTAAGATTTAACCTTAAGACTTAACACAAAGATTTAACCCTAAGATTTAGATTTATGAGTTAACCTTAAGACTTAATCCTAAGACTTAACACTAAGACTTAACCTTAAGACATAACCATAACACTTAAATCTAAGACTTAACCTTAACACTTAACCGTAAGACATAACCTTAAGATTTAACGCTAAGACTCAAATTTACGTCTTATCCTTAAGGCTTAACCCTAAGACTTAAATTTAGGTCTTAACCTTAACAGTTAACCCTAAGACTTAACCCTGAGACTTAAACCTAAGACTTAACCCTAAGACATAACCCTGAGACTTAACCTTAAGACTTAACCTTAAAACTTAACCCTAGGACTTGAATTTAAGACTTAACCTTAAGACTTATCCCTAAGACTTAACCCTGAGACTTAAACCTAATACTTAATCTTAGAGACTTAACCCTTAGACTTAACCTTAAGACTTAACCCTAACACTTATAATTAAGACTTAACCTTGTGACTTAACCTTAAAAACTAAACCTGAGACTTAACCCTAAGACTTAAACTTAAAACTTAACCCTAAGACTTAACCCTATGATTTAAACTTAAGACTTAACTTAAACATAAGACTTAACCCTAAGGCATAACCCTGAGACTTAACCCTACGACTGAACCCTAAGACTAAACCCTAAGACTTAACCTTAAGACTTAACCCTAAGTCTTAACCCTGAGATTAACCGTGAGACTTAACCCAAGGATTTATCCCCAAGACTTAAAATTAAGACTTAAACTTATGACATAACCATAAGAGTTAACCCTGAGATTAAATCTTATGACTTTAACCCTAAGACTTAATATTAATACTTAACCTTAAGACAACACCCTAAGACTTAACCCTAAGACAATAAACCTAAGACGTAACCTTAAATACTTAACTCTAAGTCTTAACCTTAAGACTTAACCCTAAGACATAACTCTAAGACTTAATCTTAAGTCTTAACCTTAAGACCTAACCCTAAGTCTTAACCTTAAGACGTGATCTTTAGGACATAACCCTAAGAATTAACCCTAAGACTTAAATGTAATACTTAACCCTAAGACTTAACCCTAAGACTTAATCCTAAGACATAACCCTGAGACTGAAACCTAAGACTTAACCTTAATGCTTAACCCTAAGTCATAACCCTGAGACTTAACATTGAAACTTAGCCTTGAAACTTAACCCTGAGACTTAACCCTAAGCCATATCCCCAAGACTTAACTCTAAGACGTAAACCTAAGACTCAATCCATAAGACTTAACCTTAAGACTTAACCCTAAGTCTCAGCCTTAAGACAGAACCTTACGACTTAACCCTGGGACTTAACCTTGAGACCTTACCTTGAGCCTTAACCCTGAGACTTATCCCTAAGACTTAACCATGAGACTTAACCTTCAGATTTACCGTTAAGTCTTAACTACAAGACTAAACCTTAAAACATAACCTTAAGACTTAACCGTAAGACATAAACCTGAGACTTAACCCTAAGACTTAACTAGAAGACTTAACCCTAAAACTTAACCTTAAGACTTAACCATAAAAATTAAGCCTAAGACTTAACCCTAAAACTTAACCTTAAGGCTCAACCTTAAGACTTGACGTTAAGACTTAAGTTTAAGACTTAACCTTAATACTTTACCCTAAGACGTAAGCCAAAAACTTAACCCTAAGACTTAACCCTAAAGACTTAACTATAAGACTTAACCCTAAGTCTTAACCTTAAGACCTAACTTTAATATTCAAACTTAACACTTAACCTTAGGAGTTAACCCTTAGACTTAACCTTATAACTTAACCCTAAGACATAACATTAAGAGGTAACCATAAGACTTAACTGTAAGACTTAACCTGACACTTAACATTAAGACTTAACCCTAAGAAACAATCCTAAAACTTAACCCTAAGGATTAACATAATGACTTCACCTTAAGACTTGATCCTAAGACTTCACCTTAAGACTTATCCCTAAGTCTTAAATTTACGACTTAACCATAAGACTTAACCCTAAGACTTATCCCTAAGACATAACCCTAAGACTTAAATTTAGGACTTAACCACAAGACTTAACCCTAAGACTTAATACTAATACTTAACCTAAGACTTAACCCTGAGACTTAACCTTAAGACTTAACCCTAAGATTTAACCTTAAGACTTAACCCTAAGACTTATCCCTGAGACTTAACCCTAAGACTTATCCCTGAGACTTAACCCTAAGACTTATCCCCAAACCTTAACCTTAAGACTTATTATTAAGATTTAAATTTAAGACTGAATCTTAAGACATAATACTAAGGCTTAACCTTAAGACTTATCCCTAAGACTTAACCCTGAGAATTTAATATAAGACTGAACCTTAGGATGTAACCCTAAGACTTAACACTATAACTTAACCGAAGACGACACTAAGACTTAAATTTAAGACTAAACTTTTAGACTTAACCCTAAGACGTAAACTTAAGAATTAAACATAAATCTTAACCCTGACACTTAACCCTAAGACGTATCCCAAAGACTTAAATTTAAGACTTAAACCTAAGACTCAAACCCTAGGACTTAAGATTTAACCTTAAGACTTAACACAAAGATTTAACCCTAAGATTTAGATTTATGAGTTAACCTTAAGACTTAATCCTAAGACTTAACACTAAGACTTAACCTTAAGACATAACCATAACACTTAAATCTAAGACTTAACCTTAACACTTAACCGTAAGACATAACCTTAAGATTTAACGCTAAGACTCAAATTTACGTCTTATCCTTAAGGCTTAACCCTAAGACTTAAATTTAGGTCTTAACCTTAACAGTTAACCCTAAGACTTAACCCTGAGACTTAAACCTAAGACTTAACCCTAAGACATAACCCTGAGACTTAACCTTAAGACTTAACCTTAAAACTTAACCCTAGGACTTGAATTTAAGACTTAACCTTAAGACTTATCCCTAAGACTTAACCCTGAGACTTAAACCTAATACTTAATCTTAGAGACTTAACCCTTAGACTTAACCTTAAGACTTAACCCTAACACTTATAATTAAGACTTAACCTTAAGACTTAACCTTGTGACTTAACCTTAAAAACTAAACCTGAGACTTAACCCTAAGACTTAAACTTAAAACTTAACCCTAAGACTTAACCCTATGATTTAAACCTAAGACTTAACTTAAACATAAGACTTAACCCTAAGGCATAACCCTGAGACTTAACCCTACGACTGAACCCTAAGACTAAACCCTAAGACTTAACCTTAAGACTTAACCCTAAGTCTTAACCCTGAGATTAACCGTGAGACTTAACCCAAAGATTTATCCCCAAGACTTAAAATTAAGACTTAAACTTATGACATAGCCATAAGAGTTAACCCTGAGATTAAATCTTATGACTTTAACCCTAAGACTTAATATTAATACTTAACCTTAAGACAACACCCTAAGACTTAACCCTAAGACAATAAACCTAAGACGTAACCTTAAATACTTAACTCTAAGTCTTAACCTTAAGACTTAACCCTAAGACATAACTCTAAGACTTAATCTTAAGTCTTAACCTTAAGACCTAACCCTAAGATTTAACCTTAAGACGTGATCTTTAGGACATAACCCTAAGAATTAACCCTAAGACTTAAATTTAATACTTAACCCTAAGACTTAACCCTAAGACTTAATCCTAAGACATAACCCTGAGACTGAAACCTAAGACTTAACCTTAATGCTTAACCCTAAGTCATAACCCTGAGACTTAACATTGAAACTTAGCCTTGAAACTTAACCCTGAGACTTAACCCTAAGCCATATCCCCAAGACTTAACTCTAAGACGTAAACCTAAGACTCAATCCATAAGACTTAACCTTAAGACTTAACCCTAAGTCTCAGCCTTAAGACAGAACCTTACGACTTAACCCTGGGACTTAACCTTGAGACCTTACCTTGAGCCTTAACCCTGAGACTTATCCCTAAGACTTAACCATGAGACTTAACCTTCAGATTTACCGTTAAGTCTTAACTACAAGACTAAACCTTAAAACATAACCTTAAGACTTAACCGTAAGACATAAACCTGAGACTTAACCCTAAGACTTAACTAGAAGACTTAACCCTAAAACTTAACCTTAAGACTTAACCATAAAAATTAAGCCTAAGACTTAACCCTAAAACTTAACCTTAAGGCTCAACCTTAAGACTTGACGTTAAGACTTAAGTTTAAGACTTAACCTTAATACTTTACCCTAAGACGTAAGCCAAAAACTTAACCCTAAGACTTAACCCTAAAGACTTAACTATAAGACTTAACCCTAAGTCTTAACCTTAAGACCTAACTTTAATATTCAAACTTAACACTTAACCTTAGGAGTTAACCCTTAGACTTAACCTTATAACTTAACCCTAAGACATAACATTAAGAGGTAACCATAAGACTTAACTGTAAGACTTAACCTGACACTTAACATTAAGACTTAACCCTAAGAAACAATCCTAAAACTTAACCCTAAGGATTAACATAATGACTTCACCTTAAGACTTGATCCTAAGACTTCACCTTAAGACTTATCCCTAAGTCTTAAATTTACGACTTAACCATAAGACTTAACCCTAAGACTTATCCCTAAGACATAACCCTAAGACTTAAATTTAGGACTTAACCACAAGACTTAACCCTAAGACTTAATACTAATACTTAACCTAAGACTTAACCCTGAGACTTAACCTTAAGACTTAACCCTAAGATTTAACCTTAAGACTTAACCCTAAGACTTATCCCTGAGACTTAACCCTAAGACTTATCCCTGAGACTTAACCCTAAGACTTATCCCCAAACCTTAACCTTAAGACTTATTATTAAGATTTAAATTTAAGACTGAATCTTAAGACATAATACTAAGGCTTAACCTTAAGACTTATCCCTAAGACTTAACCCTGAGAATTTAATATAAGACTGAACCTTAGGATGTAACCCTAAGACTTAACACTATAACTTAACCGAAGACGACACTAAGACTTAAATTTAAGACTAAACTTTTAGACTTAACCCTAAGACGTAAACTTAAGAATTAAACATAAATCTTAACCCTGACACTTAACCCTAAGACGTATCCCAAAGACTTAAATTTAAGACTTAAACCTAAGACTCAAACCCTAGGACTTAAGATTTAACCTTAAGACTTAACACAAAGATTTAACCCTAAGATTTAGATTTATGAGTTAACCTTAAGACTTAATCCTAAGACTTAACACTAAGACTTAACCTTAAGACATAACCATAACACTTAAATCTAAGACTTAACCTTAACACTTAACCGTAAGACATAACCTTAAGATTTAACGCTAAGACTCAAATTTACGTCTTATCCTTAAGGCTTAACCCTAAGACTTAAATTTAGGTCTTAACCTTAACAGTTAACCCTAAGACTTAACCCTGAGACTTAAACCTAAGACTTAACCCTAAGACATAACCCTGAGACTTAACCTTAAGACTTAACCTTAAAACTTAACCCTAGGACTTGAATTTAAGACTTAACCTTAAGACTTATCCCTAAGACTTAACCCTGAGACTTAAACCTAATACTTAATCTTAGAGACTTAACCCTTAGACTTAACCTTAAGACTTAACCCTAACACTTATAATTAAGACTTAACCTTAAGACTTAACCTTGTGACTTAACCTTAAAAACTAAACCTGAGACTTAACCCTAAGACTTAAACTTAAAACTTAACCCTAAGACTTAACCCTATGATTTAAACCTAAGACTTAACTTAAACATAAGACTTAACCCTAAGGCATAACCCTGAGACTTAACCCTACGACTGAACCCTAAGACTAAACCCTAAGACTTAACCTTAAGACTTAACCCTAAGTCTTAACCCTGAGATTAACCGTGAGACTTAACCCAAAGATTTATCCCCAAGACTTAAAATTAAGACTTAAACTTATGACATAGCCATAAGAGTTAACCCTGAGATTAAATCTTATGACTTTAACCCTAAGACTTAATATTAATACTTAACCTTAAGACAACACCCTAAGACTTAACCCTAAGACAATAAACCTAAGACGTAACCTTAAATACTTAACTCTAAGTCTTAACCTTAAGACTTAACCCTAAGACATAACTCTAAGACTTAATCTTAAGTCTTAACCTTAAGACCTAACCCTAAGATTTAACCTTAAGACGTGATCTTTAGGACATAACCCTAAGAATTAACCCTAAGACTTAAATTTAATACTTAACCCTAAGACTTAACCCTAAGACTTAATCCTAAGACATAACCCTGAGACTGAAACCTAAGACTTAACCTTAATGCTTAACCCTAAGTCATAACCCTGAGACTTAACATTGAAACTTAGCCTTGAAACTTAACCCTGAGACTTAACCCTAAGCCATATCCCCAAGACTTAACTCTAAGACGTAAACCTAAGACTCAATCCATAAGACTTAACCTTAAGACTTAACCCTAAGTCTCAGCCTTAAGACAGAACCTTACGACTTAACCCTGGGACTTAACCTTGAGACCTTACCTTGAGCCTTAACCCTGAGACTTATCCCTAAGACTTAACCATGAGACTTAACCTTCAGATTTACCGTTAAGTCTTAACTACAAGACTAAACCTTAAAACATAACCTTAAGACTTAACCGTAAGACATAAACCTGAGACTTAACCCTAAGACTTAACTAGAAGACTTAACCCTAAAACTTAACCTTAAGGCTTAACCATAAAAATTAAGCCTAAGACTTAACCCTAAAACTTAACCTTAAGGCTCAACCTTAAGACTTGACGTTAAGACTTAAGTTTAAGACTTAACCTTAATACTTTACCCTAAGACGTAAGCCAAAAACTTAACCCTAAGACTTAACCCTAAAGACTTAACTATAAGACTTAACCCTAAGTCTTAACCTTAAGACCTAACTTTAATATTCAAACTTAACACTTAACCTTAGGAGTTAACCCTTAGACTTAACCTTATAACTTAACCCTAAGACATAACATTAAGAGGTAACCATAAGACTTAACTGTAAGACTTAACCTGACACTTAACATTAAGACTTAACCCTAAGAAACAATCCTAAAACTTAACCCTAAGGATTAACATAATGACTTCACCTTAAGACTTGATCCTAAGACTTCACCTTAAGACTTATCCCTAAGACATAACCCTAAGACTTAAATTTACGACTTAACCATAAGACTTAACCCTAAGACTTATCCCTAAGACATAACCCTAAGACTTAAATTTAGGACTTAACCACAAGACTTAACCCTAAGACTTAATACTAATACTTAACCTAAGACTTAACCCTGAGACTTAACCTTAAGACTTAACCCTAAGATTTAACCTTAAGACTTAACCCTAAGACTTATCCCTGAGACTTAACCCTAAGACTTATCCCTGAGACTTAACCCTAAGACTTATCCCCAAACCTTAACCTTAAGACTTATTATTAAGATTTAAATTTAAGACTGAATCTTAAGACATAATACTAAGGCTTAACCTTAAGACTTATCCCTAAGACTTAACCCTGAGAATTTAATATAAGACTGAACCTTAGGATGTAACCCTAAGACTTAACACTATAACTTAACCGAAGACAACACTAAGACTTAAATTTAAGACTAAACTTTTAGACTTAACCCTAAGACGTAAACTTAAGAATTAAACATAAATCTTAACCCTGACACTTAACCCTAAGACGTATCCCAAAGACTTAAATTTAAGACTTAAACCTAAGACTCAAACCCTAGGACTTAAGATTTAACCTTAAGACTTAACACAAAGATTTAACCCTAAGATTTAGATTTATGAGTTAACCTTAAGACTTAATCCTAAGACTTAACACTAAGACTTAACCTTAAGACATAACCATAACACTTAAATCTAAGACTTAACCTTAACACTTAACCGTAAGACATAACCTTAAGATTTAACGCTAAGACTCAAATTTACGTCTTATCCTTAAGGCTTAACCCTAAGACTTAAATTTAGGTCTTAACCTTAACAGTTAACCCTAAGACTTAACCCTGAGACTTAAACCTAAGACTTAACCCTAAGACATAACCCTGAGACTTAACCTTAAGACTTAACCTTAAAACTTAACCCTAGGACTTGAATTTAAGACTTAACCTTAAGACTTATCCCTAAGACTTAACCCTGAGACTTAAACCTAATACTTAATCTTAGAGACTTAACCCTTAGACTTAACCTTAAGACTTAACCCTAACACTTATAATTAAGACTTAACCTTGTGACTTAACCTTGTGACTTAACCTTAAAAACTAAACCTGAGACTTAACCCTAAGACTTAAACTTAAAACTTAACCCTAAGACTTAACCCTATGATTTAAACCTAAGACTTAACTTAAACATAAGACTTAACCCTAAGGCATAACCCTGAGACTTAACCCTACGACTGAACCCTAAGACTAAACCCTAAGACTTAACCTTAAGACTTAACCCTAGGTCTTAACCCTGAGATTAACCGTGAGACTTAACCCAAGGATTTATCCCCAAGACTTAAAATTAAGACTTAAACTTATGACATAACCATAAGAGTTAACCCTGAGATTAAATCTTATGACTTTAACCCTAAGACTTAATATTAATACTTAACCTTAAGACAACACCCTAAGACTTAACCCTAAGACAATAAACCTAAGACGTAACCTTAAATACTTAACTCTAAGTCTTAACCTTAAGACTTAACCCTAAGACATAACTCTAAGACTTAATCTTAAGTCTTAACCTTAAGACCTAACCCTAAGATTTAACCTTAAGACGTGATCTTTAGGACATAACCCTAAGAATTAACCCTAAGACTTAAATTTAATACTTAACCCTAAGACTTAACCCTAAGACTTAATCCTAAGACATAACCCTGAGACTGAAACCTAAGACTTAACCTTAATGCTTAACCCTAAGTCATAACCCTGAGACTTAACATTGAAACTTAGCCTTGAAACTTAACCCTGAGACTTAACCCTAAGCCATATCCCCAAGACTTAACTCTAAGACGTAAACCTAAGACTCAATCCATAAGACTTAACCTTAAGACTTAACCCTAAGTCTCAGCCTTAAGACAGAACCTTACGACTTAACCCTGGGACTTAACCTTGAGACCTTACCTTGAGCCTTAACCCTGAGACTTATCCCTAAGACTTAACCATGAGACTTAACCTTCAGATTTACCGTTAAGTCTTAACTACAAGACTAAACCTTAAAACATAACCTTAAGACTTAACCGTAAGACATAAACCTGAGACTTAACCCTAAGACTTAACTAGAAGACTTAACCCTAAAACTTAACCTTAAGACTTAACCATAAAAATTAAGCCTAAGACTTAACCCTAAAACTTAACCTTAAGGCTCAACCTTAAGACTTGACGTTAAGACTTAAGTTTAAGACTTAACCTTAATACTTTACCCTAAGACGTAAGCCAAAAACTTAACCCTAAGACTTAACCCTAAAGACTTAACTATAAGACTTAACCCTAAGTCTTAACCTTAAGACCTAACTTTAATATTCAAACTTAACACTTAACCTTAGGAGTTAACCCTTAGACTTAACCTTATAACTTAACCCTAAGACATAACATTAAGAGGTAACCATAAGACTTAACTGTAAGACTTAACCTGACACTTAACATTAAGACTTAACCCTAAGAAACAATCCTAAAACTTAACCCTAAGGATTAACATAATGACTTCACCTTAAGACTTGATCCTAAGACTTCACCTTAAGACTTATCCCTAAGACATAACCCTAAGACTTAAATTTACGACTTAACCATAAGACTTAACCCTAAGACTTATCCCTAAGACATAACCCTAAGACTTAAATTTAGGACTTAACCACAAGACTTAACCCTAAGACTTAATACTAATACTTAACCTAAGACTTAACCCTGAGACTTAACCTTAAGACTTAACCCTAAGATTTAACCTTAAGACTTAACCCTAAGACTTATCCCTGAGACTTAACCCTAAGACTTATCCCTGAGACTTAACCCTAAGACTTATCCCCAAACCTTAACCTTAAGACTTATTATTAAGATTTAAATTTAAGACTGAATCTTAAGACATAATACTAAGGCTTAACCTTAAGACTTATCCCTAAGACTTAACCCTGAGAATTTAATATAAGACTGAACCTTAGGATGTAACCCTAAGACTTAACACTATAACTTAACCGAAGACAACACTAAGACTTAAATTTAAGACTAAACTTTTAGACTTAACCCTAAGACGTAAACTTAAGAATTAAACATAAATCTTAACCCTGACACTTAACCCTAAGACGTATCCCAAAGACTTAAATTTAAGACTTAAACCTAAGACTCAAACCCTAGGACTTAAGATTTAACCTTAAGACTTAACACAAAGATTTAACCCTAAGATTTAGATTTATGAGTTAACCTTAAGACTTAATCCTAAGACTTAACACTAAGACTTAACCTTAAGACATAACCATAACACTTAAATCTAAGACTTAACCTTAACACTTAACCGTAAGACATAACCTTAAGATTTAACGCTAAGACTCAAATTTACGTCTTATCCTTAAGGCTTAACCCTAAGACTTAAATTTAGGTCTTAACCTTAACAGTTAACCCTAAGACTTAACCCTGAGACTTAAACCTAAGACTTAACCCTAAGACATAACCCTGAGACTTAACCTTAAGACTTAACCTTAAAACTTAACCCTAGGACTTGAATTTAAGACTTAACCTTAAGACTTATCCCTAAGACTTAACCCTGAGACTTAAACCTAATACTTAATCTTAGAGACTTAACCCTTAGACTTAACCTTAAGACTTAACCCTAACACTTATAATTAAGACTTAACCTTAAGACTTAACCTTGTGACTTAACCTTAAAAACTAAACCTGAGACTTAACCCTAAGACTTAAACTTAAAACTTAACCCTAAGACTTAACCCTATGATTTAAACCTAAGACTTAACTTAAACATAAGACTTAACCCTAAGGCATAACCCTGAGACTTAACCCTACGACTGAACCCTAAGACTAAACCCTAAGACTTAACCTTAAGACTTAACCCTAAGTCTTAACCCTGAGATTAACCGTGAGACTTAACCCAAGGATTTACCCCCAAGACTTAAAATTAAGACTTAAACTTATGACATAACCATAAGAGTTAACCCTGAGATTAAATCTTATGACTTTAACCCTAAGACTTAATATCAATACTTAACCTTAAGACAACACCCTAAGACTTAACCCTAAGACAATAAACCTAAGACGTAACCTTAAATACTTAACTCTAAGTCTTAACCTTAAGACTTAACCCTAAGACATAACTCTAAGACTTAATCTTAAGTCTTAACCTTAAGACCTAACCCTAAGATTTAACCTTAAGACGTGATCTTTAGGACATAACCCTAAGAATTAACCCTAAGACTTAAATTTAATACTTAACCCTAAGACTTAACCCTAAGACTTAATCCTAAGACATAACCCTGAGACTGAAACCTAAGACTTAACCTTAATGCTTAACCCTAAGTCATAACCCTGAGACTTAACATTGAAACTTAGCCTTGAAACTTAACCCTGAGACTTAACCCTAAGCCATATCCCCAAGACTTAACTCTAAGACGTAAACCTAAGACTCAATCCATAAGACTTAACCTTAAGACTTAACCCTAAGTCTCAGCCTTAAGACAGAACCTTACGACTTAACCCTGGGACTTAACCTTGAGACCTTACCTTGAGCCTTAACCCTGAGACTTATCCCTAAGACTTAACCATGAGACTTAACCTTCAGATTTACCGTTAAGTCTTAACTACAAGACTAAACCTTAAAACATAACCTTAAGACTTAACCGTAAGACATAAACCTGAGACTTAACCCTAAGACTTAACTAGAAGACTTAACCCTAAAACTTAACCTTAAGACTTAACCATAAAAATTAAGCCTAAGACTTAACCCTAAAACTTAACCTTAAGGCTCAACCTTAAGACTTAAGTTTAAGACTTAACCTTAATACTTTACCCTAAGACGTAAGCCAAAAACTTAACCCTAAGACTTAACCCTAAAGACTTAACTATAAGACTTAACCCTAAGTCTTAACCTTAAGACCTAACTTTAATATTCAAACTTAACACTTAACCTTAGGAGTTAACCCTTAGACTTACCTTATAACTTAACCCTAAGACATAACATTAAGAGGTAACCATAAGACTTAACTGTAAGACTTAACCTGACACTTAACATTAAGACTTAACCCTAAGAAACAATCCTAAAACTTAACCCTAAGGATTAACATAATGACTTCACCTTAAGACTTGATCCTAAGACTTCACCTTAAGACTTATCCCAAAGACATAACCCTAAGACTTAAATTTACGACATAACCATAAGACTTAACCCTAAGACTTATCCCTAAGACATAACCCTAAGACTTAAATTTAGGACTTAACCACAAGACTTAACCCTAAGACTTAATACTAATACTTAACCTAAGACTTAACCCTGAGACTTAACCTTAAGACTTAACCCTAAGATTTAACCTTAAGACTTAACCCTAAGACTTATCCCTGAGACTTAACCCTAAGACTTATCCCTGAGACTTAACCCTAAGACTTATCCCCAAACCTTAACCTTAAGACTTATTATTAAGATTTAAATTTAAGACTGAATCTTAAGACATAATACTAAGGCTTAACCTTAAGACTTATCCCTAAGACTTAACCCTGAGAATTTAATATAAGACTGAACCTTAGGATGTAACCCTAAGACTTAACACTATAACTTAACCGAAGACAACACTAAGACTTAAATTTAAGACTAAACTTTTAGACTTAACCCTAAGACGTAAACTTAAGAATTAAACATAAATCTTAACCCTGACACTTAACCCTAAGACGTATCCCAAAGACTTAAATTTAAGACTTAAACCTAAGACTCAAACCCTAGGACTTAAGATTTAACCTTAAGACTTAACACAAAGATTTAACCCTAAGATTTAGATTTATGAGTTAACCTTAAGACTTAATCCTAAGACTTAACACTAAGACTTAACCTTAAGACATAACCATAACACTTAAATCTAAGACTTAACCTTAACACTTAACCGTAAGACATAACCTTAAGATTTAACGCTAAGACTCAAATTTACGTCTTATCCTTAAGGCTTAACCCTAAGACTTAAATTTAGGTCTTAACCTTAACAGTTAACCCTAAGACTTAACCCTGAGACTTAAACCTAAGACTTAACCCTAAGACATAACCCTGAGACTTAACCTTAAGACTTAACCTTAAAACTTAACCCTAGGACTTGAATTTAAGACTTAACCTTAAGACTTATCCCTAAGACTTAACCCTGAGACTTAAACCTAATACTTAATCTTAGAGACTTAACCCTTAGACTTAACCTTAAGACTTAACCCTAACACTTATAATTAAGACTTAACCTTAAGACTTAACCTTGTGACTTAACCTTAAAAACTAAACCTGAGACTTAACCCTAAGACTTAAACTTAAAACTTAACCCTAAGACTTAACCCTATGATTTAAACCTAAGACTTAACTTAAACATAAGACTTAACCCTAAGGCATAACCCTGAGACTTAACCCTACGACTGAACCCTAAGACTAAACCCTAAGACTTAACCTTAAGACTTAACCCTAAGTCTTAACCCTGAGATTAACCGTGAGATTAACCCAAGGATTTATCCCCAAGACTTAAAATTAAGACTTAAACTTATGACATAACCATAAGAGTTAACCCTGAGATTAAATCTTATGACTTTAACCCTAAGACTTAATATCAATACTTAACCTTAAAACACCCTAAGACTTAACCCTAAGACAATAAACCTAAGACGTAACCTTAAATACTTAACTCTAAGTCTTAACCTTAAGACTTAACCCTAAGACATAACTCTAAGACTTAATCTTAAGTCTTAACCTTAAGACCTAACCCTAAGATTTAACCTTAAGACGTGATCTTTAGGACATAACCCTAAGAATTAACCCTAAGACTTAAATTTAATACTTAACCCTAAGACTTAACCCTAAGACTTAATCCTAAGACATAACCCTGAGACTGAAACCTAAGACTTAACCTTAATGCTTAACCCTAAGTCATAACCCTGAGACTTAACATTGAAACTTAGCCTTGAAACTTAACCCTGAGACTTAACCCTAAGCCATATCCCCAAGACTTAACTCTAAGACGTAAACCTAAGACTCAATCCATAAGACTTAACCTTAAGACTTAACCCTAAGTCTCAGCCTTATGACAGAACCTTACGACTTAACCCTGGGACTTAACCTTGAGACCTTACCTTGAGCCTTAACCCTGAGACTTATCCCTAAGACTTAACCATGAGACTTAACCTTCAGATTTACCGTTAAGTCTTAACTACAAGACTAAACCTTAAAACATAACCTTAAGACTTAACCGTAAGACATAAACCTGAGACTTAACCCTAAGACTTAACTAGAAGACTTAACCCTAAAACTTAACCTTAAGACTTAACCATAAAAATTAAGCCTAAGACTTAACCCTAAAACTTAACCTTAAGGCTCAACCTTAAGACTTAAGTTTAAGACTTAACCTTAATACTTTACCCTAAGACGTAAGCCAAAAACTTAACCCTAAGACTTAACCCTAAAGACTTAACTATAAGACTTAACCCTAAGTCTTAACCTTAAGACCTAACTTTAATATTCAAACTTAACACTTAACCTTAGGAGTTAACCCTTAGACTTAACCTTATAACTTAACCCTAAGACATAACATTAAGAGGTAACCATAAGACTTAACTGTAAGACTTAACCTGACACTTAACATTAAGACTTAACCCTAAGAAACAATCCTAAAACTTAACCCTAAGGATTAACATAATGACTTCACCTTAAGACTTGATCCTAAGACTTCACCTTAAGACTTATCCCTAAGACATAACCCTAAGACTTAAATTTACGACATAACCATAAGACTTAACCCTAAGACTTATCCCTAAGACATAACCCTAAGACTTAAATTTAGGACTTAACCACAAGACTTAACCCTAAGACTTAATACTAATACTTAACCTAAGACTTAACCCTGAGACTTAACCTTAAGACTTAACCCTAAGATTTAACCTTAAGACTTAACCCTAAGACTTATCCCTGAGACTTAACCCTAAGACTTATCCCTGAGACTTAACCCTAAGACTTATCCCCAAACCTTAACCTTAAGACTTATTATTAAGATTTAAATTTAAGACTGAATCTTAAGACATAATACTAAGGCTTAACCTTAAGACTTATCCCTAAGACTTAACCCTGAGAATTTAATATAAGACTGAACCTTAGGATGTAACCCTAAGACTTAACACTATAACTTAACCGAAGACAACACTAAGACTTAAATTTAAGACTAAACTTTTAGACTTAACCCTAAGACGTAAACTTAAGAATTAAACATAAATCTTAACCCTGACACTTAACCCTAAGACGTATCCCAAAGACTTAAATTTAAGACTTAAACCTAAGACTCAAACCCTAGGACTTAAGATTTAACCTTAAGACTTAACACAAAGATTTAACCCTAAGATTTAGATTTATGAGTTAACCTTAAGACTTAATCCTAAGACTTAACACTAAGACTTAACCTTAAGACATAACCATAACACTTAAATCTAAGACTTAACCTTAACACTTAACCGTAAGACATAACCTTAAGATTTAACGCTAAGACTCAAATTTACGTCTTATCCTTAAGGCTTAACCCTAAGACTTAAATTTAGG
The DNA here is from genome assembly GCF_023634155.1 of Falco peregrinus. Taxonomy (NCBI): domain Eukaryota; kingdom Metazoa; phylum Chordata; class Aves; order Falconiformes; family Falconidae; genus Falco; species Falco peregrinus. Next base: position 3,696,194 of record NW_026599593.1, on the reverse strand, counting down.
TCTTAACCTTAACAGTTAACCCTAAGACTTAACCCTGAGACTTAAACCTAAGACTTAACCCTAAGACATAACCCTGAGACTTAACCTTAAGACTTAACCTTAAAACTTAACCCTAGGACTTGAATTTAAGACTTAACCTTAAGACTTATCCCTAAGACTTAACCCTGAGACTTAAACCTAATACTTAATCTTAGAGACTTAACCCTTAGACTTAACCTTAAGACTTAACCCTAACACTTATAATTAAGACTTAACCTTAAGACTTAACCTTGTGACTTAACCTTAAAAACTAAACCTGAGACTTAACCCTAAGACTTAAACTTAAAACTTAACCCTAAGACTTAACCCTATGATTTAAACCTAAGACTTAACTTAAACATAAGACTTAACCCTAAGGCATAACCCTGAGACTTAACCCTACGACTGAACCCTAAGACTAAACCCTAAGACTTAACCTTAAGACTTAACCCTAAGTCTTAACCCTGAGATTAACCGTGAGATTAACCCAAGGATTTACCCCCAAGACTTAAAATTAAGACTTAAACTTATGACATAACCATAAGAGTTAACCCTGAGATTAAATCTTATGACTTTAACCCTAAGACTTAATATTAATACTTAACCTTAAGACAACACCCTAAGACTTAACCCTAAGACAATAAACCTAAGACGTAACCTTAAATACTTAACTCTAAGTCTTAACCTTAAGACTTAACCCTAAGACATAACTCTAAGACTTAATCTTAAGTCTTAACCTTAAGACCTAACCCTAAGATTTAACCTTAAGACGTGATCTTTAGGACATAACCCTAAGAATTAACCCTAAGACTTAAATTTAATACTTAACCCTAAGACTTAACCCTAAGACTTAATCCTAAGACATAACCCTGAGACTGAAACCTAAGACTTAACCTTAATGCTTAACCCTAAGTCATAACCCTGAGACTTAACATTGAAACTTAGCCTTGAAACTTAACCCTGAGACTTAACCCTAAGCCATATCCCCAAGACTTAACTCTAAGACGTAAACCTAAGACTCAATCCATAAGACTTAACCTTAAGACTTAACCCTAAGTCTCAGCCTTAAGACAGAACCTTACGACTTAACCCTGGGACTTAACCTTGAGACCTTACCTTGAGCCTTAACCCTGAGACTTATCCCTAAGACTTAACCATGAGACTTAACCTTCAGATTTACCGTTAAGTCTTAACTACAAGACTAAACCTTAAAACATAACCTTAAGACTTAACCGTAAGACATAAACCTGAGACTTAACCCTAAGACTTAACTAGAAGACTTAACCCTAAAACTTAACCTTAAGACTTAACCATAAAAATTAAGCCTAAGACTTAACCCTAAAACTTAACCTTAAGGCTCAACCTTAAGACTTAAGTTTAAGACTTAACCTTAATACTTTACCCTAAGACGTAAGCCAAAAACTTAACCCTAAGACTTAACCCTAAAGACTTAACTATAAGACTTAACCCTAAGTCTTAACCTTAAGACCTAACTTTAATATTCAAACTTAACACTTAACCTTAGGAGTTAACCCTTAGACTTACCTTATAACTTAACCCTAAGACATAACATTAAGAGGTAACCATAAGACTTAACTGTAAGACTTAACCTGACACTTAACATTAAGACTTAACCCTAAGAAACAATCCTAAAACTTAACCCTAAGGATTAACATAATGACTTCACCTTAAGACTTGATCCTAAGACTTCACCTTAAGACTTATCCCTAAGACATAACCCTAAGACTTAAATTTACGACATAACCATAAGACTTAACCCTAAGACTTATCCCTAAGACATAACCCTAAGACTTAAATTTAGGACTTAACCACAAGACTTAACCCTAAGACTTAATACTAATACTTAACCTAAGACTTAACCCTGAGACTTAACCTTAAGACTTAACCCTAAGATTTAACCTTAAGACTTAACCCTAAGACTTATCCCTGAGACTTAACCCTAAGACTTATCCCTGAGACTTAACCCTAAGACTTATCCCCAAACCTTAACCTTAAGACTTATTATTAAGATTTAAATTTAAGACTGAATCTTAAGACATAATACTAAGGCTTAACCTTAAGACTTATCCCTAAGACTTAACCCTGAGAATTTAATATAAGACTGAACCTTAGGATGTAACCCTAAGACTTAACACTATAACTTAACCGAAGACAACACTAAGACTTAAATTTAAGACTAAACTTTTAGACTTAACCCTAAGACGTAAACTTAAGAATTAAACATAAATCTTAACCCTGACACTTAACCCTAAGACGTATCCCAAAGACTTAAATTTAAGACTTAAACCTAAGACTCAAACCCTAGGACTTAAGATTTAACCTTAAGACTTAACACAAAGATTTAACCCTAAGATTTAGATTTATGAGTTAACCTTAAGACTTAATCCTAAGACTTAACACTAAGACTTAACCTTAAGACATAACCATAACACTTAAATCTAAGACTTAACCTTAACACTTAACCGTAAGACATAACCTTAAGATTTAACGCTAAGACTCAAATTTACGTCTTATCCTTAAGGCTTAACCCTAAGACTTAAATTTAGGTCTTAACCTTAACAGTTAACCCTAAGACTTAACCCTGAGACTTAAACCTAAGACTTAACCCTAAGACATAACCCTGAGACTTAACCTTAAGACTTAACCTTAAAACTTAACCCTAGGACTTGAATTTAAGACTTAACCTTAAGACTTATCCCTAAGACTTAACCCTGAGACTTAAACCTAATACTTAATCTTAGAGACTTAACCCTTAGACTTAACCTTAAGACTTAACCCTAACACTTATAATTAAGACTTAACCTTAAGACTTAACCTTGTGACTTAACCTTAAAAACTAAACCTGAGACTTAACCCTAAGACTTAAACTTAAAACTTAACCCTAAGACTTAACCCTATGATTTAAACCTAAGACTTAACTTAAACATAAGACTTAACCCTAAGGCATAACCCTGAGACTTAACCCTACGACTGAACCCTAAGACTAAACCCTAAGACTTAACCTTAAGACTTAACCCTAAGTCTTAACCCTGAGATTAACCGTGAGACTTAACCCAAGGATTTATCCCCAAGACTTAAAATTAAGACTTAAACTTATGACATAGCCATAAGAGTTAACCCTGAGATTAAATCTTATGACTTTAACCCTAAGACTTAATATCAATACTTAACCTTAAGACAACACCCTAAGACTTAACCCTAAGACAATAAACCTAAGACGTAACCTTAAATACTTAACTCTAAGTCTTAACCTTAAGACTTAACCCTAAGACATAACTCTAAGACTTAATCTTAAGTCTTAACCTTAAGACCTAACCCTAAGATTTAACCTTAAGACGTGATCTTTAGGACATAACCCTAAGAATTAACCCTAAGACTTAAATTTAATACTTAACCCTAAGACTTAACCCTAAGACTTAATCCTAAGACATAACCCTGAGACTGAAACCTAAGACTTAACCTTAATGCTTAACCCTAAGTCATAACCCTGAGACTTAACATTGAAACTTAGCCTTGAAACTTAACCCTGAGACTTAACCCTAAGCCATATCCCCAAGACTTAACTCTAAGACGTAAACCTAAGACTCAATCCATAAGACTTAACCTTAAGACTTAACCCTAAGTCTCAGCCTTAAGACAGAACCTTACGACTTAACCCTGGGACTTAACCTTGAGACCTTACCTTGAGCCTTAACCCTGAGACTTATCCCTAAGACTTAACCATGAGACTTAACCTTCAGATTTACCGTTAAGTCTTAACTACAAGACTAAACCTTAAAACATAACCTTAAGACTTAACCGTAAGACATAAACCTGAGACTTAACCCTAAGACTTAACTAGAAGACTTAACCCTAAAACTTAACCTTAAGACTTAACCATAAAAATTAAGCCTAAGACTTAACCCTAAAACTTAACCTTAAGGCTCAACCTTAAGACTTAAGTTTAAGACTTAACCTTAATACTTTACCCTAAGACGTAAGCCAAAAACTTAACCCTAAGACTTAACCCTAAAGACTTAACTATAAGACTTAACCCTAAGTCTTAACCTTAAGACCTAACTTTAATATTCAAACTTAACACTTAACCTTAGGAGTTAACCCTTAGACTTAACCTTATAACTTAACCCTAAGACATAACATTAAGAGGTAACCATAAGACTTAACTGTAAGACTTAACCTGACACTTAACATTAAGACTTAACCCTAAGAAACAATCCTAAAACTTAACCCTAAGGATTAACATAATGACTTCACCTTAAGACTTGATCCTAAGACTTCACCTTAAGACTTATCCCTAAGACATAACCCTAAGACTTAAATTTACGACATAACCATAAGACTTAACCCTAAGACTTATCCCTAAGACATAACCCTAAGACTTAAATTTAGGACTTAACCACAAGACTTAACCCTAAGACTTAATACTAATACTTAACCTAAGACTTAACCCTGAGACTTAACCTTAAGACTTAACCCTAAGATTTAACCTTAAGACTTAACCCTAAGACTTATCCCTGAGACTTAACCCTAAGACTTATCCCTGAGACTTAACCCTAAGACTTATCCCCAAACCTTAACCTTAAGACTTATTATTAAGATTTAAATTTAAGACTGAATCTTAAGACATAATACTAAGGCTTAACCTTAAGACTTATCCCTAAGACTTAACCCTGAGAATTTAATATAAGACTGAACCTTAGGATGTAACCCTAAGACTTAACACTATAACTTAACCGAAGACAACACTAAGACTTAAATTTAAGACTAAACTTTTAGACTTAACCCTAAGACGTAAACTTAAGAATTAAACATAAATCTTAACCCTGACACTTAACCCTAAGACGTATCCCAAAGACTTAAATTTAAGACTTAAACCTAAGACTCAAACCCTAGGACTTAAGATTTAACCTTAAGACTTAACACAAAGATTTAACCCTAAGATTTAGATTTATGAGTTAACCTTAAGACTTAATCCTAAGACTTAACACTAAGACTTAACCTTAAGACATAACCATAACACTTAAATCTAAGACTTAACCTTAACACTTAACCGTAAGACATAACCTTAAGATTTAACGCTAAGACTCAAATTTACGTCTTATCCTTAAGGCTTAACCCTAAGACTTAAATTTAGGTCTTAACCTTAACAGTTAACCCTAAGACTTAACCCTGAGACTTAAACCTAAGACTTAACCCTAAGACATAACCCTGAGACTTAACCTTAAGACTTAACCTTAAAACTTAACCCTAGGACTTGAATTTAAGACTTAACCTTAAGACTTATCCCTAAGACTTAACCCTGAGACTTAAACCTAATACTTAATCTTAGAGACTTAACCCTTAGACTTAACCTTAAGACTTAACCCTAACACTTATAATTAAGACTTAACCTTAAGACTTAACCTTGTGACTTAACCTTAAAAACTAAACCTGAGACTTAACCCTAAGACTTAAACTTAAAACTTAACCCTAAGACTTAACCCTATGATTTAAACCTAAGACTTAACTTAAACATAAGACTTAACCCTAAGGCATAACCCTGAGACTTAACCCTACGACTGAACCCTAAGACTAAACCCTAAGACTTAACCTTAAGACTTAACCCTAAGTCTTAACCCTGAGATTAACCGTGAGACTTAACCCAAGGATTTACCCCCAAGACTTAAAATTAAGACTTAAACTTATGACATAACCATAAGAGTTAACCCTGAGATTAAATCTTATGACTTTAACCCTAAGACTTAATATCAATACTTAACCTTAAGACAACACCCTAAGACTTAACCCTAAGACAATAAACCTAAGACGTAACCTTAAATACTTAACTCTAAGTCTTAACCTTAAGACTTAACCCTAAGACATAACTCTAAGACTTAATCTTAAGTCTTAACCTTAAGACCTAACCCTAAGATTTAACCTTAAGACGTGATCTTTAGGACATAACCCTAAGAATTAACCCTAAGACTTAAATTTAATACTTAACCCTAAGACTTAACCCTAAGACTTAATCCTAAGACATAACCCTGAGACTGAAACCTAAGACTTAACCTTAATGCTTAACCCTAAGTCATAACCCTGAGACTTCACATTGAAACTTAGCCTTGAAACTTAACCCTGAGACTTAACCCTAAGCCATATCCCCAAGACTTAACTCTAAGACGTAAACCTAAGACTCAATCCATAAGACTTAACCTTAAGACTTAACCCTAAGTCTCAGCCTTAAGACAGAACCTTACGACTTAACCCTGGGACTTAACCTTGAGACCTTACCTTGAGCCTTAACCCTGAGACTTATCCCTAAGACTTAACCATGAGACTTAACCTTCAGATTTACCGTTAAGTCTTAACTACAAGACTAAACCTTAAAACATAACCTTAAGACTTAACCGTAAGACATAAACCTGAGACTTAACCCTAAGACTTAACTAGAAGACTTAACCCTAAAACTTAACCTTAAGACTTAACCATAAAAATTAAGCCTAAGACTTAACCCTAAAACTTAACCTTAAGGCTCAACCTTAAGACTTAAGTTTAAGACTTAACCTTAATACTTTACCCTAAGACGTAAGCCAAAAACTTAACCCTAAGACTTAACCCTAAAGACTTAACTATAAGACTTAACCCTAAGTCTTAACCTTAAGACCTAACTTTAATATTCAAACTTAACACTTAACCTTAGGAGTTAACCCTTAGACTTACCTTATAACTTAACCCTAAGACATAACATTAAGAGGTAACCATAAGACTTAACTGTAAGACTTAACCTGACACTTAACATTAAGACTTAACCCTAAGAAACAATCCTAAAACTTAACCCTAAGGATTAACATAATGACTTCACCTTAAGACTTGATCCTAAGACTTCACCTTAAGACTTATCCCTAAGACATAACCCTAAGACTTAAATTTACGACATAACCATAAGATTTAACCCTAAGACTTATCCCTAAGACATAACCCTAAGACTTAAATTTAGGACTTAACCACAAGACTTAACCCTAAGACTTAACTAGAAGACTTAACCCTAAAACTTAACCTTAAGACTTAACCATAAAAATTAAGCCTAAGACTTAACCCTAAAACTTAACCTTAAGGCTCAACCTTAAGACTTAAGTTTAAGACTTAACCTTAATACTTTACCCTAAGACGTAAGCCAAAAACTTAACCCTAAGACTTAACCCTAAAGACTTAACTATAAGACTTAACCCTAAGTCTTAACCTTAAGACCTAACTTTAATATTCAAACTTAACACTTAACCTTAGGAGTTAACCCTTAGACTTAACCTTATAACTTAACCCTAAGACATAACATTAAGAGGTAACCATAAGACTTAACTGTAAGACTTAACCTGACACTTAACATTAAGACTTAACCCTAAGAAACAATCCTAAAACTTAACCCTAAGGATTAACATAATGACTTCACCTTAAGACTTGATCCTAAGACTTCACCTTAAGACTTATCCCTAAGACATAACCCTAAGACTTAAATTTACGACATAACCATAAGACTTAACCCTAAGACTTATCCCTAAGACATAACCCTAAGACTTAAATTTAGGACTTAACCACAAGACTTAACCCTAAGACTTAATACTAATACTTAACCTAAGACTTAACCCTGAGACTTAACCTTAAGACTTAACCCTAAGATTTAACCTTAAGACTTAACCCTAAGACTTATCCCTGAGACTTAACCCTAAGACTTATCCCTGAGACTTAACCCTAAGACTTATCCCCAAACCTTAACCTTAAGACTTATTATTAAGATTTAAATTTAAGACTGAATCTTAAGACATAATACTAAGGCTTAACCTTAAGACTTATCCCTAAGACTTAACCCTGAGAATTTAATATAAGACTGAACCTTAGGATGTAACCCTAAGACTTAACACTATAACTTAACCGAAGACAACACTAAGACTTAAATTTAAGACTAAACTTTTAGACTTAACCCTAAGACGTAAACTTAAGAATTAAACATAAATCTTAACCCTGACACTTAACCCTAAGACGTATCCCAAAGACTTAAATTTAAGACTTAAACCTAAGACTCAAACCCTAGGACTTAAGATTTAACCTTAAGACTTAACACAAAGATTTAACCCTAAGATTTAGATTTATGAGTTAACCTTAAGACTTAATCCTAAGACTTAACACTAAGACTTAACCTTAAGACATAACCATAACACTTAAATCTAAGACTTAACCTTAACACTTAACCGTAAGACATAACCTTAAGATTTAACGCTAAGACTCAAATTTACGTCTTATCCTTAAGGCTTAACCCTAAGACTTAAATTTAGGTCTTAACCTTAACAGTTAACCCTAAGACTTAACCCTGAGACTTAAACCTAAGACTTAACCCTAAGACATAACCCTGAGACTTAACCTTAAGACTTAACCTTAAAACTTAACCCTAGGACTTGAATTTAAGACTTAACCTTAAGACTTATCCCTAAGACTTAACCCTGAGACTTAAACCTAATACTTAATCTTAGAGACTTAACCCTTAGACTTAACCTTAAGACTTAACCCTAACACTTATAATTAAGACTTAACCTTAAGACTTAACCTTGTGACTTAACCTTAAAAACTAAACCTGAGACTTAACCCTAAGACTTAAACTTAAAACTTAACCCTAAGACTTAACCCTATGATTTAAACCTAAGACTTAACTTAAACATAAGACTTAACCCTAAGGCATAACCCTGAGACTTAACCCTACGACTGAACCCTAAGACTAAACCCTAAGACTTAACCTTAAGACTTAACCCTAAGTCTTAACCCTGAGATTAACCGTGAGACTTAACCCAAGGATTTACCCCCAAGACTTAAAATTAAGACTTAAACTTATGACATAACCATAAGAGTTAACCCTGAGATTAAATCTTATGACTTTAACCCTAAGACTTAATATCAATACTTAACCTTAAGACAACACCCTAAGACTTAACCCTAAGACAATAAACCTAAGACGTAACCTTAAATACTTAACTCTAAGTCTTAACCTTAAGACTTAACCCTAAGACATAACTCTAAGACTTAATCTTAAGTCTTAACCTTAAGACCTAACCCTAAGATTTAACCTTAAGACGTGATCTTTAGGACATAACCCTAAGAATTAACCCTAAGACTTAAATTTAATACTTAACCCTAAGACTTAACCCTAAGACTTAATCCTAAGACATAACCCTGAGACTGAAACCTAAGACTTAACCTTAATGCTTAACCCTAAGTCATAACCCTGAGACTTCACATTGAAACTTAGCCTTGAAACTTAACCCTGAGACTTAACCCTAAGCCATATCCCCAAGACTTAACTCTAAGACGTAAACCTAAGACTCAATCCATAAGACTTAACCTTAAGACTTAACCCTAAGTCTCAGCCTTAAGACAGAACCTTACGACTTAACCCTGGGACTTAACCTTGAGACCTTACCTTGAGCCTTAACCCTGAGACTTATCCCTAAGACTTAACCATGAGACTTAACCTTCAGATTTACCGTTAAGTCTTAACTACAAGACTAAACCTTAAAACATAACCTTAAGACTTAACCGTAAGACATAAACCTGAGACTTAACCCTAAGACTTAACTAGAAGACTTAACCCTAAAACTTAACCTTAAGACTTAACCATAAAAATTAAGCCTAAGACTTAACCCTAAAACTTAACCTTAAGGCTCAACCTTAAGACTTAAGTTTAAGACTTAACCTTAATACTTTACCCTAAGACGTAAGCCAAAAACTTAACCCTAAGACTTAACCCTAAAGACTTAACTATAAGACTTAACCCTAAGTCTTAACCTTAAGACCTAACTTTAATATTCAAACTTAACACTTAACCTTAGGAGTTAACCCTTAGACTTACCTTATAACTTAACCCTAAGACATAACATTAAGAGGTAACCATAAGACTTAACTGTAAGACTTAACCTGACACTTAACATTAAGACTTAACCCTAAGAAACAATCCTAAAACTTAACCCTAAGGATTAACATAATGACTTCACCTTAAGACTTGATCCTAAGACTTCACCTTAAGACTTATCCCTAAGACATAACCCTAAGACTTAAATTTACGACATAACCATAAGACTTAACCCTAAGACTTATCCCTAAGACATAACCCTAAGACTTAAATTTAGGACTTAACCACAAGACTTAACCCTAAGACTTAATACTAATACTTAACCTAAGACTTAACCCTGAGACTTAACCTTAAGACTTAACCCTAAGATTTAACCTTAAGACTTAACCCTAAGACTTATCCCTGAGACTTAACCCTAAGACTTATCCCCAAACCTTAACCTTAAGACTTATTATTAAGATTTAAATTTAAGACTGAATCTTAAGACATAATACTAAGGCTTAACCTTAAGACTTATCCCTAAGACTTAAGCCTGAGAATTTAATATAAGACTGAACCTTAGGATGTAACCCTAAGACTTAACACTATAACTTAACCGAAGACAACACTAAGACTTAAATTTAAGACTAAACTTTTAGACTTAACCCTAAGACGTAAACTTAAGAATTAAACATAAATCTTAACCCTGACACTTAACCCTAAGACGTATCCCAAAGACTTAAATTTAAGACTTAAACCTAAGACTCAAACCCTAGGACTTAAGATTTAACCTTAAGACTTAACACAAAGATTTAACCCTAAGATTTAGATTTATGAGTTAACCTTAAGACTTAATCCTAAGACTTAACACTAAGACTTAACCTTAAGACATAACCATAACACTTAAATCTAAGACTTAACCTTAACACTTAACCGTAAGACATAACCTTAAGATTTAACGCTAAGACTCAAATTTACGTCTTATCCTTAAGGCTTAACCCTAAGACTTAAATTTAGGTCTTAACCTTAACAGTTAACCCTAAGACTTAACCCTGAGACTTAAACCTAAGACTTAACCCTAAGACATAACCCTGAGACTTAACCTTAAGACTTAACCTTAAAACTTAACCCTAGGACTTGAATTTAAGACTTAACCTTAAGACTTATCCCTAAGACTTAACCCTGAGACTTAAACCTAATACTTAATCTTAGAGACTTAACCCTTAGACTTAACCTTAAGACTTAACCCTAACACTTATAATTAAGACTTAACCTTAAGACTTAACCTTGTGACTTAACCTTAAAAACTAAACCTGAGACTTAACCCTAAGACTTAAACTTAAAACTTAACCCTAAGACTTAACCCTATGATTTAAACCTAAGACTTAACTTAAACATAAGACTTAACCCTAAGGCATAACCCTGAGACTTAACCCTACGACTGAACCCTAAGACTAAACCCTAAGACTTAACCTTAAGACTTAACCCTAAGTCTTAACCCTGAGATTAACCGTGAGACTTAACCCAAGGATTTACCCCCAAGACTTAAAATTAAGACTTAAACTTATGACATAGCCATAAGAGTTAACCCTGAGATTAAATCTTATGACTTTAACCCTAAGACTTAATATCAATACTTAACCTTAAGACAACACCCTAAGACTTAACCCTAAGACAATAAACCTAAGACGTAACCTTAAATACTTAACTCTAAGTCTTAACCTTAAGACTTAACCCTAAGACATAACTCTAAGACTTAATCTTAAGTCTTAACCTTAAGACCTAACCCTAAGATTTAACCTTAAGACGTGATCTTTAGGACATAACCCTAAGAATTAACCCTAAGACTTAAATTTAATACTTAACCCTAAGACTTAACCCTAAGACTTAATCCTAAGACATAACCCTGAGACTGAAACCTAAGACTTAACCTTAATGCTTAACCCTAAGTCATAACCCTGAGACTTAACATTGAAACTTAGCCTTGAAACTTAACCCTGAGACTTAACCCTAAGCCATATCCCCAAGACTTAACTCTAAGACGTAAACCTAAGACTCAATCCATAAGACTTAACCTTAAGACTTAACCCTAAGTCTCAGCCTTAAGACAGAACCTTACGACTTAACCCTGGGACTTAACCTTGAGACCTTACCTTGAGCCTTAACCCTGAGACTTATCCCTAAGACTTAACCATGAGACTTAACCTTCAGATTTACCGTTAAGTCTTAACTACAAGACTAAACCTTAAAACATAACCTTAAGACTTAACCGTAAGACATAAACCTGAGACTTAACCCTAAGACTTAACTAGAAGACTTAACCCTAAAACTTAACCTTAAGACTTAACCATAAAAATTAAGCCTAAGACTTAACCCTAAAACTTAACCTTAAGGCTCAACCTTAAGACTTAAGTTTAAGACTTAACCTTAATACTTTACCCTAAGACGTAAGCCAAAAACTTAACCCTAAGACTTAACCCTAAAGACTTAACTATAAGACTTAACCCTAAGTCTTAACCTTAAGACCTAACTTTAATATTCAAACTTAACACTTAACCTTAGGAGTTAACCCTTAGACTTACCTTATAACTTAACCCTAAGACATAACATTAAGAGGTAACCATAAGACTTAACTGTAAGACTTAACCTGACACTTAACATTAAGACTTAACCCTAAGAAACAATCCTAAAACTTAACCCTAAGGATTAACATAATGACTTCACCTTAAGACTTGATCCTAAGACTTCACCTTAAGACTTATCCCTAAGACATAACCCTAAGACTTAAATTTACGACATAACCATAAGACTTAACCCTAAGACTTATCCCTAAGACATAACCCTAAGACTTAAATTTAGGACTTAACCACAAGACTTAACCCTAAGACTTAATACTAATACTTAACCTAAGACTTAACCCTGAGACTTAACCTTAAGACTTAACCCTAAGATTTAACCTTAAGACTTAACCCTAAGACTTATCCCTGAGACTTAACCCTAAGACTTATCCCTGAGACTTAACCCTAAGACTTATCCCCAAACCTTAACCTTAAGACTTATTATTAAGATTTAAATTTAAGACTGAATCTTAAGACATAATACTAAGGCTTAACCTTAAGACTTATCCCTAAGACTTAACCCTGAGAATTTAATATAAGACTGAACCTTAGGATGTAACCCTAAGACTTAACACTATAACTTAACCGAAGACAACACTAAGACTTAAATTTAAGACTAAACTTTTAGACTTAACCCTAAGACGTAAACTTAAGAATTAAACATAAATCTTAACCCTGACACTTAACCCTAAGACGTATCCCAAAGACTTAAATTTAAGACTTAAACCTAAGACTCAAACCCTAGGACTTAAGATTTAACCTTAAGACTTAACACAAAGATTTAACCCTAAGATTTAGATTTATGAGTTAACCTTAAGACTTAATCCTAAGACTTAACACTAAGACTTAACCTTAAGACATAACCATAACACTTAAATCTAAGACTTAACCTTAACACTTAACCGTAAGACATAACCTTAAGATTTAACGCTAAGACTCAAATTTACGTCTTATCCTTAAGGCTTAACCCTAAGACTTAAATTTAGGTCTTAACCTTAACAGTTAACCCTAAGACTTAACCCTGAGACTTAAACCTAAGACTTAACCCTAAGACATAACCCTGAGACTTAACCTTAAGACTTAACCTTAAAACTTAACCCTAGGACTTGAATTTAAGACTTAACCTTAAGACTTATCCCTAAGACTTAACCCTGAGACTTAAACCTAATACTTAATCTTAGAGACTTAACCCTTAGACTTAACCTTAAGACTTAACCCTAACACTTATAATTAAGACTTAACCTTAAGACTTAACCTTGTGACTTAACCTTAAAAACTAAACCTGAGACTTAACCCTAAGACTTAAACTTAAAACTTAACCCTAAGACTTAACCCTATGATTTAAACCTAAGACTTAACTTAAACATAAGACTTAACCCTAAGGCATAACCCTGAGACTTAACCCTACGACTGAACCCTAAGACTAAACCCTAAGACTTAACCTTAAGACTTAACCCTAAGTCTTAACCCTGAGATTAACCGTGAGACTTAACCCAAGGATTTACCCCCAAGACTTAAAATTAAGACTTAAACTTATGACATAACCATAAGAGTTAACCCTGAGATTAAATCTTATGACTTTAACCCTAAGACTTAATATCAATACTTAACCTTAAGACAACACCCTAAGACTTAACCCTAAGACAATAAACCTAAGACGTAACCTTAAATACTTAACTCTAAGTCTTAACCTTAAGACTTAACCCTAAGACATAACTCTAAGACTTAATCTTAAGTCTTAACCTTAAGACCTAACCCTAAGATTTAACCTTAAGACGTGATCTTTAGGACATAACCCTAAGAATTAACCCTAAGACTTAAATTTAATACTTAACCCTAAGACTTAACCCTAAGACTTAATCCTAAGACATAACCCTGAGACTGAAACCTAAGACTTAACCTTAATGCTTAACCCTAAGTCATAACCCTGAGACTTAACATTGAAACTTAGCCTTGAAACTTAACCCTGAGACTTAACCCTAAGCCATATCCCCAAGACTTAACTCTAAGACGTAAACCTAAGACTCAATCCATAAGACTTAACCTTAAGACTTAACCCTAAGTCTCAGCCTTAAGACAGAACCTTACGACTTAACCCTGGGACTTAACCTTGAGACCTTACCTTGAGCCTTAACCCTGAGACTTATCCCTAAGACTTAACCATGAGACTTAACCTTCAGATTTACCGTTAAGTCTTAACTACAAGACTAAACCTTAAAACATAACCTTAAGACTTAACCGTAAGACATAAACCTGAGACTTAACCCTAAGACTTAACTAGAAGACTTAACCCTAAAACTTAACCTTAAGACTTAACCATAAAAATTAAGCCTAAGACTTAACCCTAAAACTTAACCTTAAGGCTCAACCTTAAGACTTGACGTTAAGACTTAACCTTAATACTTTACCCTAAGACGTAAGCCAAAAACTTAACCCTAAGACTTAACCCTAAAGACTTAACTATAAGACTTAACCCTAAGTCTTAACCTTAAGACCTAACTTTAATATTCAAACTTAACACTTAACCTTAGGAGTTAACCCTTAGACTTAACCTTATAACTTAACCCTAAGACATAACATTAAGAGGTAACCATAAGACTTAACTGTAAGACTTAACCTGACACTTAACATTAAGACTTAACCCTAAGAAACAATCCTAAAACTTAACCCTAAGGATTAACATAATGACTTCACCTTAAGACTTGATCCTAAGACTTCACCTTAAGACTTATCCCTAAGACATAACCCTAAGACTTAAATTTACGACTTGACCATAAGACTTAACCCTAAGACTTATCCCTAAGACATAACCCTAAGACTTAAATTTAGGACTTAACCACAAGACTTAACCCTAAGACTTAATACTAATACTTAACCTAAGACTTAACCCTGAGACTTAACCTTAAGACTTAACCCTAAGATTTAACCTTAAGACTTAACCCTAAGACTTATCCCTGAGACTTAACCCTAAGACTTATCCCTGAGACTTAACCCTAAGACTTATCCCCAAACCTTAACCTTAAGACTTATTATTAAGATTTAAATTTAAGACTGAATCTTAAGACATAATACTAAGGCTTAACCTTAAGACTTATCCCTAAGACTTAACCCTGAGAATTTAATATAAGACTGAACCTTAGGATGTAACCCTAAGACTTAACACTATAACTTAACCGAAGACGACACTAAGACTTAAATTTAAGACTAAACTTTTAGACTTAACCCTAAGACGTAAACTTAAGAATTAAACATAAATCTTAACCCTGACACTTAACCCTAAGACGTATCCCAAAGACTTAAATTTAAGACTTAAACCTAAGACTCAAACCCTAGGACTTAAGATTTAACCTTAAGACTTAACACAAAGATTTAACCCTAAGATTTAGATTTATGAGTTAACCTTAAGACTTAATCCTAAGACTTAACGCTAAGACTTAACCTTAAGACATAACCATAACACTTAAATCTAAGACTTAACCTTAACACTTAACCGTAAGACATAACCTTAGGATTTAACGCTAAGACTCAAATTTACGTCTTATCCTTAAGGCTTAACCCTAAGACTTAAATTTAGGTCTTAACCTTAACAGTTAACCCTAAGACTTAACCCTGAGACTTAAACCTAAGACTTAACCCTAAGACATAACCCTGAGACTTAACCTTAAGACTTAACCTTAAAACTTAACCCTAGGACTTGAATTTAAGACTTAACCTTAAGACTTATCCCTAAGACTTAACCCTGAGACTTAAACCTAATACTTAATCTTAGAGACTTAACCCTTAGACTTAACCTTAAGACTTAACCCTAACACTTATAATTAAGACTTAACCTTAAGACTTAACCTTGTGACTTAACCTTAAAAACTAAACCTGAGACTTAACCCTAAGACTTAAACTTAAAACTTAACCCTAAGACTTAACCCTATGATTTAAACCTAAGACTTAACTTAAACATAAGACTTAACCCTACGGCATAACCCTGAGACTTAACCCTACGACTGAACCCTAAGACTAAACCCTAAGACTTAACCTTAAGACTTAACCCTAAGTCTTAACCCTGAGATTAACCGTGAGACTTAACCCAAGGATTTATCCCCAAGACTTAAAATTAAGACTTAAACTTATGACATAACCATAAGAGTTAACCCTGAGATTAAATCTTATGACTTTAACCCTAAGACTTAATATTAATACTTAACCTTAGGACAACACCCTAAGACTTAACCCTAAGACAATAAACCTAAGACGTAACCTTAAATACTTAACTCTAAGTCTTAACCTTAAGACTTAACCCTAAGACATAACTCTAAGACTTAATCTTAAGTCTTAACCTTAAGACCTAACCCTAAGATTTAACCTTAAGACGTGATCTTTAGGACATAACCCTAAGAATTAACCCTAAGACTTAAATTTAATACTTAACCCTAAGACTTAACCCTAAGACTTAATCCTAAGACATAACCCTGAGACTGAAACCTAAGACTTAACCTTAATGCTTAACCCTAAGTCATAACCCTGAGACTTAACATTGAAACTTAGCCTTGAAACTTAACCCTGAGACTTAACCCTAAGCCATATCCCCAAGACTTAACTCTAAGACGTAAACCTAAGACTCAATCCATAAGACTTAACCTTAAGACTTAACCCTAAGTCTCAGCCTTAAGACAGAACCTTACGACTTAACCCTGGGACTTAACCTTGAGACCTTACCTTGAGCCTTAACCCTGAGACTTATCCCTAAGACTTAACCATGAGACTTAACCTTCAGATTTACCGTTAAGTCTTAACTACAAGACTAAACCTTAAAACATAACCTTAAGACTTAACCGTAAGACATAAACCTGAGACTTAACCCTAAGACTTAACTAGAAGACTTAACCCTAAAACTTAACCTTAAGACTTAACCATAAAAATTAAGCCTAAGACTTAACCCTAAAACTTAACCTTAAGGCTCAACCTTAAGACTTGACGTTAAGACTTAAGTTTAAGACTTAACCTTAATACTTTACCCTAAGACGTAAGCCAAAAACTTAACCCTAAGACTTAACCCTAAAGACTTAACTATAAGACTTAACCCTAAGTCTTAACCTTAAGACCTAACTTTAATATTCAAACTTAACACTTAACCTTAGGAGTTAACCCTTAGACTTAACCTTATAACTTAACCCTAAGACATAACATTAAGAGGTAACCATAAGACTTAACTGTAAGACTTAACCTGACACTTAACATTAAGACTTAACCCTAAGAAACAATCCTAAAACTTAACCCTAAGGATTAACATAATGACTTCACCTTAAGACTTGATCCTAAGACTTCACCTTAAGACTTATCCCTAAGACATAACCCTAAGACTTAAATTTACGACTTAACCATAAGACTTAACCCTAAGACTTATCCCTAAGACATAACCCTAAGACTTAAATTTAGGACTTAACCACAAGACTTAACCCTAAGACTTAATACTAATACTTAACCTAAGACTTAACCCTGAGACTTAACCTTAAGACTTAACCCTAAGATTTAACCTTAAGACTTAACCCTAAGACTTATCCCTGAGACTTAACCCTAAGACTTATCCCCAAACCTTAACCTTAAGACTTATTATTAAGATTTAAATTTAAGACTGAATCTTAAGACATAATACTAAGGCTTAACCTTAAGACTTATCCCTAAGACTTAACCCTGAGAATTTAATATAAGACTGAACCTTAGGATGTAACCCTAAGACTTAACACTATAACTTAACCGAAGACAACACTAAGACTTAAATTTAAGACTAAACTTTTAGACTTAACCCTAAGACGTAAACTTAAGAATTAAACATAAATCTTAACCCTGACACTTAACCCTAAGACGTATCCCAAAGACTTAAATTTAAGACTTAAACCTAAGACTCAAACCCTAGGACTTAAGATTTAACCTTAAGACTTAACACAAAGATTTAACCCTAAGATTTAGATTTATGAGTTAACCTTAAGACTTAATCCTAAGACTTAACACTAAGACTTAACCTTAAGACATAACCATAACACTTAAATCTAAGACTTAACCTTAACACTTAACCGTAAGACATAACCTTAAGATTTAACGCTAAGACTCAAATTTACGTCTTATCCTTAAGGCTTAACCCTAAGACTTAAATTTAGGTCTTAACCTTAACAGTTAACCCTAAGACTTAACCCTGAGACTTAAACCTAAGACTTAACCCTAAGACATAACCCTGAGACTTAACCTTAAGACTTAACCTTAAAACTTAACCCTAGGACTTGAATTTAAGACTTAACCTTAAGACTTATCCCTAAGACTTAACCCTGAGACTTAAACCTAATACTTAATCTTAGAGACTTAACCCTTAGACTTAACCTTAAGACTTAACCCTAACACTTATAATTAAGACTTAACCTTAAGACTTAACCTTGTGACTTAACCTTAAAAACTAAACCTGAGACTTAACCCTAAGACTTAAACTTAAAACTTAACCCTAAGACTTAACCCTATGATTTAAACCTAAGACTTAACTTAAACATAAGACTTAACCCTAAGGCATAACCCTGAGACTTAACCCTACGACTGAACCCTAAGACTAAACCCTAAGACTTAACCTTAAGACTTAACCCTAAGTCTTAACCCTGAGATTAACCGTGAGACTTAACCCAAGGATTTACCCCCAAGACTTAAAAGTAAGACTTAAACTTATGACATAACCATAAGAGTTAACCCTGAGATTAAATCTTATGACTTTAACCCTAAGACTTAATATCAATACTTAACCTTAAGACAACACCCTAAGACTTAACCCTAAGACAATAAACCTAAGACGTAACCTTAAATACTTAACTCTAAGTCTTAACCTTAAGACTTAACCCTAAGACATAACTCTAAGACTTAATCTTAAGTCTTAACCTTAAGACCTAACCCTAAGATTTAACCTTAAGACGTGATCTTTAGGACATAACCCTAAGAATTAACCCTAAGACTTAAATTTAATACTTAACCCTAAGACTTAACCCTAAGACTTAATCCTAAGACATAACCCTGAGACTGAAACCTAAGACTTAACCTTAATGCTTAACCCTAAGTCATAACCCTGAGACTTAACATTGAAACTTAGCCTTGAAACTTAACCCTGAGACTTAACCCTAAGCCATATCCCCAAGACTTAACTCTAAGACGTAAACCTAAGACTCAATCCATAAGACTTAACCTTAAGACTTAACCCTAAGTCTCAGCCTTAAGACAGAACCTTACGACTTAACCCTGGGACTTAACCTTGAGACCTTACCTTGAGCCTTAACCCTGAGACTTATCCCTAAGACTTAACCATGAGACTTAACCTTCAGATTTACCGTTAAGTCTTAACTACAAGACTAAACCTTAAAACATAACCTTAAGACTTAACCGTAAGACATAAACCTGAGACTTAACCCTAAGACTTAACTAGAAGACTTAACCCTAAAACTTAACCTTAAGACTTAACCATAAAAATTAAGCCTAAGACTTAACCCTAAAACTTAACCTTAAGG
This sequence comes from Falco peregrinus, assembly GCF_023634155.1. Taxonomy (NCBI): domain Eukaryota; kingdom Metazoa; phylum Chordata; class Aves; order Falconiformes; family Falconidae; genus Falco; species Falco peregrinus. The sequence continues at coordinate 3,676,161 of NW_026599593.1, read as the reverse complement.
CTCAACCTTAAGACTTGACGTGAAGACTTAAGTTTAAGACTTAACCTTAATACTTTACCCTAAGACGTAAGCCAAAAACTTAACCCTAAGACTTAACCCTAAAGACTTAACTATAAGACTTAACCCTAAGTCTTAACCTTAAGACCTAACTTTAATATTCAAACTTAACACTTAACCTTAGGAGTTAACCCTTAGACTTAACCTTATAACTTAACCCTAAGACATAACATTAAGAGGTAACCATAAGACTTAACTGTAAGACTTAACCTGACACTTAACATTAAGACTTAACCCTAAGAAACAATCCTAAAACTTAACCCTAAGGATTAACATAATGACTTCACCTTAAGACTTGATCCTAAGACTTCACCTTAAGACTTATCCCTAAGACTTAAATTTACGACTTAACCATAAGACTTAACCCTAAGATTTATCCCTAAGACATAACCCTAAGACTTAAATTTAGGACTTAACCACAAGACTTAACCCTAAGACTTAATACTAATACTTAACCTAAGACTTAACCCTGAGACTTAACCTTAAGACTTAACCCTAAGATTTAACCTTAAGACTTAACCCTAAGACTTATCCCTGAGACTTAACCCTAAGACTTATCCCTGAGACTTAACCCTAAGACTTATCCCCAAACCTTAACCTTAAGACTTATTATTAAGATTTAAATTTAAGACTGAATCTTAAGACATAATACTAAGGCTTAACCTTAAGACTTATCCCTAAGACTTAACCCTGAGAATTTAATATAAGACTGAACCTTAGGATGTAACCCTAAGACTTAACACTATAACTTAACCGAAGACAACACTAAGACTTAAATTTAAGACTAAACTTTTAGACTTAACCCTAAGACGTAAACTTAAGAATTAAACATAAATCTTAACCCTGACACTTAACCCTAAGACGTATCCCAAAGACTTAAATTTAAGACTTAAACCTAAGACTCAAACCCTAGGACTTAAGATTTAACCTTAAGACTTAACACAAAGATTTAACCCTAAGATTTAGATTTATGAGTTAACCTTAAGACTTAATCCTAAGACTTAACACTAAGACTTAACCTTAAGACATAACCATAACACTTAAATCTAAGACTTAACCTTAACACTTAACCGTAAGACATAACCTTAAGATTTAACGCTAAGACTCAAATTTACGTCTTATCCTTAAGGCTTAACCCTAAGACTTAAATTTAGGTCTTACCCTTAACAGTTAACCCTAAGACTTAACCCTGAGACTTAAACCTAAGACTTAACCCTAAGACATAACCCTGAGACTTAACCTTAAGACTTAACCTTAAAACTTAACCCTAGGACTTGAATTTAAGACTTAACCTTAAGACTTATCCCTAAGACTTAACCCTGAGACTTAAACTTAATACTTAATCTTAGAGACTTAACCCTTAGACTTAACCTTAAGACTTAACCCTAACACTTATAATTAAGACTTAACCTTAAGACTTAACCTTGTGACTTAACCTTAAAAACTAAACCTGAGACTTAACCCTAAGACTTAAACTTAAAACTTAACCCTAAGACTTAACCCTATGATATAAACCTAAGACTTAACTTAAACATAAGACTTAACCCTAAGGCATAACCCTGAGACTTAACCCTACGACTGAACCCTAAGACTAAACCCTAAGACTTAACCTTAAGACTTAACCCTAAGTCTTAACCCTGAGATTAACCGTGAGACTTAACCCAAAGATTTATCCCCAAGACTTAAAATTAAGACTTAAACTTATGACATAACCATAAGAGTTAACCCTGAGATTAAATCTTATGACTTTAACCCTAAGACTTAATATTAATACTTAACCTTAAGACAACACCCTAAGACTTAACCCTAAGACAATAAACCTAAGACGTAACCTTAAATACTTAACTCTAAATCTTAACCTTAAGACTTAACCCTAAGACATAACTCTAAGACTTAATCTTAAGTCTTAACCTTAAGACCTAACCCTAAGATTTAACCTTAAGACGTGATCTTTAGGACATAACCCTAAGAATTAACCCTAAGACTTAAATTTAATACTTAACCCTAAGACTTAACCCTAAGACTTAATCCTAAGACATAACCCTGAGACTGAAACCTAAGACTTAACCTTAATGCTTAACCCTAAGTCATAACCCTGAGACTGAACATTGAAACTTAGCCTTGAAACTTAACCCTGAGACTTAACCCTAAGCCATATCCCCAAGACTTAACTCTAAGACGTAAACCTAAGACTCAATCCATAAGACTTAACCTTAAGACTTAACCCTAAGTCTCAGCCTTAAGACAGAACCTTACGACTTAACCCTGGGACTTAACCTTGAGACCTTACCTTGAGCCTTAACCCTGAGACTTATCCCTAAGACTTAACCATGAGACTTAATCTTCAGATTTACCGTTAAGTCTTAACTACAAGACTAAACCTTAAAACATAACCTTAAGACTTAACCGTAAGACATAAACCTGAGACTTAACCCTAAGACTTAACTAGAAGACTTAACCCTAAAACTTAACCTTAAGACTTAACCATAAAAATTAAGCCTAAGACTTAACCCTAAAACTTAACCTTAAGGCTCAACCTTAAGACTTAAGTTTAAGACTTAACCTTAATACTTTACCCTAAGACGTAAGCCAAAAACTTAACCCTAAGACTTAACCCTAAAGACTTAACTATAAGACTTAACCCTAAGTCTTAACCTTAAGACCTAACTTTAATATTCAAACTTAACACTTAACCTTAGGAGTTAACCCTTAGACTTAACCTTATAACTTAACCCTAAGACATAACATTAAGAGGTAACCATAAGACTTAACTGTAAGACTTAACCTGACACTTAACATTAAGACTTAACCCTAAGAAACAATCCTAAAACTTAACCCTAAGGATTAACATAATGACTTCACCTTAAGACTTGATCCTAAGACTTCACCTTAAGACTTATCCCTAAGACATAACCCTAAGACTTAAATTTACGACTTGACCATAAGACTTAACCCTAAGACTTATCCCTAAGACATAACCCTAAGACTTAAATTTAGGACTTAACCACAAGACTTAACCCTAAGACTTAATACTAATACTTAACCTAAGACTTAACCCTGAGACTTAACCTTAAGACTTAACCCTAAGATTTAACCTTAAGACTTAACCCTAAGACTTATCCCTGAGACTTAACCCTAAGACTTATCCCTGAGACTTAACCCTAAGACTTATCCCCAAACCTTAACCTTAAGACTTATTATTAAGATTTAAATTTAAGACTGAATCTTAAGACATAATACTAAGGCTTAACCTTAAGACTTATCCCTAAGACTTAACCCTGAGAATTTAATATAAGACTGAACCTTAGGATGTAACCCTAAGACTTAACACTATAACTTAACCGAAGACAACACTAAGACTTAAATTTAAGACTAAACTTTTAGACTTAACCCTAAGACGTAAACTTAAGAATTAAACATAAATCTTAACCCTGACACTTAACCCTAAGACGTATCCCAAAGACTTAAATTTAAGACTTAAACCTAAGACTCAAACCCTAGGACTTAAGATTTAACCTTAAGACTTAACACAAAGATTTAACCCTAAGATTTAGATTTATGAGTTAACCTTAAGACTTAATCCTAAGACTTAACACTAAGACTTAACCTTAAGACATAACCATAACACTTAAATCTAAGACTTAACCTTAACACTTAACCGTAAGACATAACCTTAAGATTTAACGCTAAGACTCAAATTTACGTCTTATCCTTAAGGCTTAACCCTAAGACTTAAATTTAGGTCTTAACCTTAACAGTTAACCCTAAGACTTAACCCTGAGACTTAAACCTAAGACTTAACCCTAAGACATAACCCTGAGACTTAACCTTAAGACTTAACCTTAAAACTTAACCCTAGGACTTGAATTTAAGACTTAACCTTAAGACTTATCCCTAAGACTTAACCCTGAGACTTAAACCTAATACTTAATCTTAGAGACTTAACCCTTAGACTTAACCTTAAGACTTAACCCTAACACTTATAATTAAGACTTAACCTTAAGACTTAACCTTGTGACTTAACCTTAAAAACTAAACCTGAGACTTAACCCTAAGACTTAAACTTAAAACTTAACCCTAAGACTTAACCCTATGATTTAAACCTAAGACTTAACTTAAACATAAGACTTAACCCTAAGGCATAACCCTGAGACTTAACCCTACGACTGAACCCTAAGACTAAACCCTAAGACTTAACCTTAAGACTTAACCCTAGGTCTTAACCCTGAGATTAACCGTGAGACTTAACCCAAGGATTTATCCCCAAGACTTAAAATTAAGACTTAAACTTATGACATAACCATAAGAGTTAACCCTGAGATTAAATCTTATGACTTTAACCCTAAGACTTAATATTAATACTTAACCTTAAGACAACACCCTAAGACTTAACCCTAAGACAATAAACCTAAGACGTAACCTTAAATACTTAACTCTAAGTCTTAACCTTAAGACTTAACCCTAAGACATAACTCTAAGACTTAATCTTAAGTCTTAACCTTAAGACCTAACCCTAAGATTTAACCTTAAGACGTGATCTTTAGGACATAACCCTAAGAATTAACCCTAAGACTTAAATTTAATACTTAACCCTAAGACTTAACCCTAAGACTTAATCCTAAGACATAACCCTGAGACTGAAACCTAAGACTTAACCTTAATGCTTAACCCTAAGTCATAACCCTGAGACTTAACATTGAAACTTAGCCTTGAAACTTAACCCTGAGACTTAACCCTAAGCCATATCCCCAAGACTTAACTCTAAGACGTAAACCTAAGACTCAATCCATAAGACTTAACCTTAAGACTTAACCCTAAGTCTCAGCCTTAAGACAGAACCTTACGACTTAACCCTGGGACTTAACCTTGAGACCTTACCTTGAGCCTTAACCCTGAGACTTATCCCTAAGACTTAACCATGAGACTTAACCTTCAGATTTACCGTTAAGTCTTAACTACAAGACTAAACCTTAAAACATAACCTTAAGACTTAACCGTAAGACATAAACCTGAGACTTAACCCTAAGACTTAACTAGAAGACTTAACCCTAAAACTTAACCTTAAGACTTAACCATAAAAATTAAGCCTAAGACTTAACCCTAAAACTTAACCTTAAGGCTCAACCTTAAGACTTGACGTTAAGACTTAAGTTTAAGACTTAACCTTAATACTTTACCCTAAGACGTAAGCCAAAAACTTAACCCTAAGACTTAACCCTAAAGACTTAACTATAAGACTTAACCCTAAGTCTTAACCTTAAGACCTAACTTTAATATTCAAACTTAACACTTAACCTTAGGAGTTAACCCTTAGACTTAACCTTATAACTTAACCCTAAGACATAACATTAAGAGGTAACCATAAGACTTAACTGTAAGACTTAACCTGACACTTAACATTAAGACTTAACCCTAAGAAACAATCCTAAAACTTAACCCTAAGGATTAACATAATGACTTCACCTTAAGACTTGATCCTAAGACTTCACCTTAAGACTTATCCCTAAGTCTTAAATTTACGACTTAACCATAAGACTTAACCCTAAGACTTATCCCTAAGACATAACCCTAAGACTTAAATTTAGGACTTAACCACAAGACTTAACCCTAAGACTTAATACTAATACTTAACCTAAGACTTAACCCTGAGACTTAACCTTAAGACTTAACCCTAAGATTTAACCTTAAGACTTAACCCTAAGACTTATCCCTGAGACTTAACCCTAAGACTTATCCCTGAGACTTAACCCTAAGACTTATCCCCAAACCTTAACCTTAAGACTTATTATTAAGATTTAAATTTAAGACTGAATCTTAAGACATAATACTAAGGCTTAACCTTAAGACTTATCCCTAAGACTTAACCCTGAGAATTTAATATAAGACTGAACCTTAGGATGTAACCCTAAGACTTAACACTATAACTTAACCGAAGACAACACTAAGACTTAAATTTAAGACTAAACTTTTAGACTTAACCCTAAGACGTAAACTTAAGAATTAAACATAAATCTTAACCCTGACACTTAACCCTAAGACGTATCCCAAAGACTTAAATTTAAGACTTAAACCTAAGACTCAAACCCTAGGACTTAAGATTTAACCTTAAGACTTAACACAAAGATTTAACCCTAAGATTTAGATTTATGAGTTAACCTTAAGACTTAATCCTAAGACTTAACACTAAGACTTAACCTTAAGACATAACCATAACACTTAAATCTAAGACTTAACCTTAACACTTAACCGTAAGACATAACCTTAAGATTTAACGCTAAGACTCAAATTTACGTCTTATCCTTAAGGCTTAACCCTAAGACTTAAATTTAGGTCTTAACCTTAACAGTTAACCCTAAGACTTAACCCTGAGACTTAAACCTAAGACTTAACCCTAAGACATAACCCTGAGACTTAACCTTAAGACTTAACCTTAAAACTTAACCCTAGGACTTGAATTTAAGACTTAACCTTAAGACTTATCCCTAAGACTTAACCCTGAGACTTAAACCTAATACTTAATCTTAGAGACTTAACCCTTAGACTTAACCTTAAGACTTAACCCTAACACTTATAATTAAGACTTAACCTTGTGACTTAACCTTGTGACTTAACCTTAAAAACTAAACCTGAGACTTAACCCTAAGACTTAAACTTAAAACTTAACCCTAAGACTTAACCCTATGATTTAAACCTAAGACTTAACTTAAACATAAGACTTAACCCTAAGGCATAACCCTGAGACTTAACCCTACGACTGAACCCTAAGACTAAACCCTAAGACTTAACCTTAAGACTTAACCCTAAGTCTTAACCCTGAGATTAACCGTGAGACTTAACCCAAGGATTTATCCCCAAGACTTAAAATTAAGACTTAAACTTATGACATAACCATAAGAGTTAACCCTGAGATTAAATCTTATGACTTTAACCCTAAGACTTAATATTAATACTTAACCTTAAGACAACACCCTAAGACTTAACCCTAAGACAATAAACCTAAGACGTAACCTTAAATACTTAACTCTAAGTCTTAACCTTAAGACTTAACCCTAAGACATAACTCTAAGACTTAATCTTAAGTCTTAACCTTAAGACCTAACCCTAAGATTTACCCTTAAGACGTGATCTTTAGGACATAACCCTAAGAATTAACCCTAAGACTTAAATTTAATACTTAACCCTAAGACTTAACCCTAAGACTTAATCCTAAGACATAACCCTGAGACTGAAACCTAAGACTTAACCTTAATGCTTAACCCTAAGTCATAACCCTGAGACTTCACATTGAAACTTAGCCTTGAAACTTAACCCTGAGACTTAACCCTAAGCCATATCCCCAAGACTTAACTCTAAGACGTAAACCTAAGACTCAATCCATAAGACTTAACCTTAAGACTTAACCCTAAGTCTCAGCCTTAAGACAGAACCTTACGACTTAACCCTGGGACTTAACCTTGAGACCTTACCTTGAGCCTTAACCCTGAGACTTATCCCTAAGACTTAACCATGAGACTTAACCTTCAGATTTACCGTTAAGTCTTAACTACAAGACTAAACCTTAAAACATAACCTTAAGACTTAACCGTAAGACATAAACCTGAGACTTAACCCTAAGACTTAACTAGAAGACTTAACCCTAAAACTTAACCTTAAGACTTAACCATAAAAATTAAGCCTAAGACTTAACCCTAAAACTTAACCTTAAGGCTCAACCTTAAGACTTGACGTTAAGACTTAAGTTTAAGACTTAACCTTAATACTTTACCCTAAGACGTAAGCCAAAAACTTAACCCTAAGACTTAACCCTAAAGACTTAACTATAAGACTTAACCCTAAGTCTTAACCTTAAGACCTAACTTTAATATTCAAACTTAACACTTAACCTTAGGAGTTAACCCTTAGACTTAACCTTATAACTTAACCCTAAGACATAACATTAAGAGGTAACCATAAGACTTAACTGTAAGACTTAACCTGACACTTAACATTAAGACTTAACCCTAAGAAACAATCCTAAAACTTAACCCTAAGGATTAACATAATGACTTCACCTTAAGACTTGATCCTAAGACTTCACCTTAAGACTTATCCCTAAGACTTAAATTTACGACTTAACCTTAAGACTTAACCCTAAGACTTATCCCTAAGACATAACCCTAAGACTTAAATTTAGGACTTAACCACAAGACTTAACCCTAAGACTTAATACTAATACTTAACCTAAGACTTAACCCTGAGACTTAACCTTAAGACTTAACCCTAAGATTTAACCTTAAGACTTAACCCTAAGACTTATCCCTGAGACTTAACCCTAAGACTTATCCCTGAGACTTAACCCTAAGACTTATCCCCAAACCTTAACCTTAAGACTTATTATTAAGATTTAAATTTAAGACTGAATCTTAAGACATAATACTAAGGCTTAACCTTAAGACTTATCCCTAAGACTTAACCCTGAGAATTTAATATAAGACTGAACCTTAGGATGTAACCCTAAGACTTAACACTATAACTTAACCGAAGACAACACTAAGACTTAAATTTAAGACTAAACTTTTAGACTTAACCCTAAGACGTAAACTTAAGAATTAAACATAAATCTTAACCCTGACACTTAACCCTAAGACGTATCCCAAAGACTTAAATTTAAGACTTAAACCTAAGACTCAAACCCTAGGACTTAAGATTTAACCTTAAGACTTAACACAAAGATTTAACCCTAAGATTTAGATTTATGAGTTAACCTTAAGACTTAATCCTAAGACTTAACACTAAGACTTAACCTTAAGACATAACCATAACACTTAAATCTAAGACTTAACCTTAACACTTAACCGTAAGACATAACCTTAAGATTTAACGCTAAGACTCAAATTTACGTCTTATCCTTAAGGCTTAACCCTAAGACTTAAATTTAGGTCTTAACCTTAACAGTTAACCCTAAGACTTAACCCTGAGACTTAAACCTAAGACTTAACCCTAAGACATAACCCTGAGACTTAACCTTAAGACTTAACCTTAAAACTTAACCCTAGGACTTGAATTTAAGACTTAACCTTAAGACTTATCCCTAAGACTTAACCCTGAGACTTAAACCTAATACTTAATCTTAGAGACTTAACCCTTAGACTTAACCTTAAGACTTAACCCTAACACTTATAATTAAGACTTAACCTTAAGACTTAACCTTAAAAACTAAACCTGAGACTTAACCCTAAGACTTAAACTTAAAACTTAACCCTAAGACTTAACCCTATGATTTAAACCTAAGACTTAACTTAAACATAAGACTTAACCCTAAGGCATAACCCTGAGACTTAACCCTACGACTGAACCCTAAGACTAAACCCTAAGACTTAACCTTAAGACTTAACCCTAAGTCTTAACCCTGAGATTAACCGTGAGACTTAACGCAAAGATTTATCCCCAAGACTTAAAATTAAGACTTAAACTTATGACATAACCATAAGAGTTAACCCTGAGATTAAATCTTATGACTTTAACCCTAAGACTTAATATTAATACTTAACCTTAAGACAACACCCTAAGACTTAACCCTAAGACAATAAACCTAAGACGTAACCTTAAATACTTAACTCTAAGTCTTAACCTTAAGACTTAACCCTAAGACATAACTCTAAGACTTAATCTTAAGTCTTAACCTTAAGACCTAACCCTAAGATTTAACCTTAAGACGTGATCTTTAGGACATAACCCTAAGAATTAACCCTAAGACTTAAATTTAATACTTAACCCTAAGACTTAACCCTAAGACTTAATCCTAAGACATAACCCTGAGACTGAAACCTAAGACTTAACCTTAATGCTTAACCCTAAGTCATAACCCTGAGACTTAACATTGAAACTTAGCCTTGAAACTTAACCCTGAGACTTAACCCTAAGCCATATCCCCAAGACTTAACTCTAAGACGTAAACCTAAGACTCAATCCATAAGACTTAACCTTAAGACTTAACCCTAAGTCTCAGCCTTAAGACAGAACCTTACGACTTAACCCTGGGACTTAACCTTGAGACCTTACCTTGAGCCTTAACCCTGAGACTTATCCCTAAGACTTAACCATGAGACTTAACCTTCAGATTTACCGTTAAGTCTTAACTACAAGACTAAACCTTAAAACATAACCTTAAGACTTAACCGTAAGACATAAACCTGAGACTTAACCCTAAGACTTAACTAGAAGACTTAACCCTAAAACTTAACCTTAAGACTTAACCATAAAAATTAAGCCTAAGACTTAACCCTAAAACTTAACCTTAAGGCTCAACCTTAAGACTTGACGTTAAGACTTAAGTTTAAGACTTAACCTTAATACTTTACCCTAAGACGTAAGCCAAAAACTTAACCCTAAGACTTAACCCTAAAGACTTAACTATAAGACTTAACCCTAAGTCTTAACCTTAAGACCTAACTTTAATATTCAAACTTAACACTTAACCTTAGGAGTTAACCCTTAGACTTAACCTTATAACTTAACCCTAAGACATAACATTAAGAGGTAACCATAAGGCTTAACTGTAAGACTTAACCTGACACTTAACATTAAGACTTAACCCTAAGAAACAATCCTAAAACTTAACCCTAAGGATTAACATAATGACTTCACCTTAAGACTTGATCCTAAGACTTCACCTTAAGACTTATCCCTAAGACATAACCCTAAGACTTAAATTTACGACTTAACCATAAGACTTAACCCTAAGACTTATCCCTAAGACATAACCCTAAGACTTAAATTTAGGACTTAACCACAAGACTTAACCCTAAGACTTAATACTAATACTTAACCTAAGACTTAACCCTGAGACTTAACCTTAAGACTTAACCCTAAGATTTAACCTTAAGACTTAACCCTAAGACTTATCCCTGAGACTTAACCCTAAGACTTATCCCTGAGACTTAACCCTAAGACTTATCCCCAAACCTTAACCTTAAGACTTATTATTAAGATTTAAATTTAAGACTGAATCTTAAGACATAATACTAAGGCTTAACCTTAAGACTTATCCCTAAGACTTAACCCTGAGAATTTAATATAAGACTGAACCTTAGGATGTAACCCTAAGACTTAACACTATAACTTAACCAAAGACAACACTAAGACTTAAATTTAAGACTAAACTTTTAGACTTAACCCTAAGACGTAAACTTAAGAATTAAACATAAATCTTAACCCTGACACTTAACCCTAAGACGTATCCCAAAGACTTAAATTTAAGACTTAAACCTAAGACTCAAACCCTAGGACTTAAGATTTAACCTTAAGACTTAACACAAAGATTTAACCCTAAGATTTAGATTTATGAGTTAACCTTAAGACTTAATCCTAAGACTTAACACTAAGACTTAACCTTAAGACATAACCATAACACTTAAATCTAAGACTTAACCTTAACACTTAACCGTAAGACATAACCTTAAGATTTAACGCTAAGACTCAAATTTACGTCTTATCCTTAAGGCTTAACCCTAAGACTTAAATTTAGGTCTTAACCTTAACAGTTAACCCTAAGACTTAACCCTGAGACTTAAACCTAAGACTTAACCCTAAGACATAACCCTGAGACTTAACCTTAAGACTTAACCTTAAAACTTAACCCTAGGACTTGAATTTAAGACTTAACCTTAAGACTTATCCCTAAGACTTAACCCTGAGACTTAAACCTAATACTTAATCTTAGAGACTTAACCCTTAGACTTAACCTTAAGACTTAACCCTAACACTTATAATTAAGATTTAACCTTAAGACTTAACCTTGTGACTTAACCTTAAAAACTAAACCTGAGATTTAACCCTAAGACTTAAACTTAAAACTTAACCCTATGATTTAAACCTAAGACTTAACTTAAACATAAGACTTAACCCTAAGGCATAACCCTGAGACTTAACCCTACGACTGAACCCTAAGACTAAACCCTAAGACTTAACCTTAAGACTTAACCCTAAGTCTTAACCCTGAGATTAACCGTGAGACTTAACCCAAGGATTTATCCCCAAGACTTAAAATTAAGACTTAAACTTATGACATAACCATAAGAGTTAACCCTGAGATTAAATCTTATGACTTTAACCCTAAGACTTAATATTAATACTTAACCTTAAGACAACACCCTAAGACTTAACCCTAAGACAATAAACCTAAGACGTAACCTTAAATACTTAACTCTAAGTCTTAACCTTAAGACTTAACCCTAAGACATAACTCTAAGACTTAATCTTAAGTCTTAACCTTAAGACCTAACCCTAAGATTTAACCTTAAGACGTGATCTTTAGGACATAACCCTAAGAATTAACCCTAAGACTTAAATGTAATACTTAACCCTAAGACTTAATCCTAAGACTTAATCCTAAGACATAACCCTGAGACTGAAACCTAAGACTTAACCTTAATGCTTAACCCTAAGTCATAACCCTGAGACTTAACATTGAAACTTAGCCTTGAAACTTAACCCTGAGACTTAACCCTAAGCCATATCCCCAAGACTTAACTCTAAGACGTAAACCTAAGACTCAATCCATAAGACTTAACCTTAAGACTTAACCCTAAGTCTCAGCCTTAAGACAGAACCTTACGACTTAACCCTGGGACTTAACCTTGAGACCTTACCTTGAGCCTTAACCCTGAGACTTATCCCTAAGACTTAACCATGAGACTTAACCTTCAGATTTACCGTTAAGTCTTAACTACAAGACTAAACCTTAAAACATAACCTTAAGACTTAACCGTAAGACATAAACCTGAGACTTAACCCTAAGACTTAACTAGAAGACTTAACCCTAAAACTTAACCTTAAGACTTAACCATAAAAATTAAGCCTAAGACTTAACCCTAAAACTTAACCTTAAGGCTCAACCTTAAGACTTGACGTTAAGACTTAAGTTTAAGACTTAACCTTAATACTTTACCCTAAGACGTAAGCCAAAAACTTAACCCTAAGACTTAACCCTAAAGACTTAACTATAAGACTTAACCCTAAGTCTTAACCTTAAGACCTAACTTTAATATTCAAACTTAACACTTAACCTTAGGAGTTAACCCTTAGACTTAACCTTATAACTTAACCCTAAGACATAACATTAAGAGGTAACCATAAGACTTAACTGTAAGACTTAACCTGACACTTAACATTAAGACTTAACCCTAAGAAACAATCCTAAAACTTAACCCTAAGGATTAACATAATGACTTCACCTTAAGACTTGATCCTAAGACTTCACCTTAAGACTTATCCCTAAGACATAACCCTAAGACTTAAATTTACGACTTAACCATAAGACTTAACCCTAAGACTTATCCCTAAGACATAACCCTAAGACTTAAATTTAGGACTTAACCACAAGACTTAACCCTAAGACTTAATACTAATACTTAACCTAAGACTTAACCCTGAGACTTAACCTTAAGACTTAACCCTAAGATTTAACCTTAAGACTTAACCCTAAGACTTATCCCTGAGACTTAACCCTAAGACTTATCCCTGAGACTTAACCCTAAGACTTATCCCCAAACCTTAACCTTAAGACTTATTATTAAGATTTAAATTTAAGACTGAATCTTAAGACATAATACTAAGGCTTAACCTTAAGACTTATCCCTAAGACTTAACCCTGAGAATTTAATATAAGACTGAACCTTAGGATGTAACCCTAAGACTTAACACTATAACTTAACCGAAGACAACACTAAGACTTAAATTTAAGACTAAACTTTTAGACTTAACCCTAAGACGTAAACTTAAGAATTAAACATAAATCTTAACCCTGACACTTAACCCTAAGACGTATCCCAAAGACTTAAATTTAAGACTTAAACCTAAGACTCAAACCCTAGGACTTAAGATTTAACCTTAAGACTTAACACAAAGATTTAACCCTAAGATTTAGATTTATGAGTTAACCTTAAGACTTAATCCTAAGACTTAACACTAAGACTTAACCTTAAGACATAACCATAACACTTAAATCTAAGACTTAACCTTAACACTTAACCGTAAGACATAACCTTAAGATTTAACGCTAAGACTCAAATTTACGTCTTATCCTTAAGGCTTAACCCTAAGACTTAAATTTAGGTCTTAACCTTAACAGTTAACCCTAAGACTTAACCCTGAGACTTAAACCTAAGACTTAACCCTAAGACATAACCCTGAGACTTAACCTTAAGACTTAACCTTAAAACTTAACCCTAGGACTTGAATTTAAGACTTAACCTTAAGACTTATCCCTAAGACTTAACCCTGAGACTTAAACCTAATACTTAATCTTAGAGACTTAACCCTTAGACTTAACCTTAAGACTTAACCCTAACACTTATAATTAAGATTTAACCTTAAGACTTAACCTTGTGACTTAACCTTAAAAACTAAACCTGAGACTTAACCCTAAGACTTAAACTTAAAACTTAACCCTAAGACTTAACCCTATGATTTAAACCTAAGACTTAACTTAAACATAAGACTTAACCCTAAGGCATAACCCTGAGACTTAACCCTACGACTGAACCCTAAGACTAAACCCTAAGACTTAACCTTAAGACTTAACCCTAAGTCTTAACCCTGAGATTAACCGTGAGACTTAACCCAAGGATTTATCCCCAAGACTTAAAATTAAGACTTAAACTTATGACATAACCATAAGAGTTAACCCTGAGATTAAATCTTATGACTTTAACCCTAAGACTTAATATTAATACTTAACCTTAAGACAACACCCTAAGACTTAACCCTAAGACAATAAACCTAAGACGTAACCTTAAATACTTAACTCTAAGTCTTAACCTTAAGACTTAACCCTAAGACATAACTCTAAGACTTAATCTTAAGTCTTAACCTTAAGACCTAACCCTAAGATTTAACCTTAAGACGTGATCTTTAGGACATAACCCTAAGAATTAACCCTAAGACTTAAATTTAATACTTAACCCTAAGACTTAACCCTAAGACTTAATCCTAAGACATAACCCTGAGACTGAAACCTAAGACTTAACCTTAATGCTTAACCCTAAGTCATAACCCTGAGACTTAACATTGAAACTTAGCCTTGAAACTTAACCCTGAGACTTAACCCTAAGCCATATCCCCAAGACTTAACTCTAAGACGTAAACCTAAGACTCAATCCATAAGACTTAACCTTAAGACTTAACCCTAAGTCTCAGCCTTAAGACAGAACCTTACGACTTAACCCTGGGACTTAACCTTGAGACCTTACCTTGAGCCTTAACCCTGAGACTTATCCCTAAGACTTAACCATGAGACTTAACCTTCAGATTTACCGTTAAGTCTTAACTACAAGACTAAACCTTAAAACATAACCTTAAGACTTAACCGTAAGACATAAACCTGAGACTTAACCCTAAGACTTAACTAGAAGACTTAACCCTAAAACTTAACCTTAAGACTTAACCATAAAAATTAAGCCTAAGACTTAACCCTAAAACTTAACCTTAAGGCTCAACCTTAAGACTTGACGTTAAGACTTAAGTTTAAGACTTAACCTTAATACTTTACCCTAAGACGTAAGCCAAAAACTTAACCCTAAGACTTAACCCTAAAGACTTAACTATAAGACTTAACCCTAAGTCTTAACCTTAAGACCTAACTTTAATATTCAAACTTAACACTTAACCTTAGGAGTTAACCCTTAGACTTAACCTTATAACTTAACCCTAAGACATAACATTAAGAGGTAACCATAAGACTTAACTGTAAGACTTAACCTGACACTTAACATTAAGACTTAACCCTAAGAAACAATCCTAAAACTTAACCCTAAGGATTAACATAATGACTTCACCTTAAGACTTGATCCTAAGACTTCACCTTAAGACTTATCCCTAAGACTTAAATTTACGACTTAACCTTAAGACTTAACCCTAAGACTTATCCCTAAGACATAACCCTAAGACTTAAATTTAGGACTTAACCACAAGACTTAACCCTAAGACTTAATACTAATACTTAACCTAAGACTTAACCCTGAGACTTAACCTTAAGACTTAACCCTAAGATTTAACCTTAAGACTTAACCCTAAGACTTATCCCTGAGACTTAACCCTAAGACTTATCCCTGAGACTTAACCCTAAGACTTATCCCCAAACCTTAACCTTAAGACTTATTATTAAGATTTAAATTTAAGACTGAATCTTAAGACATAATACTAAGGCTTAACCTTAAGACTTATCCCTAAGACTTAACCCTGAGAATTTAATATAAGACTGAACCTTAGGATGTAACCCTAAGACTTAACACTATAACTTAACCGAAGACAACACTAAGACTTAAATTTAAGACTAAACTTTTAGACTTAACCCTAAGACGTAAACTTAAGAATTAAACATAAATCTTAACCCTGACACTTAACCCTAAGACGTATCCCAAAGACTTAAATTTAAGACTTAAACCTAAGACTCAAACCCTAGGACTTAAGATTTAACCTTAAGACTTAACACAAAGATTTAACCCTAAGATTTAGATTTATGAGTTAACCTTAAGACTTAATCCTAAGACTTAACACTAAGACTTAACCTTAAGACATAACCATAACACTTAAATCTAAGACTTAACCTTAACACTTAACCGTAAGACATAACCTTAAGATTTAACGCTAAGACTCAAATTTACATCTTATCCTTAAGGCTTAACCCTAAGACTTAAATTTAGGTCTTAACCTTAACAGTTAACCCTAAGACTTAACCCTGAGACTTAAACCTAAGACTTAACCCTAAGACATAACCCTGAGACTTAACCTTAAGACTTAACCTTAAAACTTAACCCTAGGACTTGAATTTAAGACTTAACCTTAAGACTTATCCCTAAGACTTAACCCTGAGACTTAAACCTAATACTTAATCTTAGAGACTTAACCCTTAGACTTAACCTTAAGACTTAACCCTAACACTTATAATTAAGACTTAACCTTAAGACTTAACCTTGTGACTTAACCTTAAAAACTAAACCTGAGACTTAACCCTAAGACTTAAACTTAAAACTTAACCCTAAGACTTAACCCTATGATTTAAACCTAAGACTTAACTTAAACATAAGACTTAACCCTAAGGCATAACCCTGAGACTTAACCCTACGACTGAACCCTAAGACTAAACCCTAAGACTTAACCTTAAGACTTAACCCTAAGTCTTAACCCTGAGATTAACCGTGAGACTTAACCCAAGGATTTATCCCCAAGACATAAAATTAAGACTTAAACTTATGACATAACCATAAGAGTTAACCCTGAGATTAAATCTTATGACTTTAACCCTAAGACTTAATATTAGTACTTAACCTTAAGACAACACCCTAAGACTTAACCCTAAGACAATAAACCTAAGACGTAACCTTAAATGCTTAACTCTAAGTCTTAACCTTAAGACTTAACCCTAAGACATAACTCTAAGACTTAATCTTAAGTCTTAACCTTAAGACCTAACCCTAAGATTTAACCTTAAGACGTGATCTTTAGGACATAACCCTAAGAATTAACCCTAAGACTTAAATTTAATACTTAACCCTAAGACTTAACCCTAAGACTTAACCCTAAGACTTAATCCTAAGACATAACCCTGAGACTGAAACCTAAGACTTAACCTTAATGCTTAACCCTAAGTCATAACCCTGAGACTTAACATTGAAACTTAGCCTTGAAACTTAACCCTGAGACTTAACCCTAAGCCATATCCCCAAGACTTAACTCTAAGACGTAAACCTAAGACTCAATCCATAAGACTTAACCTTAAGACTTAACCCTAAGTCTCAGCCTTAAGACAGAACCTTACGACTTAACCCTGGGACTTAACCTTGAGACCTTACCTTGAGCCTTAACCCTGAGACTTATCCCTAAGACTTAACCATGAGACTTAACCTTCAGATTTACCGTTAAGTCTTAACTACAAGACTAAACCTTAAAACATAACCTTAAGACTTAACCGTAAGACATAAACCTGAGACTTAACCCTAAGACTTAACTAGAAGACTTAACCCTAAAACTTAACCTTAAGACTTAACCATAAAAATTAAGCCTAAGACTTAACCCTAAAACTTAACCTTAAGGCTCAACCTTAAGACTTGACGTTAAGACTTAAGTTTAAGACTTAACCTTAATACTTTACCCTAAGACGTAAGCCAAAAACTTAACCCTAAGACTTAACCCTAAAGACTTAACTATAAGACTTAACCCTAAGTCTTAACCTTAAGACCTAACTTTAATATTCAAACTTAACACTTAACCTTAGGAGTTAACCCTTAGACTTAACCTTATAACTTAACCCTAAGACATAACATTAAGAGGTAACCATAAGACTTAACTGTAAGACTTAACCTGACACTTAACATTAAGACTTAACCCTAAGAAACAATCCTAAAACTTAACCCTAAGGATTAACATAATGACTTCACCTTAAGACTTGATCCTAAGACTTCACCTTAAGACTTATCCCTAAGACTTAAATTTACGACTTAACCATAAGACTTAACCCTAAGACTTATCCCTAAGACATAACCCTAAGACTTAAATTTAGGACTTAACCACAAGACTTAACCCTAAGACTTAATACTAATACTTAACCTAAGACTTAACCCTGAGACTTAACCTTAAGACTTAACCCTAAGATTTAACCTTAAGACTTAACCCTAAGACTTATCCCTGAGACTTAACCCTAAGACTTATCCCTGAGACTTAACCCTAAGACTTATCCCCAAACCTTAACCTTAAGACTTATTATTAAGATTTAAATTTAAGACTGAATCTTAAGACATAATACTAAGGCTTAACCTTAAGACTTATCCCTAAGACTTAACCCTGAGAATTTAATATAAGACTGAACCTTAGGATGTAACCCTAAGACTTAACACTATAACTTAACCGAAGACAACACTAAGACTTAAATTTAAGACTAAACTTTTAGACTTAACCCTAAGACGTAAACTTAAGAATTAAACATAAATCTTAACCCTGACACTTAACCCTAAGACGTATCCCAAAGACTTAAATTTAAGACTTAAACCTAAGACTCAAACCCTAGGACTTAAGATTTAACCTTAAGACTTAACACAAAGATTTAACCCTAAGATTTAGATTTATGAGTTAACCTTAAGACTTAATCCTAAGACTTAACACTAAGACTTAACCTTAAGACATAACCATAACACTTAAATCTAAGACTTAACCTTAACACTTAACCGTAAGACATAACCTTAAGATTTAACGCTAAGACTCAAATTTACGTCTTATCCTTAAGGCTTAACCCTAAGACTTAAATTTAGGTCTTAACCTTAACAGTTAACCCTAAGACTTAACCCTGAGGCTTAACCCTAAGACATAACCCTGAGACTTAACCTTAAGACTTAACCTTAAAACTTAACCCTAGGACTTGAATTTAAGACTTAACCTTAAGACTTATCCCTAAGACTTAACCCTGAGACTTAAACCTAATACTTAATCTTAGAGACTTAACCCTTAGACTTAACCTTAAGACTTAACCCTAACACTTATAATTAAGACTTAACCTTAAGACTTAACCTTGTGACTTAACCTTAAAAACTAAACCTGAGACTTAACCCTAAGACTTAAACTTAAAACTTAACCCTAAGACTTAACCCTATGATTTAAACCTAAGACTTAACTTAAACGTAAGACTTAACCCTAAGGCATAACCCTGAGACTTAACCCTACGACTGAACCCTAAGACTAAACCCTAAGACTTAACCTTAAGACTTAACCCTAAGTCTTAACCCTGAGATTAACCGTGAGACTTAACCCAAGGATTTATCCCCAAGACTTAAAATTAAGACTTAAACTTATGACATAACCATAAGAGTTAACCCTGAGATTAAATCTTATGACTTTAACCCTAAGACTTAATATTAGTACTTAACCTTAAGACAACACCCTAAGACTTAACCCTAAGACAATAAACCTAAGACGTAACCTTAAATGCTTAACTCTAAGTCTTAACCTTAAGACTTAACCCTAAGACATAACTCTAAGACTTAATCTTAAGTCTTAACCTTAAGACCTAACCCTAAGATTTAACCTTAAGACGTGATCTTTAGGACATAACCCTAAGAATTAACCCTAAGACTTAAATTTAATACTTAACCCTAAGACTTAACCCTAAGACTTAATCCTAAGACATAACCCTGAGACTGAAACCTAAGACTTAACCTTAATGCTTAACCCTAAGTCATAACCCTGAGACTTAACATTGAAACTTAGCCTTGAAACTTAACCCTGAGACTTAACCCTAAGACTTAACTCTAAGACGTAAACCTAAGACTCAATCCATAAGACTTAACCTTAAGACTTAACCCTAAGTCTCAGCCTTAAGACAGAACCTTACGACTTAACCCTGGGACTTAACCTTGAGACCTTACCTTGAGCCTTAACCCTGAGACTTATCCCTAAGACTTAACCATGAGACTTATCCTTCAGATTTACCGTTAAGTCTTAACTACAAGACTAAACCTTAAAACATAACCTTAAGACTTAACCGTAAGACATAAACCTGAGACTTAACCCTAAGACTTAACTAGAAGACTTAACCCTAAAACTTAACCTTAAGACTTAACCATAAAAATTAAGCCTAAGACTTAACCCTAAAACTTAACCTTAAGGCTCAACCTTAAGACTTGACGTTAAGACTTAAGGTTAAGACTTAACCTTAATACTTTACCCTAAGACGTAAGCCAAAAACTTAACCCTAAGACTTAACCCTAAAGACTTAACTATAAGACTTAACCCTAAGTCTTAACCTTAAGACCTAACTTTAATATTCAAACTTAACACTTAACCTTAGGAGTTAACCCTTAGACTTAACCTTATAACTTAACCCTAAGACATAACATTAAGAGGTAACCATAAGACTTAACTGTAAGACTTAACCTGACACTTAACATTAAGACTTAACCCTAAGAAACAATCCTAAAACTTAACCCTAAGGATTAACATAATGACTTCACCTTAAGACTTGATCCTAAGACTTCACCTTAAGACTTATCCCTAAGACTTAAATTTACGACTTAACCATAAGACTTAACCCTAAGACTTATCCCTAAGACATAACCCTAAGACTTAAATTTAGGACTTAACCACAAGACTTAACCCTAAGACTTAATACTAATACTTAACCTAAGACTTAACCCTGAGACTTAACCTTAAGACTTAACCCTAAGATTTAACCTTAAGACTTAACCCTAAGACTTATCCCTGAGACTTAACCCTAAGACTTATCCCTGAGACTTAACCCTAAGACTTATCCCCAAACCTTAACCTTAAGACTTATTATTAAGATTTAAATTTAAGACTGAATCTTAAGACATAATACTAAGGCTTAACCTTAAGACTTATCCCTAAGACTTAACCCTGAGAATTTAATATAAGACTGAACCTTAGGATGTAACCCTAAGACTTAACACTATAACTTAACCGAAGACAACACTAAGACTTAAATTTAAGACTAAACTTTTAGACTTAACCCTAAGACGTAAACTTAAGAATTAAACATAAATCTTAACCCTGACACTTAACCCTAAGACGTATCCCAAAGACTTAAATTTAAGACTTAAACCTAAGACTCAAACCCTAGGACTTAAGATTTAACCTTAAGACTTAACACAAAGATTTAACCCTAAGATTTAGATTTATGAGTTAACCTTAAGACTTAATCCTAAGACTTAACACTAAGACTTAACCTTAAGACATAACCATAACACTTAAATCTAAGACTTAACCTTAACACTTAACCGTAAGACATAACCTTAAGATTTAACGCTAAGACTCAAATTTACGTCTTATCCTTAAGGCTTAACCCTAAGACTTAAATTTAGGTCTTAACCTTAACAGTTAACCCTAAGACTTAACCCTGAGGCTTAAACCTAAGACATAACCCTGAGACTTAACCTTAAGACTTAACCTTAAAACTTAACCCTAGGACTTGAATTTAAGACTTAACCTTAAGACTTATCCCTAAGACTTAACCCTGAGACTTAAACCTAATACTTAATCTTAGAGACTTAACCCTTAGACTTAACCTTAAGACTTAACCCTAACACTTATAATTAAGACTTAACCTTAAGACTTAACCTTGTGACTTAACCTTAAAAACTAAACCTGAGACTTAACCCTAAGACTTAAACTTAAAACTTAACCCTAAGACTTAACCCTATGATTTAAACCTAAGACTTAACTTAAACATAAGACTTAACCCTAAGGCATAACCCTGAGACTTAACCCTACGACTGAACCCTAAGACTAAACCCTAAGACTTAACCTTAAGACTTAACCCTAAGTCTTAACCCTGAGATTAACCGTGAGACTTAACCCAAGGATTTATCCCCAAGACTTAAAATTAAGACTTAAACTTATGACATAGCCATAAGAGTTAACCCTGAGATTAAATCTTATGACTTTAACCCTAAGACTTAATATTAATACTTAACCTTAAGACAACACCCTAAGACTTAACCCTAAGACAATAAACCTAAGACGTAACCTTAAATACTTAACTCTAAGTCTTAACCTTAAGACTTAACCCTAAGACATAACTCTAAGACTTAATCTTAAGTCTTAACCTTAAGACCTAACCCTAAGATTTAACCTTAAGACGTGATCTTTAGGACATAACCCTAAGAATTAACCCTAAGACTTAAATTTAATACTTAACCCTAAGACTTAACCCTAAGACTTAATCCTAAGACATAACCCTGAGACTGAAACCTAAGACTTAACCTTAATGCTTAACCCTAAGTCATAACCCTGAGACTTAACATTGAAACTTAGCCTTGAAACTTAACCCTGAGACTTAACCCTAAGCCATATCCCCAAGACTTAACTCTAAGACGTAAACCTAAGACTCAATCCATAAGACTTAACCTTAAGACTTAACCCTAAGTCTCAGCCTTAAGACAGAACCTTACGACTTAACCCTGGGACTTAACCTTGAGACCTTACCTTGAGCCTTAACCCTGAGACTTATCCCTAAGACTTAACCATGAGACTTAACCTTCAGATTTACCGTTAAGTCTTAACTACAAGACTAAACCTTAAAACATAACCTTAAGACTTAACCGTAAGACATAAACCTGAGACTTAACCCTAAGACTTAACTAGAAGACTTAACCCTAAAACTTAACCTTAAGACTTAACCATAAAAATTAAGCCTAAGACTTAACCCTAAAACTTAACCTTAAGGCTCAACCTTAAGACTTGACGTGAAGACTTAAGTTTAAGACTTAACCTTAATACTTTACCCTAAGACGTAAGCCAAAAACTTAACCCTAAGACTTAACCCTAAAGACTTAACTATAAGACTTAACCCTAAGTCTTAACCTTAAGACCTAACTTTAATATTCAAACTTAACACTTAACCTTAGGAGTTAACCCTTAGACTTAACCTTATAACTTAACCCTAAGACATAACATTAAGAGGTAACCATAAGGCTTAACTGTAAGACTTAACCTGACACTTAACATTAAGACTTAACCCTAAGAAACAATCCTAAAACTTAACCCTAAGGATTAACATAATGACTTCACCTTAAGACTTGATCCTAAGACTTCACCTTAAGACTTATCCCTAAGTCTTAAATTTACGACTTAACCATAAGACTTAACCCTAAGACTTATCCCTAAGACATAACCCTAAGACTTAAATTTAGGACTTAACCACAAGACTTAACCCTAAGACTTAATACTAATACTTAACCTAAGACTTAACCCTGAGACTTAACCTTAAGACTTAACCCTAAGATTTAACCTTAAGACTTAACCCTAAGACTTATCCCTGAGACTTAACCCTAAGACTTATCCCTGAGACTTAACCCTAAGACTTATCCCCAAACCTTAACCTTAAGACTTATTATTAAGATTTAAATTTAAGACTGAATCTTAAGACATAATACTAAGGCTTAACCTTAAGACTTATCCCTAAGACTTAACCCTGAGAATTTAATATAAGACTGAACCTTAGGATGTAACCCTAAGACTTAACACTATAACTTAACCGAAGACAACACTAAGACTTAAATTTAAGACTAAACTTTTAGACTTAACCCTAAGACGTAAACTTAAGAATTAAACATAAATCTTAACCCTGACACTTAACCCTAAGACGTATCCCAAAGACTTAAATTTAAGACTTAAACCTAAGACTCAAACCCTAGGAGTTAAGATTTAACCTTAAGACTTAACACAAAGATTTAACCCTAAGATTTAGATTTATGAGTTAACCTTAAGACTTAATCCTAAGACTTAACACTAAGACTTAACCTTAAGACATAACCATAACACTTAAATCTAAGACTTAACCTTAACACTTAACCGTAAGACATAACCTTAAGATTTAACGCTAAGACTCAAATTTACGTCTTATCCTTAAGGCTTAACCCTAAGACTTAAATTTAGGTCTTAACCTTAACAGTTAACCCTAAGACTTAACCCTGAGACTTAAACCTAAGACTTAACCCTAAGACATAACCCTGAGACTTAACCTTAAGACTTAACCTTAAAACTTAACCCTAGGACTTGAATTTAAGACTTAACCTTAAGACTTATCCCTAAGACTTAACCCTGAGACTTAAACCTAATACTTAATCTTAGAGACTTAACCCTTAGACTTAACCTTAAGACTTAACCCTAACACTTATAATTAAGACTTAACCTTGTGACTTAACCTTAAAAACTAAACCTGAGACTTAACCCTAAGACTTAAACTTAAAACTTAACCCTAAGACTTAACCCTATGATTTAAACCTAAGACTTAACTTAAACATAAGACTTAACCCTAAGGCATAACCCTGAGACTTAACCCTACGACTGAACCCTAAGACTAAACCCTAAGACTTAACCTTAAGACTTAACCCTAAGTCTTAACCCTGAGATTAACCGTGAGACTTAACCCAAGGATTTATCCCCAAGACTTAAAATTAAGACTTAAACTTATGACATAACCATAAGAGTTAACCCTGAGATTAAATCTTATGACTTTAACCCTAAGACTTAATATTAATACTTAACCTTAAGACAACACCCTAAGACTTAACCCTAAGACAATAAACCTAAGACGTAACCTTAAATACTTAACTCTAAGTCTTAACCTTAAGACTTAACCCTAAGACATAACTCTAAGACTTAATCTTAAGTCTTAACCTTAAGACCTAACCCTAAGATTTAACCTTAAGACGTGATCTTTAGGACATAACCCTAAGAATTAACCCTAAGACTTAAATTTAATACTTAACCCTAAGACTTAACCCTAAGACTTAATCCTAAGACATAACCCTGAGACTGAAACCTAAGACTTAACCTTAATGCTTAACCCTAAGTCATAACCCTGAGACTTAACATTGAAACTTAGCCTTGAAACTTAACCCTGAGACTTAACCCTAAGCCATATCCCCAAGACTTAACTCTAAGACGTAAACCTAAGACTCAATCCATAAGACTTAACCTTAAGACTTAACCCTAAGTCTCAGCCTTAAGACAGAACCTTACGACTTAACCCTGGGACTTAACCTTGAGACCTTACCTTGAGCCTTAACCCTGAGACTTATCCCTAAGACTTAACCATGAGACTTAACCTTCAGATTTACCGTTAAGTCTTAACTACAAGACTAAACCTTAAAACATAACCTTAAGACTTAACCGTAAGACATAAACCTGAGACTTAACCCTAAGACTTAACTAGAAGACTTAACCCTAAAACTTAACCTTAAGACTTAACCATAAAAATTAAGCCTAAGACTTAACCCTAAAACTTAACCTTAAGGCTCAACCTTAAGACTTGACGTTAAGACTTAAGTTTAAGACTTAACCTTAATACTTTACCCTAAGACGTAAGCCAAAAACTTAACCCTAAGACTTAACCCTAAAGACTTAACTATAAGACTTAACCCTAAGTCTTAACCTTAAGACCTAACTTTAATATTCAAACTTAACACTTAACCTTAGGAGTTAACCCTTAGACTTAACCTTATAACTTAACCCTAAGACATAACATTAAGAGGTAACCATAAGACTTAACTGTAAGACTTAACCTGACACTTAACATTAAGACTTAACCCTAAGAAACAATCCTAAAACTTAACCCTAAGGATTAACATAATGACTTCACCTTAAGACTTGATCCTAAGACTTCACCTTAAGACTTATCCCTAAGTCTTAAATTTACGACTTAACCATAAGACTTAACCCTAAGACTTATCCCTAAGACATAACCCTAAGACTTAAATTTAGGACTTAACCACAAGACTTAACCCTAAGACTTAATACTAATACTTAACCTAAGACTTAACCCTGAGACTTAACCTTAAGACTTAACCCTAAGATTTAACCTTAAGACTTAACCCTAAGACTTATCCCTGAGACTTAACCCTAAGACTTATCCCTGAGACTTAACCCTAAGACTTATCCCCAAACCTTAACCTTAAGACTTATTATTAAGATTTAAATTTAAGACTGAATCTTAAGACATAATACTAAGGCTTAACCTTAAGACTTATCCCTAAGACTTAACCCTGAGAATTTAATATAAGACTGAACCTTAGGATGTAACCCTAAGACTTAACACTATAACTTAACCGAAGACAACACTAAGACTTAAATTTAAGACTAAACTTTTAGACTTAACCCTAAGACGTAAACTTAAGAATTAAACATAAATCTTAACCCTGACACTTAACCCTAAGACGTATCCCAAAGACTTAAATTTAAGACTTAAACCTAAGACTCAAACCCTAGGACTTAAGATTTAACCTTAAGACTTAACACAAAGATTTAACCCTAAGATTTAGATTTATGAGTTAACCTTAAGACTTAATCCTAAGACTTAACACTAAGACTTAACCTTAAGACATAACCATAACACTTAAATCTAAGACTTAACCTTAACACTTAACCGTAAGACATAACCTTAAGATTTAACGCTAAGACTCAAATTTACGTCTTATCCTTAAGGCTTAACCCTAAGATTTAAATTTAGGTCTTAACCTTAACAGTTAACCCTAAGACTTAACCCTGAGACTTAAACCTAAGACTTAACCCTAAGACATAACCCTGAGACTTAACCTTAAGACTTAACCTTAAAACTTAACCCTAGGACTTGAATTTAAGACTTAACCTTAAGACTTATCCCTAAGACTTAACCCTGAGACTTAAACCTAATACTTAATCTTAGAGACTTAACCCTTAGACTTAACCTTAAGACTTAACCCTAACACTTATAATTAAGACTTAACCTTAAGACTTAACCTTGTGACTTAACCTTAAAAACTAAACCTGAGACTTAACCCTAAGACTTAAACTTAAAACTTAACCCTATGATTTAAACCTAAGACTTAACTTAAACATAAGACTTAACCCTAAGGCATAACCCTGAGACTTAACCCTACGACTGAACCCTAAGACTAAACCCTAAGACTTAACCTTAAGACTTAACCCTAAGTCTTAACCCTGAGATTAACCGTGAGACTTAACCCAAGGATTTATCCCCAAGACTTAAAAGTAAGACTTAAACTTATGACATAACCATAAGAGTTAACCCTGAGATTAAATCTTATGACTTTAACCCTAAGACTTAATATTAGTACTTAACCTTAAGACAACACCCTAAGACTTAACCCTAAGACAATAAACCTAAGACGTAACCTTAAATACTTAACTCTAAGTCTTAACCTTAAGACTTAACCCTAAGACATAACTCTAAGACTTAATCTTAAGTCTTAACCTTAAGACCTAACCCTAAGATTTAACCTTAAGACGTGATCTTTAGGACATAACCCTAAGAATTAACCCTAAGACTTAAATTTAATACTTAACCCTAAGACTTAACCCTAAGACTTAATCCTAAGACATAACCCTGAGACTGAAACCTAAGACTTAACCTTAATGCTTAACCCTAAGTCATAACCCTGAGACTTAACATTGAAACTTAGCCTTGAAACTTAACCCTGAGACTTAACCCTAAGCCATATCCCCAAGACTTAACTCTAAGACGTAAACCTAAGACTCAATCCATAAGACTTAACCTTAAGACTTAACCCTAAGTCTCAGCCTTAAGACAGAACCTTACGACTTAACCCTGGGACTTAACCTTGAGACCTTACCTTGAGCCTTAACCCTGAGACTTATCCCTAAGACTTAACCATGAGACTTAACCTTCAGATTTACCGTTAAGTCTTAACTACAAGACTAAACCTTAAAACATAACCTTAAGACTTAACCGTAAGACATAAACCTGAGACTTAACCCTAAGACTTAACTAGAAGACTTAACCCTAAAACTTAACCTTAAGACTTAACCATAAAAATTAAGCCTAAGACTTAACCCTAAAACTTAACCTTAAGGCTCAACCTTAAGACTTGACGTTAAGACTTAAGGTTAAGACTTAACCTTAATACTTTACCCTAAGACGTAAGCCAAAAACTTAACCCTAAGACTTAACCCTAAAGACTTAACTATAAGACTTAACCCTAAGTCTTAACCTTAAGACCTAACTTTAATATTCAAACTTAACACTTAACCTTAGGAGTTAACCCTTAGACTTAACCTTATAACTTAACCCTAAGACATAACATTAAGAGGTAACCATAAGACTTAACTGTAAGACTTAACCTGACACTTAAGACTTAACCCTAAGAAACAATCCTAAAACTTAACCCTAAGGATTAACATAATGACTTCACCTTAAGACTTGATCCTAAGACTTCACCTTAAGACTTATCCCTAAGACATAACCCTAAGACTTAAATTTACGACTTAACCATAAGACTTAACCCTAAGACTTATCCCTAAGACATAACCCTAAGACTTAAATTTACGACTTAACCATAAGACTTAACCCTAAGACTTATCCCTAAGACATAACCCTAAGACTTAAATTTAGGACTTAACCACAAGACTTAACCCTAAGACTTAATACTAATACTTAACCTAAGACTTAACCCTGAGACTTAACCTTAAGACTTAACCCTAAGATTTAACCTTAAGACTTAACCCTAAGACTTATCCCTGAGACTTAACCCTAAGACTTATCCCTGAGACTTAACCCTAAGACTTATCCCCAAACCTTAACCTTAAGACTTATTATTAAGATTTAAATTTAAGACTGAATCTTAAGACATAATACTAAGGCTTAACCTTAAGACTTATCCCTAAGACTTAACCCTGAGAATTTAATATAAGACTGAACCTTAGGATGTAACCCTAAGACTTAACACTATAACTTAACCGAAGACAACACTAAGACTTAAATTTAAGACTAAACTTTTAGACTTAACCCTAAGACGTAAACTTAAGAATTAAACATAAATCTTAACCCTGACACTTAACCCTAAGACGTATCCCAAAGACTTAAATTTAAGACTTAAACCTAAGACTCAAACCCTAGGAGTTAAGATTTAACCTTAAGACTTAACACAAAGATTTAACCCTAAGATTTAGATTTATGAGTTAACCTTAAGACTTAATCCTAAGACTTAACACTAAGACTTAACCTTAAGACATAACCATAACACTTAAATCTAAGACTTAACCTTAACACTTAACCGTAAGACATAACCTTAAGATTTAACGCTAAGACTCAAATTTACGTCTTATCCTTAAGGCTTAACCCTAAGACTTAAATTTAGGTCTTAACCTTAACAGTTAACCCTAAGACTTAACCCTGAGACTTAAACCTAAGACTTAACCCTAAGACATAACCCTGAGACTTAACCTTAAGACTTAATCTTAAAACTTAACCCTAGGACTTGAATTTAAGACTTAACCTTAAGACTTATCCCTAAGACTTAACCCTGAGACTTAAACCTAATACTTAATCTTAGAGACTTAACCCTTAGACTTAACCTTAAGACTTAACCCTAACACTTATAATTAAGACTTAACCTTAAGACTTAACCTTGTGACTTAACCTTAAAAACTAAACCTGAGACTTAACCCTAAGACTTAAACTTAAAACTTAACCCTAAGACTTAACCCTATGATTTAAACCTAAGACTTAACTTAAACATAAGACTTAACCCTAAGGCATAACCCTGAGACTTAACCCTACGACTGAACCCTAAGACTAAACCCTAAGACTTAACCTTAAGACTTAACCCTAAGTCTTAACCCTGAGATTAACCGTGAGACTTAACCCAAGGATTTATCCCCAAGACTTAAAAGTAAGACTTAAACTTATGACATAACCATAAGAGTTAACCCTGAGATTAAATCTTATGACTTTAACCCTAAGACTTAATATTAATACTTAACCTTAAGACAACACCCTAAGACTTAACCCTAAGACAATAAACCTAAGACGTAACCTTAAATACTTAACTCTAAGTCTTAACCTTAAGACTTAACCCTAAGACATAACTCTAAGACTTAATCTTAAGTCTTAACCTTAAGACCTAACCCTAAGATTTAACCTTAAGACGTGATCTTTAGGACATAACCCTAAGAATTAACCCTAAGACTTAAATTTAATACTTAACCCTAAGACTTAACCCTAAGACTTAATCCTAAGACATAACCCTGAGACTGAAACCTAAGACTTAACCTTAATGCTTAACCCTAAGTCATAACCCTGAGACTTAACATTGAAACTTAGCCTTGAAACTTAACCCTGAGACTTAACCCTAAGCCATATCCCCAAGACTTAACTCTAAGACGTAAACCTAAGACTCAATCCATAAGACTTAACCTTAAGACTTAACCCTAAGTCTCAGCCTTAAGACAGAACCTTACGACTTAACCCTGGGACTTAACCTTGAGACCTTACCTTGAGCCTTAACCCTGAGACTTATCCCTAAGACTTAACCATGAGACTTAACCTTCAGATTTACCGTTAAGTCTTAACTACAAGACTAAACCTTAAAACATAACCTTAAGACTTAACCGTAAGACATAAACCTGAGACTTAACCCTAAGACTTAACTAGAAGACTTAACCCTAAAACTTAACCTTAAGACTTAACCATAAAAATTAAGCCTAAGACTTAACCCTAAAACTTAACCTTAAGGCTCAACCTTAAGACTTGACGTTAAGACTTAAGTTTAAGACTTAACCTTAATACTTTACCCTAAGACGTAAGCCAAAAACTTAACCCTAAGACTTAACCCTAAAGACTTAACTATAAGACTTAACCCTAAGTCTTAACCTTAAGACCTAACTTTAATATTCAAACTTAACACTTAACCTTAGGAGTTAACCCTTAGACTTAACCTTATAACTTAACCCTAAGACATAACATTAAGAGGTAACCATAAGACTTAACTGTAAGACTTAACCTGACACTTAACATTAAGACTTAACCCTAAGAAACAATCCTAAAACTTAACCCTAAGGATTAACATAATGACTTCACCTTAAGACTTGATCCTAAGACTTCACCTTAAGACTTATCCCTAAGACATAACCCTAAGACTTAAATTTACGACTTAACCATAAGACTTAACCCTAAGACTTATCCCTAAGACTTAAATTTACGACTTAACCATAAGACTTAACCCTAAGACTTATCCCTAAGACATAACCCTAAGACTTAAATTTAGGACTTAACCACAAGACTTAACCCTAAGACTTAATACTAATACTTAACCTAAGACTTAACCCTGAGACTTAACCTTAAGGCTTAACCCTAAGATTTAACCTTAAGACTTAACCCTAAGACTTATCCCTGAGACTTAACCCTAAGACTTATCCCTGAGACTTAACCCTAAGACTTATCCCCAAACCTTAACCTTAAGACTTATTATTAAGATTTAAATTTAAGACTGAATCTTAAGACATAATACTAAGGCTTAACCTTAAGACTTATCCCTAAGACTTAAGCCTGAGAATTTAATATAAGACTGAACCTTAGGATGTAACCCTAAGACTTAACACTATAACTTAACCGAAGACAACACTAAGACTTAAATTTAAGACTAAACTTTTAGACTTAACCCTAAGACGTAAACTTAAGAATTAAACATAAATCTTAACCCTGACACTTAACCCTAAGACGTATCCCAAAGACTTAAATTTAAGACTTAAACCTAAGACTCAAACCCTAGGACTTAAGATTTAACCTTAAGACTTAACACAAAGATTTAACCCTAAGATTTAGATTTATGAGTTAACCTTAAGACTTAATCCTAAGACTTAACACTAAGACTTAACCTTAAGACATAACCATAACACTTAAATCTAAGACTTAACCTTAACACTTAACCGTAAGACATAGCCTTAAGATTTAACGCTAAGACTCAAATTTACGTCTTATCCTTAAGGCTTAACCCTAAGACTTAAATTTAGGTCTTAACCTTAACAGTTAACCCTAAGACTTAACCCTGAGACTTAAACCTAAGACTTAACCCTAAGACATAACCCTGAGACTTAACCTTAAGACTTAACCTTAAAACTTAACCCTAGGACTTGAATTTAAGACTTAACCTTAAGACTTATCCCTAAGACTTAACCCTGAGACTTAAACCTAATACTTAATCTTAGAGACTTAACCCTTAGACTTAACCTTAAGACTTAACCCTAACACTTATAATTAAGACTTAACCTTAAGACTTAACCTTGTGACTTAACCTTAAAAACTAAACCTGAGACTTAACCCTAAGACTTAACCCTATGATTTAAACCTAAGACTTAACTTAAACATAAGACTTAACCCTAAGGCATAACCCTGAGACTTAACCCTACGACTGAACCCTAAGACTAAACCCTAAGACTTAACCTTAAGACTTAACCCTAAGTCTTAACCCTGAGATTAACCGTGAGACTTAACCCAAGGATTTATCCCCAAGACTTAAAAGTAAGACTTAAACTTATGACATAACCATAAGAGTTAACCCTGAGATTAAATCTTATGACTTTAACCCTAAGACTTAATATTAATACTTAACCTTAAGACAACACCCTAAGACTTAACCCTAAGACAATAAACCTAAGACGTAACCTTAAATACTTAACTCTAAGTCTTAACCTTAAGACTTAACCCTAAGACATAACTCTAAGACTTAATCTTAAGTCTTAACCTTAAGACCTAACCCTAAGATTTAACCTTAAGACGTGATCTTTAGGACATAACCCTAAGAATTAACCCTAAGACTTAAATTTAATACTTAACCCTAAGACTTAACCCTAAGACTTAATCCTAAGACATAACCCTGAGACTGAAACCTAAGACTTAACCTTAATGCTTAACCCTAAGTCATAACCCTGAGACTTAACATTGAAACTTAGCCTTGAAACTTAACCCTGAGACTTAACCCTAAGCCATATCCCCAAGACTTAACTCTAAGATGTAAACCTAAGACTCAATCCATAAGACTTAACCTTAAGACTTAACCCTAAGTCTCAGCCTTAAGACAGAACCTTACGACTTAACCCTGGGACTTAACCTTGAGACCTTACCTTGAGCCTTAACCCTGAGACTTATCCCTAAGACTTAACCATGAGACTTAACCTTCAGATTTACCGTTAAGTCTTAACTACAAGACTAAACCTTAAAACATAACCTTAAGACTTAACCGTAAGACATAAACCTGAGA
Organism: Falco peregrinus; assembly: GCF_023634155.1. Lineage (NCBI taxonomy): Eukaryota > Metazoa > Chordata > Aves > Falconiformes > Falconidae > Falco > Falco peregrinus. The sequence goes on along the minus strand of NW_026599593.1, from coordinate 3,642,562 downwards.
CTTAACCCTAAGACTTAACTAGAAGACTTAACCCTAAAACTTAACCTTAAGACTTAACCATAAAAATTAAGCCTAAGACTTAACCCTAAAACTTAACCTTAAGGCTCAACCTTAAGACTTGACGTTAAGACTTAAGTTTAAGACTTAACCTTAATACTTTACCCTAAGACGTAAGCCAAAAACTTAACCCTAAGACTTAACCCTAAAGACTTAACTATAAGACTTAACCCTAAGTCTTAACCTTAAGACCTAACTTTAATATTCAAACTTAACACTTAACCTTAGGAGTTAACCCTTAGACTTAACCTTATAACTTAACCCTAAGACATAACATTAAGAGGTAACCATAAGACTTAACTGTAAGACTTAACCTGACACTTAACATTAAGACTTAACCCTAAGAAACAATCCTAAAACTTAACCCTAAGGATTAACATAATGACTTCACCTTAAGACTTGATCCTAAGACTTCACCTTAAGACTTATCCCTAAGACATAACCCTAAGACTTAAATTTACGACTTAACCATAAGACTTAACCCTAAGACTTATCCCTAAGACATAACCCTAAGACTTAAATTTAGGACTTAACCACAAGACTTAACCCTAAGACTTAATACTAATACTTAACCTAAGACTTAACCCTGAGACTTAACCTTAAGACTTAACCCTAAGATTTAACCTTAAGACTTAACCCTAAGACTTATCCCTGAGACTTAACCCTAAGACTTATCCCTGAGACTTAACCCTAAGACTTATCCCCAAACCTTAACCTTAAGACTTATTATTAAGATTTAAATTTAAGACTGAATCTTAAGACATAATACTAAGGCTTAACCTTAAGACTTATCCCTAAGACTTAAGCCTGAGAATTTAATATAAGACTGAACCTTAGGATGTAACCCTAAGACTTAACACTATAACTTAACCGAAGACAACACTAAGACTTAAATTTAAGACTAAACTTTTAGACTTAACCCTAAGACGTAAACTTAAGAATTAAACATAAATCTTAACCCTGACACTTAACCCTAAGACGTATCCCAAAGACTTAAATTTAAGACTTAAACCTAAGACTCAAACCCTAGGACTTAAGATTTAACCTTAAGACTTAACACAAAGATTTAACCCTAAGATTTAGATTTATGAGTTAACCTTAAGACTTAATCCTAAGACTTAACACTAAGACTTAACCTTAAGACATAACCATAACACTTAAATCTAAGACTTAACCTTAACACTTAACCGTAAGACATAACCTTAAGATTTAACGCTAAGACTCAAATTTACGTCTTATCCTTAAGGCTTAACCCTAAGACTTAAATTTAGGTCTTAACCTTAACAGTTAACCCTAAGACTTAACCCTGAGACTTAAACCTAAGACTTAACCCTAAGACATAACCCTGAGACTTAACCTTAAGACTTAACCTTAAAACTTAACCCTAGGACTTGAATTTAAGACTTAACCTTAAGACTTATCCCTAAGACTTAACCCTGAGACTTAAACCTAATACTTAATCTTAGAGACTTAACCCTTAGACTTAACCTTAAGACTTAACCCTAACACTTATAATTAAGACTTAACCTTAAGACTTAACCTTGTGACTTAACCTTAAAAACTAAACCTGAGACTTAACCCTAAGACTTAACCCTATGATTTAAACCTAAGACTTAACTTAAACATAAGACTTAACCCTAAGGCATAACCCTGAGACTTAACCCTACGACTGAACCCTAAGACTAAACCCTAAGACTTAACCTTAAGACTTAACCCTAAGTCTTAACCCTGAGATTAACCGTGAGACTTAACCCAAGGATTTATCCCCAAGACTTAAAAGTAAGACTTAAACTTATGACATAACCATAAGAGTTAACCCTGAGATTAAATCTTATGACTTTAACCCTAAGACTTAATATTAATACTTAACCTTAAGACAACACCCTAAGACTTAACCCTAAGACAATAAACCTAAGACGTAACCTTAAATACTTAACTCTAAGTCTTAACCTTAAGACTTAACCCTAAGACATAACTCTAAGACTTAATCTTAAGTCTTAACCTTAAGACCTAACCCTAAGATTTAACCTTAAGACGTGATCTTTAGGACATAACCCTAAGAATTAACCCTAAGACTTAAATTTAATACTTAACCCTAAGACTTAACCCTAAGACTTAATCCTAAGACATAACCCTGAGACTGAAACCTAAGACTTAACCTTAATGCTTAACCCTAAGTCATAACCCTGAGACTTAACATTGAAACTTAGCCTTGAAACTTAACCCTGAGACTTAACCCTAAGCCATATCCCCAAGACTTAACTCTAAGATGTAAACCTAAGACTCAATCCATAAGACTTAACCTTAAGACTTAACCCTAAGTCTCAGCCTTAAGACAGAACCTTACGACTTAACCCTGGGACTTAACCTTGAGACCTTACCTTGAGCCTTAACCCTGAGACTTATCCCTAAGACTTAACCATGAGACTTAACCTTCAGATTTACCGTTAAGTCTTAACTACAAGACTAAACCTTAAAACATAACTTTAAGACTTAACCGTAAGACATAAACCTGAGACTTAACCCTAAGACTTAACTAGAAGACTTAACCCTAAAACTTAACCTTAAGACTTAACCATAAAAATTAAGCCTAAGACTTAACCCTAAAACTTAACCTTAAGGCTCAACCTTAAGACTTGACGTTAAGACTTAAGTTTAAGACTTAACCTTAATACTTTACCCTAAGACGTAAGCCAAAAACTTAACCCTAAGACTTAACCCTAAAGACTTAACTATAAGACTTAACCCTAAGTCTTAACCTTAAGACCTAACTTTAATATTCAAACTTAACACTTAACCTTAGGAGTTAACCCTTAGACTTAACCTTATAACTTAACCCTAAGACATAACATTAAGAGGTAACCATAAGACTTAACTGTAAGACTTAACCTGACACTTAACATTAAGACTTAACCCTAAGAAACAATCCTAAAACTTAACCCTAAGGATTAACATAATGACTTCACCTTAAGACTTGATCCTAAGACTTCACCTTAAGACTTATCCCTAAGACATAACCCTAAGACTTAAATTTACGACTTAACCATAAGACTTAACCCTAAGACTTATCCCTAAGACATAACCCTAAGACTTAAATTTAGGACTTAACCACAAGACTTAACCCTAAGACTTAATACTAATACTTAACCTAAGACTTAACCCTGAGACTTAACCTTAAGACTTAACCCTAAGATTTAACCTTAAGACTTAACCCTAAGACTTATCCCTGAGACTTAACCCTAAGACTTATCCCTGAGACTTAACCCTAAGACTTATCCCCAAACCTTAACCTTAAGACTTATTATTAAGATTTAAATTTAAGACTGAATCTTAAGACATAATACTAAGGCTTAACCTTAAGACTTATCCCTAAGACTTAAGCCTGAGAATTTAATATAAGACTGAACCTTAGGATGTAACCCTAAGACTTAACACTATAACTTAACCGAAGACAACACTAAGACTTAAATTTAAGACTAAACTTTTAGACTTAACCCTAAGACGTAAACTTAAGAATTAAACATAAATCTTAACCCTGACACTTAACCCTAAGACGTATCCCAAAGACTTAAATTTAAGACTTAAACCTAAGACTCAAACCCTAGGACTTAAGATTTAACCTTAAGACTTAACACAAAGATTTAACCCTAAGATTTAGATTTATGAGTTAACCTTAAGACTTAATCCTAAGACTTAACACTAAGACTTAACCTTAAGACATAACCATAACACTTAAATCTAAGACTTAACCTTAACACTTAACCGTAAGACATAACCTTAAGATTTAACGCTAAGACTCAAATTTACGTCTTATCCTTAAGGCTTAACCCTAAGACTTAAATTTAGGTCTTAACCTTAACAGTTAACCCTAAGACTTAACCCTGAGACTTAAACCTAAGACTTAACCCTAAGACATAACCCTGAGACTTAACCTTAAGACTTAACCTTAAAACTTAACCCTAGGACTTGAATTTAAGACTTAACCTTAAGACTTATCCCTAAGACTTAACCCTGAGACTTAAACCTAATACTTAATCTTAGAGACTTAACCCTTAGACTTAACCTTAAGACTTAACCCTAACACTTATAATTAAGACTTAACCTTGTGACTTAACCTTAAAAACTAAACCTGAGACTTAACCCTAAGACTTAAACTTAAAACTTAACCCTAAGACTTAACCCTATGATTTAAACCTAAGACTTAACTTAAACATAAGACTTAACCCTAAGGCATAACCCTGAGACTTAACCCTACGACTGAACCCTAAGACTAAACCCTAAGACTTAACCTTAAGACTTAACCCTAAGTCTTAACCCTGAGATTAACCGTGAGACTTAACCCAAGGATTTATCCCCAAGACTTAAAATTAAGACTTAAACTTATGACATAACCATAAGAGTTAACCCTGAGATTAAATCTTATGACTTTAACCCTAAGACTTAATATTAATACTTAACCTTAAGACAACACCCTAAGACTTAACCCTAAGACAATAAACCTAAGACGTAACCTTAAATACTTAACTCTAAGTCTTAACCTTAAGACTTAACCCTAAGACATAACTCTAAGACTTAATCTTAAGTCTTAACCTTAAGACCTAACCCTAAGATTTAACCTTAAGACGTGATCTTTAGGACATAACCCTAAGAATTAACCCTAAGACTTAAATTTAATACTTAACCCTAAGACTTAACCCTAAGACTTAATCCTAAGACATAACCCTGAGACTGAAACCTAAGACTTAACCTTAATGCTTAACCCTAAGTCATAACCCTGAGACTTAACATTGAAACTTAGCCTTGAAACTTAACCCTGAGACTTAACCCTAAGCCATATCCCCAAGACTTAACTCTAAGATGTAAACCTAAGACTCAATCCATAAGACTTAACCTTAAGACTTAACCCTAAGTCTCAGCCTTAAGACAGAACCTTACGACTTAACCCTGGGACTTAACCTTGAGACCTTACCTTGAGCCTTAACCCTGAGACTTATCCCTAAGACTTAACCATGAGACTTAACCTTCAGATTTACCGTTAAGTCTTAACTACAAGACTAAACCTTAAAACATAACCTTAAGACTTAACCGTAAGACATAAACCTGAGACTTAACCCTAAGACTTAACTAGAAGACTTAACCCTAAAACTTAACCTTAAGACTTAACCATAAAAATTAAGCCTAAGACTTAACCCTAAAACTTAACCTTAAGGCTCAACCTTAAGACTTGACGTTAAGACTTAAGTTTAAGACTTAACCTTAATACTTTACCCTAAGACGTAAGCCAAAAACTTAACCCTAAGACTTAACCCTAAAGACTTAACTATAAGACTTAACCCTAAGTCTTAACCTTAAGACCTAACTTTAATATTCAAACTTAACACTTAACCTTAGGAGTTAACCCTTAGACTTAACCTTATAACTTAACCCTAAGACATAACATTAAGAGGTAACCATAAGACTTAACTGTAAGACTTAACCTGACACTTAACATTAAGACTTAACCCTAAGAAACAATCCTAAAACTTAACCCTAAGGATTAACATAATGACTTCACCTTAAGACTTGATCCTAAGACTTCACCTTAAGACTTATCCCTAAGACATAACCCTAAGACTTAAATTTACGACTTAACCATAAGACTTAACCCTAAGACTTATCCCTAAGACATAACCCTAAGACTTAAATTTAGGACTTAACCACAAGACTTAACCCTAAGACTTAATACTAATACTTAACCTAAGACTTAACCCTGAGACTTAACCTTAAGACTTAACCCTAAGATTTAACCTTAAGACTTAACCCTAAGACTTATCCCTGAGACTTAACCCTAAGACTTATCCCTGAGACTTAACCCTAAGACTTATCCCCAAACCTTAACCTTAAGACTTATTATTAAGATTTAAATTTAAGACTGAATCTTAAGACATAATACTAAGGCTTAACCTTAAGACTTATCCCTAAGACTTAAGCCTGAGAATTTAATATAAGACTGAACCTTAGGATGTAACCCTAAGACTTAACACTATAACTTAACCGAAGACAACACTAAGACTTAAATTTAAGACTAAACTTTTAGACTTAACCCTAAGACGTAAACTTAAGAATTAAACATAAATCTTAACCCTGACACTTAACCCTAAGACGTATCCCAAAGACTTAAATTTAAGACTTAAACCTAAGACTCAAACCCTAGGACTTAAGATTTAACCTTAAGACTTAACACAAAGATTTAACCCTAAGATTTAGATTTATGAGTTAACCTTAAGACTTAATCCTAAGACTTAACACTAAGACTTAACCTTAAGACATAACCATAACACTTAAATCTAAGACTTAACCTTAACACTTAACCGTAAGACATAACCTTAAGATTTAACGCTAAGACTCAAATTTACGTCTTATCCTTAAGGCTTAACCCTAAGACTTAAATTTAGGTCTTAACCTTAACAGTTAACCCTAAGACTTAACCCTGAGACTTAAACCTAAGACTTAACCCTAAGACATAACCCTGAGACTTAACCTTAAGACTTAACCTTAAAACTTAACCCTAGGACTTGAATTTAAGACTTAACCTTAAGACTTATCCCTAAGACTTAACCCTGAGACTTAAACCTAATACTTAATCTTAGAGACTTAACCCTTAGACTTAACCTTAAGACTTAACCCTAACACTTATAATTAAGACTTAACCTTAAGACTTAACCTTGTGACTTAACCTTAAAAACTAAACCTGAGACTTAACCCTAAGACTTAACCCTATGATTTAAACCTAAGACTTAACTTAAACATAAGACTTAACCCTAAGGCATAACCCTGAGACTTAACCCTACGACTGAACCCTAAGACTAAACCCTAAGACTTAACCTTAAGACTTAACCCTAAGTCTTAACCCTGAGATTAACCGTGAGACTTAACCCAAGGATTTATCCCCAAGACTTAAAAGTAAGACTTAAACTTATGACATAACCATAAGAGTTAACCCTGAGATTAAATCTTATGACTTTAACCCTAAGACTTAATATTAATACTTAACCTTAAGACAACACCCTAAGACTTAACCCTAAGACAATAAACCTAAGACGTAACCTTAAATACTTAACTCTAAGTCTTAACCTTAAGACTTAACCCTAAGACATAACTCTAAGACTTAATCTTAAGTCTTAACCTTAAGACCTAACCCTAAGATTTAACCTTAAGACGTGATCTTTAGGACATAACCCTAAGAATTAACCCTAAGACTTAAATTTAATACTTAACCCTAAGACTTAACCCTAAGACTTAATCCTAAGACATAACCCTGAGACTGAAACCTAAGACTTAACCTTAATGCTTAACCCTAAGTCATAACCCTGAGACTTAACATTGAAACTTAGCCTTGAAACTTAACCCTGAGACTTAACCCTAAGCCATATCCCCAAGACTTAACTCTAAGATGTAAACCTAAGACTCAATCCATAAGACTTAACCTTAAGACTTAACCCTAAGTCTCAGCCTTAAGACAGAACCTTACGACTTAACCCTGGGACTTAACCTTGAGACCTTACCTTGAGCCTTAACCCTGAGACTTATCCCTAAGACTTAACCATGAGACTTAACCTTCAGATTTACCGTTAAGTCTTAACTACAAGACTAAACCTTAAAACATAACCTTAAGACTTAACCGTAAGACATAAACCTGAGACTTAACCCTAAGACTTAACTAGAAGACTTAACCCTAAAACTTAACCTTAAGACTTAACCATAAAAATTAAGCCTAAGACTTAACCCTAAAACTTAACCTTAAGGCTCAACCTTAAGACTTGACGTTAAGACTTAAGTTTAAGACTTAACCTTAATACTTTACCCTAAGACGTAAGCCAAAAACTTAACCCTAAGACTTAACCCTAAAGACTTAACTATAAGACTTAACCCTAAGTCTTAACCTTAAGACCTAACTTTAATATTCAAACTTAACACTTAACCTTAGGAGTTAACCCTTAGACTTAACCTTATAACTTAACCCTAAGACATAACATTAAGAGGTAACCATAAGACTTAACTGTAAGACTTAACCTGACACTTAACATTAAGACTTAACCCTAAGAAACAATCCTAAAACTTAACCCTAAGGATTAACATAATGACTTCACCTTAAGACTTGATCCTAAGACTTCACCTTAAGACTTATCCCTAAGACATAACCCTAAGACTTAAATTTACGACTTAACCATAAGACTTAACCCTAAGACTTATCCCTAAGACATAACCCTAAGACTTAAATTTAGGACTTAACCACAAGACTTAACCCTAAGACTTAATACTAATACTTAACCTAAGACTTAACCCTGAGACTTAACCTTAAGACTTAACCCTAAGATTTAACCTTAAGACTTAACCCTAAGACTTATCCCTGAGACTTAACCCTAAGACTTATCCCTGAGACTTAACCCTAAGACTTATCCCCAAACCTTAACCTTAAGACTTATTATTAAGATTTAAATTTAAGACTGAATCTTAAGACATAATACTAAGGCTTAACCTTAAGACTTATCCCTAAGACTTAAGCCTGAGAATTTAATATAAGACTGAACCTTAGGATGTAACCCTAAGACTTAACACTATAACTTAACCGAAGACAACACTAAGACTTAAATTTAAGACTAAACTTTTAGACTTAACCCTAAGACGTAAACTTAAGAATTAAACATAAATCTTAACCCTGACACTTAACCCTAAGACGTATCCCAAAGACTTAAATTTAAGACTTAAACCTAAGACTCAAACCCTAGGACTTAAGATTTAACCTTAAGACTTAACACAAAGATTTAACCCTAAGATTTAGATTTATGAGTTAACCTTAAGACTTAATCCTAAGACTTAACACTAAGACTTAACCTTAAGACATAACCATAACACTTAAATCTAAGACTTAACCTTAACACTTAACCGTAAGACATAACCTTAAGATTTAACGCTAAGACTCAAATTTACGTCTTATCCTTAAGGCTTAACCCTAAGACTTAAATTTAGGTCTTAACCTTAACAGTTAACCCTAAGACTTAACCCTGAGACTTAAACCTAAGACTTAACCCTAAGACATAACCCTGAGACTTAACCTTAAGACTTAACCTTAAAACTTAACCCTAGGACTTGAATTTAAGACTTAACCTTAAGACTTATCCCTAAGACTTAACCCTGAGACTTAAACCTAATACTTAATCTTAGAGACTTAACCCTTAGACTTAACCTTAAGACTTAACCCTAACACTTATAATTAAGACTTAACCTTGTGACTTAACCTTAAAAACTAAACCTGAGACTTAACCCTAAGACTTAAACTTAAAACTTAACCCTAAGACTTAACCCTATGATTTAAACCTAAGACTTAACTTAAACATAAGACTTAACCCTAAGGCATAACCCTGAGACTTAACCCTACGACTGAACCCTAAGACTAAACCCTAAGACTTAACCTTAAGACTTAACCCTAAGTCTTAACCCTGAGATTAACCGTGAGACTTAACCCAAGGATTTATCCCCAAGACTTAAAATTAAGACTTAAACTTATGACATAACCATAAGAGTTAACCCTGAGATTAAATCTTATGACTTTAACCCTAAGACTTAATATTAATACTTAACCTTAAGACAACACCCTAAGACTTAACCCTAAGACAATAAACCTAAGACGTAACCTTAAATACTTAACTCTAAGTCTTAACCTTAAGACTTAACCCTAAGACATAACTCTAAGACTTAATCTTAAGTCTTAACCTTAAGACCTAACCCTAAGATTTAACCTTAAGACGTGATCTTTAGGACATAACCCTAAGAATTAACCCTAAGACTTAAATTTAATACTTAACCCTAAGACTTAACCCTAAGACTTAATCCTAAGACATAACCCTGAGACTGAAACCTAAGACTTAACCTTAATGCTTAACCCTAAGTCATAACCCTGAGACTGAACATTGAAACTTAGCCTTGAAACTTAACCCTGAGACTTAACCCTAAGCCATATCCCCAAGACTTAACTCTAAGACGTAAACCTAAGACTCAATCCATAAGACTTAACCTTAAGACTTAACCCTAAGTCTCAGCCTTAAGACAGAACCTTACGACTTAACCCTGGGACTTAACCTTGAGACCTTACCTTGAGCCTTAACCCTGAGACTTATCCCTAAGACTTAACCATGAGACTTAACCTTCAGATTTACCGTTAAGTCTTAACTACAAGACTAAACCTTAAAACATAACCTTAAGACTTAACCGTAAGACATAAACCTGAGACTTAACCCTAAGACTTAACTAGAAGACTTAACCCTAAAACTTAACCTTAAGACTTAACCATAAAAATTAAGCCTAAGACTTAACCCTAAAACTTAACCTTAAGGCTCAACCTTAAGACTTGACGTTAAGACTTAAGTTTAAGACTTAACCTTAATACTTTACCCTAAGACGTAAGCCAAAAACTTAACCCTAAGACTTAACCCTAAAGACTTAACTATAAGACTTAACCCTAAGTCTTAACCTTAAGACCTAACTTTAATATTCAAACTTAACACTTAACCTTAGGAGTTAACCCTTAGACTTAACCTTATAACTTAACCCTAAGACATAACATTAAGAGGTAACCATAAGGCTTAACTGTAAGACTTAACCTGACACTTAACATTAAGACTTAACCCTAATAACAATCCTAAAACTTAACCCTAAGGATTAACATAATGACTTCACCTTAAGACTTGATCCTAAGACTTCACCTTAAGACTTATCCCTAAGACATAACCCTAAGACTTAAATTTACGACTTAACCATAAGACTTAACCCTAAGACTTATCCCTAAGACATAACCCTAAGACTTAAATTTAGGACTTAACCACAAGACTTAACCCTAAGACTTAATACTAATACTTAACCTAAGACTTAACCCTGAGACTTAACCTTAAGACTTAACCCTAAGATTTAACCTTAAGACTTAACCCTAAGACTTATCCCTGAGACTTAACCCTAAGACTTATCCCTGAGACTTAACCCTAAGACTTATCCCCAAACCTTAACCTTAAGACTTATTATTAAGATTTAAATTTAAGACTGAATCTTAAGACATAATACTAAGGCTTAACCTTAAGACTTATCCCTAAGACTTAACCCTGAGAATTTAATATAAGACTGAACCTTAGGATGTAACCCTAAGACTTAACACTATAACTTAACCGAAGACAACACTAAGACTTAAATTTAAGACTAAACTTTTAGACTTAACCCTAAGACGTAAACTTAAGAATTAAACATAAATCTTAACCCTGACACTTAACCCTAAGACGTATCCCAAAGACTTAAATTTAAGACTTAAACCTAAGACTCAAACCCTAGGACTTAAGATTTAACCTTAAGACTTAACACAAAGATTTAACCCTAAGATTTAGATTTATGAGTTAACCTTAAGACTTAATCCTAAGACTTAACACTAAGACTTAACCTTAGAGACATAACCATAACACTTAAATCTAAGACTTAACCTTAACACTTAACCGTAAGACATAACCTTAAGATTTAACGCTAAGACTCAAATTTACGTCTTATCCTTAAGGCTTAACCCTAAGACTTAAATTTAGGTCTTAACCTTAACAGTTAACCCTAAGACTTAACCCTGAGACTTAAACCTAAGACTTAACCCTAAGACATAACCCTGAGACTTAACCTTAAGACTTAACCTTAAAACTTAACCCTAGGACTTGAATTTAAGACTTAACCTTAAGACTTATCCCTAAGACTTAACCCTGAGACTTAAACCTAATACTTAATCTTAGAGACTTAACCCTTAGACTTAACCTTAAGACTTAACCCTAACACTTATAATTAAGACTTAACCTTAAGACTTAACCTTGTGACTTAACCTTAAAAACTAAACCTGAGACTTAACCCTAAGACTTAAACTTAAAACTTAACCCTAAGACTTAACCCTATGATTTAAACCTAAGACTTAACTTAAACATAAGACTTAACCCTAAGGCATAACCCTGAGACTTAACCCTACGACTGAACCCTAAGACTAAACCCTAAGACTTAACCTTAAGACTTAACCCTAAGTCTTAACCCTGAGATTAACCGTGAGACTTAACCCAAGGATTTATCCCCAAGACTTAAAAGTAAGACTTAAACTTATGACATAACCATAAGAGTTAACCCTGAGATTAAATCTTATGACTTTAACCCTAAGACTTAATATTAATACTTAACCTTAAGACAACACCCTAAGACTTAACCCTAAGACAATAAACCTAAGACGTAACCTTAAATACTTAACTCTAAGTCTTAACCTTAAGACTTAACCCTAAGACATAACTCTAAGACTTAATCTTAAGTCTTAACCTTAAGACCTAACCCTAAGATTTAACCTTAAGACGTGATCTTTAGGACATAACCCTAAGAATTAACCCTAAGACTTAAATTTAATACTTAACCCTAAGACTTAACCCTAAGACTTAATCCTAAGACATAACCCTGAGACTGAAACCTAAGACTTAACCTTAATGCTTAACCCTAAGTCATAACCCTGAGACTGAACATTGAAACTTAGCCTTGAAACTTAACCCTGAGACTTAACCCTAAGCCATATCCCCAAGACTTAACTCTAAGACGTAAACCTAAGACTCAATCCATAAGACTTAACCTTAAGACTTAACCCTAAGTCTCAGCCTTAAGACAGAACCTTACGACTTAACCCTGGGACTTAACCTTGAGACCTTACCTTGAGCCTTAACCCTGAGACTTATCCCTAAGACTTAACCATGAGACTTAACCTTCAGATTTACCGTTAAGTCTTAACTACAAGACTAAACCTTAAAACATAACCTTAAGACTTAACCGTAAGACATAAACCTGAGACTTAACCCTAAGACTTAACTAGAAGACTTAACCCTAAAACTTAACCTTAAGACTTAACCATAAAAATTAAGCCTAAGACTTAACCCTAAAACTTAACCTTAAGGCTCAACCTTAAGACTTGACGTTAAGACTTAAGTTTAAGACTTAACCTTAATACTTTACCCTAAGACGTAAGCCAAAAACTTAACCCTAAGACTTAACCCTAAAGACTTAACTATAAGACTTAACCCTAAGTCTTAACCTTAAGACCTAACTTTAATATTCAAACTTAACACTTAACCTTAGGAGTTAACCCTTAGACTTAACCTTATAACTTAACCCTAAGACATAACATTAAGAGGTAACCATAAGGCTTAACTGTAAGACTTAACCTGACACTTAACATTAAGACTTAACCCTAAGAAACAATCCTAAAACTTAACCCTAAGGATTAACATAATGACTTCACCTTAAGACTTGATCCTAAGACTTCACCTTAAGACTTATCCCTAAGACATAACCCTAAGACTTAAATTTACGACTTAACCATAAGACTTAACCCTAAGACTTATCCCTAAGACATAACCCTAAGACTTAAATTTAGGACTTAACCACAAGACTTAACCCTAAGACTTAATACTAATACTTAACCTAAGACTTAACCCTGAGACTTAACCTTAAGACTTAACCCTAAGATTTAACCTTAAGACTTAACCCTAAGACTTATCCCTGAGACTTAACCCTAAGACTTATCCCTGAGACTTAACCCTAAGACGTATCCCCAAACCTTAACCTTAAGACTTATTATTAAGATTTAAATTTAAGACTGAATCTTAAGACATAATACTAAGGCTTAACCTTAAGACTTATCCCTAAGACTTAAGCCTGAGAATTTAATATAAGACTGAACCTTAGGATGTAACCCTAAGACTTAACACTATAACTTAACCGAAGACAACACTAAGACTTAAATTTAAGACTAAACTTTTAGACTTAACCCTAAGACGTAAACTTAAGAATTAAACATAAATCTTAACCCTGACACTTAACCCTAAGACGTATCCCAAAGACTTAAATTTAAGACTTAAACCTAAGACTCAAACCCTAGGACTTAAGATTTAACCTTAAGACTTAACACAAAGATTTAACCCTAAGATTTAGATTTATGAGTTAACCTTAAGACTTAATCCTAAGACTTAACACTAAGACTTAACCTTAAGACATAACCATAACACTTAAATCTAAGACTTAACCTTAACACTTAACCGTAAGACATAACCTTAAGATTTAACGCTAAGACTCAAATTTACGTCTTATCCTTAAGGCTTAACCCTAAGACTTAAATTTAGGTCTTAACCTTAACAGTTAACCCTAAGACTTAACCCTGAGACTTAAACCTAAGACTTAACCCTAAGACATAACCCTGAGACTTAACCTTAAGACTTAACCTTAAAACTTAACCCTAGGACTTGAATTTAAGACTTAACCTTAAGACTTATCCCTAAGACTTAACCCTGAGACTTAAACCTAATACTTAATCTTAGAGACTTAACCCTTAGACTTAACCTTAAGACTTAACCCTAACACTTATAATTAAGACTTAACCTTAAGACTTAACCTTGTGACTTAACCTTAAAAACTAAACCTGAGACTTAACCCTAAGACTTAAACTTAAAACTTAACCCTAAGACTTAACCCTATGATTTAAACCTAAGACTTAACTTAAACATAAGACTTAACCCTAAGGCATAACCCTGAGACTTAACCCTACGACTGAACCCTAAGACTAAACCCTAAGACTTAACCTTAAGACTTAACCCTAAGTCTTAACCCTGAGATTAACCGTGAGACTTAACCCAAAGATTTATCCCCAAGACTTAAAATTAAGACTTAAACTTATGACATAACCATAAGAGTTAACCCTGAGATTAAATCTTATGACTTTAACCCTAAGACTTAATATTAATACTTAACCTTAAGACAACACCCTAAGACTTAACCCTAAGACAATAAACCTAAGACGTAACCTTAAATACTTAACTCTAAGTCTTAACCTTAAGACTTAACCCTAAGACATAACTCTAAGACTTAATCTTAAGTCTTAACCTTAAGACCTAACCCTAAGATTTAACCTTAAGACGTGATCTTTAGGACATAACCCTAAGAATTAACCCTAAGACTTAAATTTAATACT
This sequence comes from Falco peregrinus, assembly GCF_023634155.1. Lineage (NCBI taxonomy): Eukaryota > Metazoa > Chordata > Aves > Falconiformes > Falconidae > Falco > Falco peregrinus. Next base: position 3,627,462 of record NW_026599593.1, on the reverse strand, counting down.
TAACCCTAAGACTTAACCCTAAGACTTAATCCTAAGACATAACCCTGAGACTGAAACCTAAGACTTAACCTTAATGCTTAACCCTAAGTCATAACCCTGAGACTTAACATTGAAACTTAGCCTTGAAACTTAACCCTGAGACTTAACCCTAAGCCATATCCCCAAGACTTAACTCTAAGACGTAAACCTAAGACTCAATCCATAAGACTTAACCTTAAGACTTAACCCTAAGTCTCAGCCTTAAGACAGAACCTTACGACTTAACCCTGGGACTTAACCTTGAGACCTTACCTTGAGCCTTAACCCTGAGACTTATCCCTAAGACTTAACCATGAGACTTAACCTTCAGATTTACCGTTAAGTCTTAACTACAAGACTAAACCTTAAAACATAACCTTAAGACTTAACCGTAAGACATAAACCTGAGACTTAACCCTAAGACTTAACTAGAAGACTTAACCCTAAAACTTAACCTTAAGACTTAACCATAAAAATTAAGCCTAAGACTTAACCCTAAAACTTAACCTTAAGGCTCAACCTTAAGACTTGACGTTAAGACTTAAGTTTAAGACTTAACCTTAATACTTTACCCTAAGACGTAAGCCAAAAACTTAACCCTAAGACTTAACCCTAAAGACTTAACTATAAGACTTAACCCTAAGTCTTAACCTTAAGACCTAACTTTAATATTCAAACTTAACACTTAACCTTAGGAGTTAACCCTTAGACTTAACCTTATAACTTAACCCTAAGACATAACATTAAGAGGTAACCATAAGGCTTAACTGTAAGACTTAACCTGACACTTAACATTAAGACTTAACCCTAAGAAACAATCCTAAAACTTAACCCTAAGGATTAACATAATGACTTCACCTTAAGACTTGATCCTAAGACTTCACCTTAAGACTTATCCCTAAGACATAACCCTAAGACTTAAATTTACGACTTAACCATAAGACTTAACCCTAAGACTTATCCCTAAGACATAACCCTAAGACTTAAATTTAGGACTTAACCACAAGACTTAACCCTAAGACTTAATACTAATACTTAACCTAAGACTTAACCCTGAGACTTAACCTTAAGACTTAACCCTAAGATTTAACCTTAAGACTTAACCCTAAGACTTATCCCTGAGACTTAACCCTAAGACTTATCCCTGAGACTTAACCCTAAGACGTATCCCCAAACCTTAACCTTAAGACTTATTATTAAGATTTAAATTTAAGACTGAATCTTAAGACATAATACTAAGGCTTAACCTTAAGACTTATCCCTAAGACTTAACCCTGAGAATTTAATATAAGACTGAACCTTAGGATGTAACCCTAAGACTTAACACTATAACTTAACCGAAGACAACACTAAGACTTAAATTTAAGACTAAACTTTTAGACTTAACCCTAAGACGTAAACTTAAGAATTAAACATAAATCTTAACCCTGACACTTAACCCTAAGACGTATCCCAAAGACTTAAATTTAAGACTTAAACCTAAGACTCAAACCCTAGGACTTAAGATTTAACCTTAAGACTTAACACAAAGATTTAACCCTAAGATTTAGATTTATGAGTTAACCTTAAGACTTAATCCTAAGACTTAACACTAAGACTTAACCTTAAGACATAACCATAACACTTAAATCTAAGACTTAACCTTAACACTTAACCGTAAGACATAACCTTAAGATTTAACGCTAAGACTCAAATTTACGTCTTATCCTTAAGGCTTAACCCTAAGACTTAAATTTAGGTCTTAACCTTAACAGTTAACCCTAAGACTTAACCCTGAGACTTAAACCTAAGACTTAACCCTAAGACATAACCCTGAGACTTAACCTTAAGACTTAACCTTAAAACTTAACCCTAGGACTTGAATTTAAGACTTAACCTTAAGACTTATCCCTAAGACTTAACCCTGAGACTTAAACCTAATACTTAATCTTAGAGACTTAACCCTTAGACTTAACCTTAAGACTTAACCCTAACACTTATAATTAAGACTTAACCTTAAGACTTAACCTTGTGACTTAACCTTAAAAACTAAACCTGAGACTTAACCCTAAGACTTAAACTTAAAACTTAACCCTAAGACTTAACCCTATGATTTAAACCTAAGACTTAACTTAAACATAAGACTTAACCCTAAGGCATAACCCTGAGACTTAACCCTACGACTGAACCCTAAGACTAAACCCTAAGACTTAACCTTAAGACTTAACCCTAAGTCTTAACCCTGAGATTAACCGTGAGACTTAACCCAAGGATTTATCCCCAAGACTTAAAAGTAAGACTTAAACTTATGACATAACCATAAGAGTTAACCCTGAGATTAAATCTTATGACTTTAACCCTAAGACTTAATATTAATACTTAACCTTAAGACAACACCCTAAGACTTAACCCTAAGACAATAAACCTAAGACGTAACCTTAAATACTTAACTCTAAGTCTTAACCTTAAGACTTAACCCTAAGACATAACTCTAAGACTTAATCTTAAGTCTTAACCTTAAGACCTAACCCTAAGATTTAACCTTAAGACGTGATCTTTAGGACATAACCCTAAGAATTAACCCTAAGACTTAAATTTAATACTTAACCCTAAGACTTAACCCTAAGACTTAATCCTAAGACATAACCCTGAGACTGAAACCTAAGACTTAACCTTAATGCTTAACCCTAAGTCATAACCCTGAGACTGAACATTGAAACTTAGCCTTGAAACTTAACCCTGAGACTTAACCCTAAGCCATATCCCCAAGACTTAACTCTAAGACGTAAACCTAAGACTCAATCCATAAGACTTAACCTTAAGACTTAACCCTAAGTCTCAGCCTTAAGACAGAACCTTACGACTTAACCCTGGGACTTAACCTTGAGACCTTACCTTGAGCCTTAACCCTGAGACTTATCCCTAAGACTTAACCATGAGACTTAACCTTCAGATTTACCGTTAAGTCTTAACTACAAGACTAAACCTTAAAACATAACCTTAAGACTTAACCGTAAGACATAAACCTGAGACTTAACCCTAAGACTTAACTAGAAGACTTAACCCTAAAACTTAACCTTAAGACTTAACCATAAAAATTAAGCCTAAGACTTAACCCTAAAACTTAACCTTAAGGCTCAACCTTAAGACTTGACGTTAAGACTTAAGTTTAAGACTTAACCTTAATACTTTACCCTAAGACGTAAGCCAAAAACTTAACCCTAAGACTTAACCCTAAAGACTTAACTATAAGACTTAACCCTAAGTCTTAACCTTAAGACCTAACTTTAATATTCAAACTTAACACTTAACCTTAGGAGTTAACCCTTAGACTTAACCTTATAACTTAACCCTAAGACATAACATTAAGAGGTAACCATAAGGCTTAACTGTAAGACTTAACCTGACACTTAACATTAAGACTTAACCCTAATAACAATCCTAAAACTTAACCCTAAGGATTAACATAATGACTTCACCTTAAGACTTGATCCTAAGACTTCACCTTAAGACTTATCCCTAAGACATAACCCTAAGACTTAAATTTACGACTTAACCATAAGACTTAACCCTAAGACTTATCCCTAAGACATAACCCTAAGACTTAAATTTAGGACTTAACCACAAGACTTAACCCTAAGACTTAATACTAATACTTAACCTAAGACTTAACCCTGAGACTTAACCTTAAGACTTAACCCTAAGATTTAACCTTAAGACTTAACCCTAAGACTTATCCCTGAGACTTAACCCTAAGACTTATCCCTGAGACTTAACCCTAAGACTTATCCCCAAACCTTAACCTTAAGACTTATTATTAAGATTTAAATTTAAGACTGAATCTTAAGACATAATACTAAGGCTTAACCTTAAGACTTATCCCTAAGACTTAACCCTGAGAATTTAATATAAGACTGAACCTTAGGATGTAACCCTAAGACTTAACACTATAACTTAACCGAAGACAACACTAAGACTTAAATTTAAGACTAAACTTTTAGACTTAACCCTAAGACGTAAACTTAAGAATTAAACATAAATCTTAACCCTGACACTTAACCCTAAGACGTATCCCAAAGACTTAAATTTAAGACTTAAACCTAAGACTCAAACCCTAGGACTTAAGATTTAACCTTAAGACTTAACACAAAGATTTAACCCTAAGATTTAGATTTATGAGTTAACCTTAAGACTTAATCCTAAGACTTAACACTAAGACTTAACCTTAAGACATAACCATAACACTTAAATCTAAGACTTAACCTTAACACTTAACCGTAAGACATAGCCTTAAGATTTAACGCTAAGACTCAAATTTACGTCTTATCCTTAAGGCTTAACCCTAAGACTTAAATTTAGGTCTTAACCTTAACAGTTAACCCTAAGACTTAACCCTGAGACTTAAACCTAAGACTTAACCCTAAGACATAACCCTGAGACTTAACCTTAAGACTTAACCTTAAAACTTAACCCTAGGACTTGAATTTAAGACTTAACCTTAAGACTTATCCCTAAGACTTAACCCTGAGACTTAAACCTAATACTTAATCTTAGAGACTTAACCCTTAGACTTAACCTTAAGACTTAACCCTAACACTTATAATTAAGACTTAACCTTGTGACTTAACCTTAAAAACTAAACCTGAGACTTAACCCTAAGACTTAAACTTAAAACTTAACCCTAAGACTTAACCCTATGATTTAAACCTAAGACTTAACTTAAACATAAGACTTAACCCTAAGGCATAACCCTGAGACTTAACCCTACGACTGAACCCTAAGACTAAACCCTAAGACTTAACCTTAAGACTTAACCCTAAGTCTTAACCCTGAGATTAACCGTGAGACTTAACCCAAGGATTTATCCCCAGGACTTAAAATTAAGACTTAAACTTATGACATAACCATAAGAGTTAACCCTGAGATTAAATCTTATGACTTTAACCCTAAGACTTAATATTAATACTTAACCTTAAGACAACACCCTAAGACTTAACCCTAAGACAATAAACCTAAGACGTAACCTTAAATACTTAACTCTAAGTCTTAACCTTAAGACTTAACCCTAAGACATAACTCTAAGACTTAATCTTAAGTCTTAACCTTAAGACCTAACCCTAAGATTTAACCTTAAGACGTGATCTTTAGGACATAACCCTAAGAATTAACCCTAAGACTTAAATTTAATACTTAACCCTAAGACTTAACCCTAAGACTTAATCCTAAGACATAACCCTGAGACTGAAACCTAAGACTTAACCTTAATGCTTAACCCTAAGTCATAACCCTGAGACTGAACATTGAAACTTAGCCTTGAAACTTAACCCTGAGACTTAACCCTAAGCCATATCCCCAAGACTTAACTCTAAGACGTAAACCTAAGACTCAATCCATAAGACTTAACCTTAAGACTTAACCCTAAGTCTCAGCCTTAAGACAGAACCTTACGACTTAACCCTGGGACTTAACCTTGAGACCTTACCTTGAGCCTTAACCCTGAGACTTATCCCTAAGACTTAACCATGAGACTTAACCTTCAGATTTACCGTTAAGTCTTAACTACAAGACTAAACCTTAAAACATAACCTTAAGACTTAACCGTAAGACATAAACCTGAGACTTAACCCTAAGACTTAACTAGAAGACTTAACCCTAAAACTTAACCTTAAGACTTAACCATAAAAATTAAGCCTAAGACTTAACCCTAAAACTTAACCTTAAGGCTCAACCTTAAGACTTGACGTTAAGACTTAAGTTTAAGACTTAACCTTAATACTTTACCCTAAGACGTAAGCCAAAAACTTAACCCTAAGACTTAACCCTAAAGACTTAACTATAAGACTTAACCCTAAGTCTTAACCTTAAGACCTAACTTTAATATTCAAACTTAACACTTAACCTTAGGAGTTAACCCTTAGACTTAACCTTATAACTTAACCCTAAGACATAACATTAAGAGGTAACCATAAGGCTTAACTGTAAGACTTAACCTGACACTTAACATTAAGACTTAACCCTAAGAAACAATCCTAAAACTTAACCCTAAGGATTAACATAATGACTTCACCTTAAGACTTGATCCTAAGACTTCACCTTAAGACTTATCCCTAAGACATAACCCTAAGACTTAAATTTACGACTTAACCATAAGACTTAACCCTAAGACTTATCCCTAAGACATAACCCTAAGACTTAAATTTAGGACTTAACCACAAGACTTAACCCTAAGACTTAATACTAATACTTAACCTAAGACTTAACCCTGAGACTTAACCTTAAGACTTAACCCTAAGATTTAACCTTAAGACTTAACCCTAAGACTTATCCCTGAGACTTAACCCTAAGACTTATCCCTGAGACTTAACCCTAAGACTTATCCCCAAACCTTAACCTTAAGACTTATTATTAAGATTTAAATTTAAGACTGAATCTTAAGACATAATACTAAGGCTTAACCTTAAGACTTATCCCTAAGACTTAACCCTGAGAATTTAATATAAGACTGAACCTTAGGATGTAACCCTAAGACTTAACACTATAACTTAACCGAAGACAACACTAAGACTTAAATTTAAGACTAAACTTTTAGACTTAACCCTAAGACGTAAACTTAAGAATTAAACATAAATCTTAACCCTGACACTTAACCCTAAGACGTATCCCAAAGACTTAAATTTAAGACTTAAACCTAAGACTCAAACCCTAGGACTTAAGATTTAACCTTAAGACTTAACACAAAGATTTAACCCTAAGATTTAGATTTATGAGTTAACCTTAAGACTTAATCCTAAGACTTAACACTAAGACTTAACCTTAAGACATAACCATAACACTTAAATCTAAGACTTAACCTTAACACTTAACCGTAAGACATAACCTTAAGATTTAACGCTAAGACTCAAATTTACGTCTTATCCTTAAGGCTTAACCCTAAGACTTAAATTTAGGTCTTAACCTTAACAGTTAACCCTAAGACTTAACCCTGAGACTTAAACCTAAGACTTAACCCTAAGACATAACCCTGAGACTTAACCTTAAGACTTAACCTTAAAACTTAACCCTAGGACTTGAATTTAAGACTTAACCTTAAGACTTATCCCTAAGACTTAACCCTGAGACTTAAACCTAATACTTAATCTTAGAGACTTAACCCTTAGACTTAACCTTAAGACTTAACCCTAACACTTATAATTAAGACTTAACCTTGTGACTTAACCTTAAAAACTAAACCTGAGACTTAACCCTAAGACTTAAACTTAAAACTTAACCCTAAGACTTAACCCTATGATTTAAACCTAAGACTTAACTTAAACATAAGACTTAACCCTAAGGCATAACCCTGAGACTTAACCCTACGACTGAACCCTAAGACTAAACCCTAAGACTTAACCTTAAGACTTAACCCTAAGTCTTAACCCTGAGATTAACCGTGAGACTTAACCCAAGGATTTATCCCCAGGACTTAAAATTAAGACTTAAACTTATGACATAACCATAAGAGTTAACCCTGAGATTAAATCTTATGACTTTAACCCTAAGACTTAATATTAATACTTAACCTTAAGACAACACCCTAAGACTTAACCCTAAGACAATAAACCTAAGACGTAACCTTAAATACTTAACTCTAAGTCTTAACCTTAAGACTTAACCCTAAGACATAACTCTAAGACTTAATCTTAAGTCTTAACCTTAAGACCTAACCCTAAGATTTAACCTTAAGACGTGATCTTTAGGACATAACCCTAAGAATTAACCCTAAGACTTAAATTTAATACTTAACCCTAAGACTTAACCCTAAGACTTAATCCTAAGACATAACCCTGAGACTGAAACCTAAGACTTAACCTTAATGCTTAACCCTAAGTCATAACCCTGAGACTTAACATTGAAACTTAGCCTTGAAACTTAACCCTGAGACTTAACCCTAAGCCATATCCCCAAGACTTAACTCTAAGACGTAAACCTAAGACTCAATCCATAAGACTTAACCTTAAGACTTAACCCTAAGTCTCAGCCTTAAGACAGAACCTTACGACTTAACCCTGGGACTTAACCTTGAGACCTTACCTTGAGCCTTAACCCTGAGACTTATCCCTAAGACTTAACCATGAGACTTAACCTTCAGATTTACCGTTAAGTCTTAACTACAAGACTAAACCTTAAAACATAACCTTAAGACTTAACCGTAAGACATAAACCTGAGACTTAACCCTAAGACTTAACTAGAAGACTTAACCCTAAAACTTAACCTTAAGACTTAACCATAAAAATTAAGCCTAAGACTTAACCCTAAAACTTAACCTTAAGGCTCAACCTTAAGACTTGACGTTAAGACTTAAGTTTAAGACTTAACCTTAATACTTTACCCTAAGACGTAAGCCAAAAACTTAACCCTAAGACTTAACCCTAAAGACTTAACTATAAGACTTAACCCTAAGTCTTAACCTTAAGACCTAACTTTAATATTCAAACTTAACACTTAACCTTAGGAGTTAACCCTTAGACTTAACCTTATAACTTAACCCTAAGACATAACATTAAGAGGTAACCATAAGACTTAACTGTAAGACTTAACCTGACACTTAACATTAAGACTTAACCCTAAGAAACAATCCTAAAACTTAACCCTAAGGATTAACATAATGACTTCACCTTAAGACTTGATCCTAAGACTTCACCTTAAGACTTATCCCTAAGACATAGCCCTAAGACTTAAATTTACGACTTAACCATAAGACTTAACCCTAAGACTTATCCCTAAGACATAACCCTAAGACTTAAATTTAGGACTTAACCACAAGACTTAACCCTAAGACTTAATACTAATACTTAACCTAAGACTTAACCCTGAGACTTAACCTTAAGACTTAACCCTAAGATTTAACCTTAAGACTTAACCCTAAGACTTATCCCTGAGACTTAACCCTAAGACTTATCCCTGAGACTTAACCCTAAGACTTATCCCCAAACCTTAACCTTAAGACTTATTATTAAGATTTAAATTTAAGACTGAATCTTAAGACATAATACTAAGGCTTAACCTTAAGACTTATCCCTAAGACTTAACCCTGAGAATTTAATATAAGACTGAACCTTAGGATGTAACCCTAAGACTTAACACTATAACTTAACCGAAGACAACACTAAGACTTAAATTTAAGACTAAACTTTTAGACTTAACCCTAAGACGTAAACTTAAGAATTAAACATAAATCTTAACCCTGACACTTAACCCTAAGACGTATCCCAAAGACTTAAATTTAAGACTTAAACCTAAGACTCAAACCCTAGGACTTAAGATTTAACCTTAAGACTTAACACAAAGATTTAACCCTAAGATTTAGATTTATGAGTTAACCTTAAGACTTAATCCTAAGACTTAACACTAAGACTTAACCTTAAGACATAACCATAACACTTAAATCTAAGACTTAACCTTAACACTTAACCGTAAGACATAACCTTAAGATTTAACGCTAAGACTCAAATTTACGTCTTATCCTTAAGGCTTAACCCTAAGACTTAAATTTAGGTCTTAACCTTAACAGTTAACCCTAAGACTTAACCCTGAGACTTAAACCTAAGACTTAACCCTAAGACATAACCCTGAGACTTAACCTTAAGACTTAACCTTAAAACTTAACCCTAGGACTTGAATTTAAGACTTAACCTTAAGACTTATCCCTAAGACTTAACCCTGAGACTTAAACCTAATACTTAATCTTAGAGACTTAACCCTTAGACTTAACCTTAAGACTTAACCCTAACACTTATAATTAAGACTTAACCTTGTGACTTAACCTTAAAAACTAAACCTGAGACTTAACCCTAAGACTTAAACTTAAAACTTAACCCTAAGACTTAACCCTATGATTTAAACCTAAGACTTAACTTAAACATAAGACTTAACCCTAAGGCATAACCCTGAGACTTAACCCTACGACTGAACCCTAAGACTAAACCCTAAGACTTAACCTTAAGACTTAACCCTAAGTCTTAACCCTGAGATTAACCGTGAGACTTAACCCAAAGATTTATCCCCAAGACTTAAAATTAAGACTTAAACTTATGACATAACCATAAGAGTTAACCCTGAGATTAAATCTTATGACTTTAACCCTAAGACTTAATATTAATACTTAACCTTAAGACAACACCCTAAGACTTAACCCTAAGACAATAAACCTAAGACGTAACCTTAAATACTTAACTCTAAGTCTTAACCTTAAGACTTAACCCTAAGACATAACTCTAAGACTTAATCTTAAGTCTTAACCTTAAGACCTAACCCTAAGATTTAACCTTAAGACGTGATCTTTAGGACATAACCCTAAGAATTAACCCTAAGACTTAAATTTAATACTTAACCCTAAGACTTAACCCTAAGACTTAATCCTAAGGCATAACCCTGAGACTGAAACCTAAGACTTAACCTTAATGCTTAACCCTAAGTCATAACCCTGAGACTTAACATTGAAACTTAGCCTTGAAACTTAACCCTGAGACTTAACCCTAAGCCATATCCCCAAGACTTAACTCTAAGACGTAAACCTAAGACTCAATCCATAAGACTTAACCTTAAGACTTAACCCTAAGTCTCAGCCTTAAGACAGAACCTTACGACTTAACCCTGGGACTTAACCTTGAGACCTTACCTTGAGCCTTAACCCTGAGACTTATCCCTAAGACTTAACCATGAGACTTAACCTTCAGATTTACCGTTAAGTCTTAACTACAAGACTAAACCTTAAAACATAACCTTAAGACTTAACCGTAAGACATAAACCTGAGACTTAACCCTAAGACTTAACTAGAAGACTTAACCCTAAAACTTAACCTTAAGACTTAACCATAAAAATTAAGCCTAAGACTTAACCCTAAAACTTAACCTTAAGGCTCAACCTTAAGACTTGACGTTAAGACTTAAGTTTAAGACTTAACCTTAATACTTTACCCTAAGACGTAAGCCAAAAACTTAACCCTAAGACTTAACCCTAAAGACTTAACTATAAGACTTAACCCTAAGTCTTAACCTTAAGACCTAACTTTAATATTCAAACTTAACACTTAACCTTAGGAGTTAACCCTTAGACTTAACCTTATAACTTAACCCTAAGACATAACATTAAGAGGTAACCATAAGGCTTAACTGTAAGACTTAACCTGACACTTAACATTAAGACTTAACCCTAAGAAACAATCCTAAAACTTAACCCTAAGGATTAACATAATGACTTCACCTTAAGACTTGATCCTAAGACTTCACCTTAAGACTTATCCCTAAGACATAACCCTAAGACTTAAATTTACGACTTAACCATAAGACTTAACCCTAAGACTTATCCCTAAGACATAACCCTAAGACTTAAATTTAGGACTTAACCACAAGACTTAACCCTAAGACTTAATACTAATACTTAACCTAAGACTTAACCCTGAGACTTAACCTTAAGACTTAACCCTAAGATTTAACCTTAAGACTTAACCCTAAGACTTATCCCTGAGACTTAACCCTAAGACTTATCCCTGAGACTTAACCCTAAGACTTATCCCCAAACCTTAACCTTAAGACTTATTATTAAGATTTAAATTTAAGACTGAATCTTAAGACATAATACTAAGGCTTAACCTTAAGACTTATCCCTAAGACTTAACCCTGAGAATTTAATATAAGACTGAACCTTAGGATGTAACCCTAAGACTTAACACTATAACTTAACCGAAGACAACACTAAGACTTAAATTTAAGACTAAACTTTTAGACTTAACCCTAAGACGTAAACTTAAGAATTAAACATAAATCTTAACCCTGACACTTAACCCTAAGACGTATCCCAAAGACTTAAATTTAAGACTTAAACCTAAGACTCAAACCCTAGGACTTAAGATTTAACCTTAAGACTTAACACAAAGATTTAACCCTAAGATTTAGATTTATGAGTTAACCTTAAGACTTAATCCTAAGACTTAACACTAAGACTTAACCTTAAGACATAACCATAACACTTAAATCTAAGACTTAACCTTAACACTTAACCGTAAGACATAACCTTAAGATTTAACGCTAAGACTCAAATTTACGTCTTATCCTTAAGGCTTAACCCTAAGACTTAAATTTAGGTCTTAACCTTAACAGTTAACCCTAAGACTTAACCCTGAGACTTAAACCTAAGACTTAACCCTAAGACATAACCCTGAGACTTAACCTTAAGACTTAACCTTAAAACTTAACCCTAGGACTTGAATTTAAGACTTAACCTTAAGACTTATCCCTAAGACTTAACCCTGAGACTTAAACCTAATACTTAATCTTAGAGACTTAACCCTTAGACTTAACCTTAAGACTTAACCCTAACACTTATAATTAAGACTTAACCTTGTGACTTAACCTTAAAAACTAAACCTGAGACTTAACCCTAAGACTTAAACTTAAAACTTAACCCTAAGACTTAACCCTATGATTTAAACCTAAGACTTAACTTAAACATAAGACTTAACCCTAAGGCATAACCCTGAGACTTAACCCTACGACTGAACCCTAAGACTAAACCCTAAGACTTAACCTTAAGACTTAACCCTAAGTCTTAACCCTGAGATTAACCGTGAGACTTAACCCAAAGATTTATCCCCAAGACTTAAAATTAAGACTTAAACTTATGACATAACCATAAGAGTTAACCCTGAGATTAAATCTTATGACTTTAACCCTAAGACTTAATATTAATACTTAACCTTAAGACAACACCCTAAGACTTAACCCTAAGACAATAAACCTAAGACGTAACCTTAAATACTTAACTCTAAGTCTTAACCTTAAGACTTAACCCTAAGACATAACTCTAAGACTTAATCTTAAGTCTTAACCTTAAGACCTAACCCTAAGATTTAACCTTAAGACGTGATCTTTAGGACATAACCCTAAGAATTAACCCTAAGACTTAAATTTAATACTTAACCCTAAGACTTAACCCTAAGACTTAATCCTAAGGCATAACCCTGAGACTGAAACCTAAGACTTAACCTTAATGCTTAACCCTAAGTCATAACCCTGAGACTTAACATTGAAACTTAGCCTTGAAACTTAACCCTGAGACTTAACCCTAAGCCATATCCCCAAGACTTAACTCTAAGACGTAAACCTAAGACTCAATCCATAAGACTTAACCTTAAGACTTAACCCTAAGTCTCAGCCTTAAGACAGAACCTTACGACTTAACCCTGGGACTTAACCTTGAGACCTTACCTTGAGCCTTAACCCTGAGACTTATCCCTAAGACTTAACCATGAGACTTAACCTTCAGATTTACCGTTAAGTCTTAACTACAAGACTAAACCTTAAAACATAACCTTAAGACTTAACCGTAAGACATAAACCTGAGACTTAACCCTAAGACTTAACTAGAAGACTTAACCCTAAAACTTAACCTTAAGACTTAACCATAAAAATTAAGCCTAAGACTTAACCCTAAAACTTAACCTTAAGGCTCAACCTTAAGACTTGACGTTAAGACTTAAGTTTAAGACTTAACCTTAATACTTTACCCTAAGACGTAAGCCAAAAACTTAACCCTAAGACTTAACCCTAAAGACTTAACTATAAGACTTAACCCTAAGTCTTAACCTTAAGACCTAACTTTAATATTCAAACTTAACACTTAACCTTAGGAGTTAACCCTTAGACTTAACCTTATAACTTAACCCTAAGACATAACATTAAGAGGTAACCATAAGGCTTAACTGTAAGACTTAACCTGACACTTAACATTAAGACTTAACCCTAAGAAACAATCCTAAAACTTAACCCTAAGGATTAACATAATGACTTCACCTTAAGACTTGATCCTAAGACTTCACCTTAAGACTTATCCCTAAGACATAACCCTAAGACTTAAATTTACGACTTAACCATAAGACTTAACCCTAAGACTTATCCCTAAGACATAACCCTAAGACTTAAATTTAGGACTTAACCACAAGACTTAACCCTAAGACTTAATACTAATACTTAACCTAAGACTTAACCCTGAGACTTAACCTTAAGACTTAACCCTAAGATTTAACCTTAAGACTTAACCCTAAGACTTATCCCTGAGACTTAACCCTAAGACTTATCCCTGAGACTTAACCCTAAGACTTATCCCCAAACCTTAACCTTAAGACTTATTATTAAGATTTAAATTTAAGACTGAATCTTAAGACATAATACTAAGGCTTAACCTTAAGACTTATCCCTAAGACTTAACCCTGAGAATTTAATATAAGACTGAACCTTAGGATGTAACCCTAAGACTTAACACTATAACTTAACCGAAGACAACACTAAGACTTAAATTTAAGACTAAACTTTTAGACTTAACCCTAAGACGTAAACTTAAGAATTAAACATAAATCTTAACCCTGACACTTAACCCTAAGACGTATCCCAAAGACTTAAATTTAAGACTTAAACCTAAGACTCAAACCCTAGGACTTAAGATTTAACCTTAAGACTTAACACAAAGATTTAACCCTAAGATTTAGATTTATGAGTTAACCTTAAGACTTAATCCTAAGACTTAACACTAAGACTTAACCTTAAGACATAACCATAACACTTAAATCTAAGACTTAACCTTAACACTTAACCGTAAGACATAACCTTAAGATTTAACGCTAAGACTCAAATTTACGTCTTATCCTTAAGGCTTAACCCTAAGACTTAAATTTAGGTCTTAACCTTAACAGTTAACCCTAAGACTTAACCCTGAGACTTAAACCTAAGACTTAACCCTAAGACATAACCCTGAGACTTAACCTTAAGACTTAACCTTAAAACTTAACCCTAGGACTTGAATTTAAGACTTAACCTTAAGACTTATCCCTAAGACTTAACCCTGAGACTTAAACCTAATACTTAATCTTAGAGACTTAACCCTTAGACTTAACCTTAAGACTTAACCCTAACACTTATAATTAAGACTTAACCTTGTGACTTAACCTTAAAAACTAAACCTGAGACTTAACCCTAAGACTTAAACTTAAAACTTAACCCTAAGACTTAACCCTATGATTTAAACCTAAGACTTAACTTAAACATAAGACTTAACCCTAAGGCATAACCCTGAGACTTAACCCTACGACTGAACCCTAAGACTAAACCCTAAGACTTAACCTTAAGACTTAACCCTAAGTCTTAACCCTGAGATTAACCGTGAGACTTAACCCAAGGATTTATCCCCAGGACTTAAAATTAAGACTTAAACTTATGACATAACCATAAGAGTTAACCCTGAGATTAAATCTTATGACTTTAACCCTAAGACTTAATATTAATACTTAACCTTAAGACAACACCCTAAGACTTAACCCTAAGACAATAAACCTAAGACGTAACCTTAAATACTTAACTCTAAGTCTTAACCTTAAGACTTAACCCTAAGACATAACTCTAAGACTTAATCTTAAGTCTTAACCTTAAGACCTAACCCTAAGATTTAACCTTAAGACGTGATCTTTAGGACATAACCCTAAGAATTAACCCTAAGACTTAAATTTAATACTTAACCCTAAGACTTAACCCTAAGACTTAATCCTAAGACATAACCCTGAGACTGAAACCTAAGACTTAACCTTAATGCTTAACCCTAAGTCATAACCCTGAGACTTAACATTGAAACTTAGCCTTGAAACTTAACCCTGAGACTTAACCCTAAGCCATATCCCCAAGACTTAACTCTAAGACGTAAACCTAAGACTCAATCCATAAGACTTAACCTTAAGACTTAACCCTAAGTCTCAGCCTTAAGACAGAACCTTACGACTTAACCCTGGGACTTAACCTTGAGACCTTACCTTGAGCCTTAACCCTGAGACTTATCCCTAAGACTTAACCATGAGACTTAACCTTCAGATTTACCGTTAAGTCTTAACTACAAGACTAAACCTTAAAACATAACCTTAAGACTTAACCGTAAGACATAAACCTGAGACTTAACCCTAAGACTTAACTAGAAGACTTAACCCTAAAACTTAACCTTAAGACTTAACCATAAAAATTAAGCCTAAGACTTAACCCTAAAACTTAACCTTAAGGCTCAACCTTAAGACTTGACGTTAAGACTTAAGTTTAAGACTTAACCTTAATACTTTACCCTAAGACGTAAGCCAAAAACTTAACCCTAAGACTTAACCCTAAAGACTTAACTATAAGACTTAACCCTAAGTCTTAACCTTAAGACCTAACTTTAATATTCAAACTTAACACTTAACCTTAGGAGTTAACCCTTAGACTTAACCTTATAACTTAACCCTAAGACATAACATTAAGAGGTAACCATAAGACTTAACTGTAAGACTTAACCTGACACTTAACATTAAGACTTAACCCTAAGAAACAATCCTAAAACTTAACCCTAAGGATTAACATAATGACTTCACCTTAAGACTTGATCCTAAGACTTCACCTTAAGACTTATCCCTAAGACATAGCCCTAAGACTTAAATTTACGACTTAACCATAAGACTTAACCCTAAGACTTATCCCTAAGACATAACCCTAAGACTTAAATTTAGGACTTAACCACAAGACTTAACCCTAAGACTTAATACTAATACTTAACCTAAGACTTAACCCTGAGACTTAACCTTAAGACTTAACCCTAAGATTTAACCTTAAGACTTAACCCTAAGACTTATCCCTGAGACTTAACCCTAAGACTTATCCCTGAGACTTAACCCTAAGACTTATCCCCAAACCTTAACCTTAAGACTTATTATTAAGATTTAAATTTAAGACTGAATCTTAAGACATAATACTAAGGCTTAACCTTAAGACTTATCCCTAAGACTTAACCCTGAGAATTTAATATAAGACTGAACCTTAGGATGTAACCCTAAGACTTAACACTATAACTTAACCGAAGACAACACTAAGACTTAAATTTAAGACTAAACTTTTAGACTTAACCCTAAGACGTAAACTTAAGAATTAAACATAAATCTTAACCCTGACACTTAACCCTAAGACGTATCCCAAAGACTTAAATTTAAGACTTAAACCTAAGACTCAAACCCTAGGACTTAAGATTTAACCTTAAGACTTAACACAAAGATTTAACCCTAAGATTTAGATTTATGAGTTAACCTTAAGACTTAATCCTAAGACTTAACACTAAGACTTAACCTTAAGACATAACCATAACACTTAAATCTAAGACTTAACCTTAACACTTAACCGTAAGACATAACCTTAAGATTTAACGCTAAGACTCAAATTTACGTCTTATCCTTAAGGCTTAACCCTAAGACTTAAATTTAGGTCTTAACCTTAACAGTTAACCCTAAGACTTAACCCTGAGACTTAAACCTAAGACTTAACCCTAAGACATAACCCTGAGACTTAACCTTAAGACTTAACCTTAAAACTTAACCCTAGGACTTGAATTTAAGACTTAACCTTAAGACTTATCCCTAAGACTTAACCCTGAGACTTAAACCTAATACTTAATCTTAGAGACTTAACCCTTAGACTTAACCTTAAGACTTAACCCTAACACTTATAATTAAGACTTAACCTTGTGACTTAACCTTAAAAACTAAACCTGAGACTTAACCCTAAGACTTAAACTTAAAACTTAACCCTAAGACTTAACCCTATGATTTAAACCTAAGACTTAACTTAAACATAAGACTTAACCCTAAGGCATAACCCTGAGACTTAACCCTACGACTGAACCCTAAGACTAAACCCTAAGACTTAACCTTAAGACTTAACCCTAAGTCTTAACCCTGAGATTAACCGTGAGACTTAACCCAAAGATTTATCCCCAAGACTTAAAATTAAGACTTAAACTTATGACATAACCATAAGAGTTAACCCTGAGATTAAATCTTATGACTTTAACCCTAAGACTTAATATTAATACTTAACCTTAAGACAACACCCTAAGACTTAACCCTAAGACAATAAACCTAAGACGTAACCTTAAATACTTAACTCTAAGTCTTAACCTTAAGACTTAACCCTAAGACATAACTCTAAGACTTAATCTTAAGTCTTAACCTTAAGACCTAACCCTAAGATTTAACCTTAAGACGTGATCTTTAGGACATAACCCTAAGAATTAACCCTAAGACTTAAATTTAATACTTAACCCTAAGACTTAACCCTAAGACTTAATCCTAAGGCATAACCCTGAGACTGAAACCTAAGACTTAACCTTAATGCTTAACCCTAAGTCATAACCCTGAGACTTAACATTGAAACTTAGCCTTGAAACTTAACCCTGAGACTTAACCCTAAGCCATATCCCCAAGACTTAACTCTAAGACGTAAACCTAAGACTCAATCCATAAGACTTAACCTTAAGACTTAACCCTAAGTCTCAGCCTTAAGACAGAACCTTACGACTTAACCCTGGGACTTAACCTTGAGACCTTACCTTGAGCCTTAACCCTGAGACTTATCCCTAAGACTTAACCATGAGACTTAACCTTCAGATTTACCGTTAAGTCTTAACTACAAGACTAAACCTTAAAACATAACCTTAAGACTTAACCGTAAGACATAAACCTGAGACTTAACCCTAAGACTTAACTAGAAGACTTAACCCTAAAACTTAACCTTAAGACTTAACCATAAAAATTAAGCCTAAGACTTAACCCTAAAACTTAACCTTAAGGCTCAACCTTAAGACTTGACGTTAAGACTTAAGTTTAAGACTTAACCTTAATACTTTACCCTAAGACGTAAGCCAAAAACTTAACCCTAAGACTTAACCCTAAAGACTTAACTATAAGACTTAACCCTAAGTCTTAACCTTAAGACCTAACTTTAATATTCAAACTTAACACTTAACCTTAGGAGTTAACCCTTAGACTTAACCTTATAACTTAACCCTAAGACATAACATTAAGAGGTAACCATAAGGCTTAACTGTAAGACTTAACCTGACACTTAACATTAAGACTTAACCCTAAGAAACAATCCTAAAACTTAACCCTAAGGATTAACATAATGACTTCACCTTAAGACTTGATCCTAAGACTTCACCTTAAGACTTATCCCTAAGACATAACCCTAAGACTTAAATTTACGACTTAACCATAAGACTTAACCCTAAGACTTATCCCTAAGACATAACCCTAAGACTTAAATTTAGGACTTAACCACAAGACTTAACCCTAAGACTTAATACTAATACTTAACCTAAGACTTAACCCTGAGACTTAACCTTAAGACTTAACCCTAAGATTTAACCTTAAGACTTAACCCTAAGACTTATCCCTGAGACTTAACCCTAAGACTTATCCCTGAGACTTAACCCTAAGACTTATCCCCAAACCTTAACCTTAAGACTTATTATTAAGATTTAAATTTAAGACTGAATCTTAAGACATAATACTAAGGCTTAACCTTAAGACTTATCCCTAAGACTTAACCCTGAGAATTTAATATAAGACTGAACCTTAGGATGTAACCCTAAGACTTAACACTATAACTTAACCGAAGACAACACTAAGACTTAAATTTAAGACTAAACTTTTAGACTTAACCCTAAGACGTAAACTTAAGAATTAAACATAAATCTTAACCCTGACACTTAACCCTAAGACGTATCCCAAAGACTTAAATTTAAGACTTAAACCTAAGACTCAAACCCTAGGACTTAAGATTTAACCTTAAGACTTAACACAAAGATTTAACCCTAAGATTTAGATTTATGAGTTAACCTTAAGACTTAATCCTAAGACTTAACACTAAGACTTAACCTTAAGACATAACCATAACACTTAAATCTAAGACTTAACCTTAACACTTAACCGTAAGACATAACCTTAAGATTTAACGCTAAGACTCAAATTTACGTCTTATCCTTAAGGCTTAACCCTAAGACTTAAATTTAGGTCTTAACCTTAACAGTTAACCCTAAGACTTAACCCTGAGACTTAAACCTAAGACTTAACCCTAAGACATAACCCTGAGACTTAACCTTAAGACTTAACCTTAAAACTTAACCCTAGGACTTGAATTTAAGACTTAACCTTAAGACTTATCCCTAAGACTTAACCCTGAGACTTAAACCTAATACTTAATCTTAGAGACTTAACCCTTAGACTTAACCTTAAGACTTAACCCTAACACTTATAATTAAGACTTAACCTTGTGACTTAACCTTAAAAACTAAACCTGAGACTTAACCCTAAGACTTAAACTTAAAACTTAACCCTAAGACTTAACCCTATGATTTAAACCTAAGACTTAACTTAAACATAAGACTTAACCCTAAGGCATAACCCTGAGACTTAACCCTACGACTGAACCCTAAGACTAAACCCTAAGACTTAACCTTAAGACTTAACCCTAAGTCTTAACCCTGAGATTAACCGTGAGACTTAACCCAAAGATTTATCCCCAAGACTTAAAATTAAGACTTAAACTTATGACATAACCATAAGAGTTAACCCTGAGATTAAATCTTATGACTTTAACCCTAAGACTTAATATTAATACTTAACCTTAAGACAACACCCTAAGACTTAACCCTAAGACAATAAACCTAAGACGTAACCTTAAATACTTAACTCTAAGTCTTAACCTTAAGACTTAACCCTAAGACATAACTCTAAGACTTAATCTTAAGTCTTAACCTTAAGACCTAACCCTAAGATTTAACCTTAAGACGTGATCTTTAGGACATAACCCTAAGAATTAACCCTAAGACTTAAATTTAATACTTAACCCTAAGACTTAACCCTAAGACTTAATCCTAAGGCATAACCCTGAGACTGAAACCTAAGACTTAACCTTAATGCTTAACCCTAAGTCATAACCCTGAGACTTAACATTGAAACTTAGCCTTGAAACTTAACCCTGAGACTTAACCCTAAGCCATATCCCCAAGACTTAACTCTAAGACGTAAACCTAAGACTCAATCCATAAGACTTAACCTTAAGACTTAACCCTAAGTCTCAGCCTTAAGACAGAACCTTACGACTTAACCCTGGGACTTAACCTTGAGACCTTACCTTGAGCCTTAACCCTGAGACTTATCCCTAAGACTTAACCATGAGACTTAACCTTCAGATTTACCGTTAAGTCTTAACTACAAGACTAAACCTTAAAACATAACCTTAAGACTTAACCGTAAGACATAAACCTGAGACTTAACCCTAAGACTTAACTAGAAGACTTAACCCTAAAACTTAACCTTAAGACTTAACCATAAAAATTAAGCCTAAGACTTAACCCTAAAACTTAACCTTAAGGCTCAACCTTAAGACTTGACGTTAAGACTTAAGTTTAAGACTTAACCTTAATACTTTACCCTAAGACGTAAGCCAAAAACTTAACCCTAAGACTTAACCCTAAAGACTTAACTATAAGACTTAACCCTAAGTCTTAACCTTAAGACCTAACTTTAATATTCAAACTTAACACTTAACCTTAGGAGTTAACCCTTAGACTTAACCTTATAACTTAACCCTAAGACATAACATTAAGAGGTAACCATAAGGCTTAACTGTAAGACTTAACCTGACACTTAACATTAAGACTTAACCCTAAGAAACAATCCTAAAACTTAACCCTAAGGATTAACATAATGACTTCACCTTAAGACTTGATCCTAAGACTTCACCTTAAGACTTATCCCTAAGACATAACCCTAAGACTTAAATTTACGACTTAACCATAAGACTTAACCCTAAGACTTATCCCTAAGACATAACCCTAAGACTTAAATTTAGGACTTAACCACAAGACTTAACCCTAAGACTTAATACTAATACTTAACCTAAGACTTAACCCTGAGACTTAACCTTAAGACTTAACCCTAAGATTTAACCTTAAGACTTAACCCTAAGACTTATCCCTGAGACTTAACCCTAAGACTTATCCCTGAGACTTAACCCTAAGACTTATCCCCAAACCTTAACCTTAAGACTTATTATTAAGATTTAAATTTAAGACTGAATCTTAAGACATAATACTAAGGCTTAACCTTAAGACTTATCCCTAAGACTTAACCCTGAGAATTTAATATAAGACTGAACCTTAGGATGTAACCCTAAGACTTAACACTATAACTTAACCGAAGACAACACTAAGACTTAAATTTAAGACTAAACTTTTAGACTTAACCCTAAGACGTAAACTTAAGAATTAAACATAAATCTTAACCCTGACACTTAACCCTAAGACGTATCCCAAAGACTTAAATTTAAGACTTAAACCTAAGACTCAAACCCTAGGACTTAAGATTTAACCTTAAGACTTAACACAAAGATTTAACCCTAAGATTTAGATTTATGAGTTAACCTTAAGACTTAATCCTAAGACTTAACACTAAGACTTAACCTTAAGACATAACCATAACACTTAAATCTAAGACTTAACCTTAACACTTAACCGTAAGACATAACCTTAAGATTTAACGCTAAGACTCAAATTTACGTCTTATCCTTAAGGCTTAACCCTAAGACTTAAATTTAGGTCTTAACCTTAACAGTTAACCCTAAGACTTAACCCTGAGACTTAAACCTAAGACTTAACCCTAAGACATAACCCTGAGACTTAACCTTAAGACTTAACCTTAAAACTTAACCCTAGGACTTGAATTTAAGACTTAACCTTAAGACTTATCCCTAAGACTTAACCCTGAGACTTAAACCTAATACTTAATCTTAGAGACTTAACCCTTAGACTTAACCTTAAGACTTAACCCTAACACTTATAATTAAGACTTAACCTTGTGACTTAACCTTAAAAACTAAACCTGAGACTTAACCCTAAGACTTAAACTTAAAACTTAACCCTAAGACTTAACCCTATGATTTAAACCTAAGACTTAACTTAAACATAAGACTTAACCCTAAGGCATAACCCTGAGACTTAACCCTACGACTGAACCCTAAGACTAAACCCTAAGACTTAACCTTAAGACTTAACCCTAAGTCTTAACCCTGAGATTAACCGTGAGACTTAACCCAAGGATTTATCCCCAGGACTTAAAATTAAGACTTAAACTTATGACATAACCATAAGAGTTAACCCTGAGATTAAATCTTATGACTTTAACCCTAAGACTTAATATTAATACTTAACCTTAAGACAACACCCTAAGACTTAACCCTAAGACAATAAACCTAAGACGTAACCTTAAATACTTAACTCTAAGTCTTAACCTTAAGACTTAACCCTAAGACATAACTCTAAGACTTAATCTTAAGTCTTAACCTTAAGACCTAACCCTAAGATTTAACCTTAAGACGTGATCTTTAGGACATAACCCTAAGAATTAACCCTAAGACTTAAATTTAATACTTAACCCTAAGACTTAACCCTAAGACTTAATCCTAAGACATAACCCTGAGACTGAAACCTAAGACTTAACCTTAATGCTTAACCCTAAGTCATAACCCTGAGACTTAACATTGAAACTTAGCCTTGAAACTTAACCCTGAGACTTAACCCTAAGCCATATCCCCAAGACTTAACTCTAAGACGTAAACCTAAGACTCAATCCATAAGACTTAACCTTAAGACTTAACCCTAAGTCTCAGCCTTAAGACAGAACCTTACGACTTAACCCTGGGACTTAACCTTGAGACCTTACCTTGAGCCTTAACCCTGAGACTTATCCCTAAGACTTAACCATGAGACTTAACCTTCAGATTTACCGTTAAGTCTTAACTACAAGACTAAACCTTAAAACATAACCTTAAGACTTAACCGTAAGACATAAACCTGAGACTTAACCCTAAGACTTAACTAGAAGACTTAACCCTAAAACTTAACCTTAAGACTTAACCATAAAAATTAAGCCTAAGACTTAACCCTAAAACTTAACCTTAAGGCTCAACCTTAAGACTTGACGTTAAGACTTAAGTTTAAGACTTAACCTTAATACTTTACCCTAAGACGTAAGCCAAAAACTTAACCCTAAGACTTAACCCTAAAGACTTAACTATAAGACTTAACCCTAAGTCTTAACCTTAAGACCTAACTTTAATATTCAAACTTAACACTTAACCTTAGGAGTTAACCCTTAGACTTAACCTTATAACTTAACCCTAAGACATAACATTAAGAGGTAACCATAAGACTTAACTGTAAGACTTAACCTGACACTTAACATTAAGACTTAACCCTAAGAAACAATCCTAAAACTTAACCCTAAGGATTAACATAATGACTTCACCTTAAGACTTGATCCTAAGACTTCACCTTAAGACTTATCCCTAAGACATAGCCCTAAGACTTAAATTTACGACTTAACCATAAGACTTAACCCTAAGACTTATCCCTAAGACATAACCCTAAGACTTAAATTTAGGACTTAACCACAAGACTTAACCCTAAGACTTAATACTAATACTTAACCTAAGACTTAACCCTGAGACTTAACCTTAAGACTTAACCCTAAGATTTAACCTTAAGACTTAACCCTAAGACTTATCCCTGAGACTTAACCCTAAGACTTATCCCTGAGACTTAACCCTAAGACTTATCCCCAAACCTTAACCTTAAGACTTATTATTAAGATTTAAATTTAAGACTGAATCTTAAGACATAATACTAAGGCTTAACCTTAAGACTTATCCCTAAGACTTAACCCTGAGAATTTAATATAAGACTGAACCTTAGGATGTAACCCTAAGACTTAACACTATAACTTAACCGAAGACAACACTAAGACTTAAATTTAAGACTAAACTTTTAGACTTAACCCTAAGACGTAAACTTAAGAATTAAACATAAATCTTAACCCTGACACTTAACCCTAAGACGTATCCCAAAGACTTAAATTTAAGACTTAAACCTAAGACTCAAACCCTAGGACTTAAGATTTAACCTTAAGACTTAACACAAAGATTTAACCCTAAGATTTAGATTTATGAGTTAACCTTAAGACTTAATCCTAAGACTTAACACTAAGACTTAACCTTAAGACATAACCATAACACTTAAATCTAAGACTTAACCTTAACACTTAACCGTAAGACATAACCTTAAGATTTAACGCTAAGACTCAAATTTACGTCTTATCCTTAAGGCTTAACCCTAAGACTTAAATTTAGGTCTTAACCTTAACAGTTAACCCTAAGACTTAACCCTGAGACTTAAACCTAAGACTTAACCCTAAGACATAACCCTGAGACTTAACCTTAAGACTTAACCTTAAAACTTAACCCTAGGACTTGAATTTAAGACTTAACCTTAAGACTTATCCCTAAGACTTAACCCTGAGACTTAAACCTAATACTTAATCTTAGAGACTTAACCCTTAGACTTAACCTTAAGACTTAACCCTAACACTTATAATTAAGACTTAACCTTGTGACTTAACCTTAAAAACTAAACCTGAGACTTAACCCTAAGACTTAAACTTAAAACTTAACCCTAAGACTTAACCCTATGATTTAAACCTAAGACTTAACTTAAACATAAGACTTAACCCTAAGGCATAACCCTGAGACTTAACCCTACGACTGAACCCTAAGACTAAACCCTAAGACTTAACCTTAAGACTTAACCCTAAGTCTTAACCCTGAGATTAACCGTGAGACTTAACCCAAAGATTTATCCCCAAGACTTAAAATTAAGACTTAAACTTATGACATAACCATAAGAGTTAACCCTGAGATTAAATCTTATGACTTTAACCCTAAGACTTAATATTAATACTTAACCTTAAGACAACACCCTAAGACTTAACCCTAAGACAATAAACCTAAGACGTAACCTTAAATACTTAACTCTAAGTCTTAACCTTAAGACTTAACCCTAAGACATAACTCTAAGACTTAATCTTAAGTCTTAACCTTAAGACCTAACCCTAAGATTTAACCTTAAGACGTGATCTTTAGGACATAACCCTAAGAATTAACCCTAAGACTTAAATTTAATACTTAACCCTAAGACTTAACCCTAAGACTTAATCCTAAGGCATAACCCTGAGACTGAAACCTAAGACTTAACCTTAATGCTTAACCCTAAGTCATAACCCTGAGACTTAACATTGAAACTTAGCCTTGAAACTTAACCCTGAGACTTAACCCTAAGCCATATCCCCAAGACTTAACTCTAAGACGTAAACCTAAGACTCAATCCATAAGACTTAACCTTAAGACTTAACCCTAAGTCTCAGCCTTAAGACAGAACCTTACGACTTAACCCTGGGACTTAACCTTGAGACCTTACCTTGAGCCTTAACCCTGAGACTTATCCCTAAGACTTAACCATGAGACTTAACCTTCAGATTTACCGTTAAGTCTTAACTACAAGACTAAACCTTAAAACATAACCTTAAGACTTAACCGTAAGACATAAACCTGAGACTTAACCCTAAGACTTAACTAGAAGACTTAACCCTAAAACTTAACCTTAAGACTTAACCATAAAAATTAAGCCTAAGACTTAACCCTAAAACTTAACCTTAAGGCTCAACCTTAAGACTTGACGTTAAGACTTAAGTTTAAGACTTAACCTTAATACTTTACCCTAAGACGTAAGCCAAAAACTTAACCCTAAGACTTAACCCTAAAGACTTAACTATAAGACTTAACCCTAAGTCTTAACCTTAAGACCTAACTTTAATATTCAAACTTAACACTTAACCTTAGGAGTTAACCCTTAGAATTAACCTTATAACTTAACCCTAAGACATAACATTAAGAGGTAACCATAAGGCTTAACTGTAAGACTTAACCTGACACTTAACATTAAGACTTAACCCTAAGAAACAATCCTAAAACTTAACCCTAAGGATTAACATAATGACTTCACCTTAAGACTTGATCCTAAGACTTCACCTTAAGACTTATCCCTAAGACATAACCCTAAGACTTAAATTTACGACTTAACCATAAGACTTAACCCTAAGACTTATCCCTAAGACATAACCCTAAGACTTAAATTTAGGACTTAACCACAAGACTTAACCCTAAGACTTAATACTAATACTTAACCTAAGACTTAACCCTGAGACTTAACCTTAAGACTTAACCCTAAGATTTAACCTTAAGACTTAACCCTAAGACTTATCCCTGAGACTTAACCCTAAGACTTATCCCTGAGACTTAACCCTAAGACTTATCCCCAAACCTTAACCTTAAGACTTATTATTAAGATTTAAATTTAAGACTGAATCTTAAGACATAATACTAAGGCTTAACCTTAAGACTTATCCCTAAGACTTAACCCTGAGAATTTAATATAAGACTGAACCTTAGGATGTAACCCTAAGACTTAACACTATAACTTAACCGAAGACAACACTAAGACTTAAATTTAAGACTAAACTTTTAGACTTAACCCTAAGACGTAAACTTAAGAATTAAACATAAATCCTAACCCTGACACTTAACCCTAAGACGTATCCCAAAGACTTAAATTTAAGACTTAAACCTAAGACTCAAACCCTAGGACTTAAGATTTAACCTTAAGACTTAACACAAAGATTTAACCCTAAGATTTAGATTTATGAGTTAACCTTAAGACTTAATCCTAAGACTTAACACTAAGACTTAACCTTAAGACATAACCATAACACTTAAATCTAAGACTTAACCTTAACACTTAACCGTAAGACATAACCTTAAGATTTAACGCTAAGACTCAAATTTACGTCTTATCCTTAAGGCTTAACCCTAAGACTTAAATTTAGGTCTTAACCTTAACAGTTAACCCTAAGACTTAACCCTGAGACTTAAACCTAAGACTTAACCCTAAGACATAACCCTGAGACTTAACCTTAAGACTTAACCTTAAAACTTAACCCTAGGACTTGAATTTAAGACTTAACCTTAAGACTTATCCCTAAGACTTAACCCTGAGACTTAAACCTAATACTTAATCTTAGAGACTTAACCCTTAGACTTAACCTTAAGACTTAACCCTAACACTTATAATTAAGACTTAACCTTGTGACTTAACCTTAAAAACTAAACCTGAGACTTAACCCTAAGACTTAAACTTAAAACTTAACCCTAAGACTTAACCCTATGATTTAAACCTAAGACTTAACTTAAACATAAGACTTAACCCTAAGGCATAACCCTGAGACTTAACCCTACGACTGAACCGTAAGACTAAACCCTAAGACTTAACCTTAAGACTTAACCCTAAGTCTTAACCCTGAGATTAACCGTGAGACTTAACCCAAAGATTTATCCCCAAGACTTAAAATTAAGACTTAAACTTATGACATAACCATAAGAGTTAACCCTGAGATTAAATCTTATGACTTTAACCCTAAGACTTAATATTAATACTTAACCTTAAGACAACACCCTAAGACTTAACCCTAAGACAATAAACCTAAGACGTAACCTTAAATACTTAACTCTAAGTCTTAACCTTAAGACTTAACCCTAAGACATAACTCTAAGACTTAATCTTAAGTCTTAACCTTAAGACCTAACCCTAAGATTTAACCTTAAGACGTGATCTTTAGGACATAACCCTAAGAATTAACCCTAAGACTTAAATTTAATACTTAACCCTAAGACTTAACCCTAAGACTTAATCCTAAGGCATAACCCTGAGACTGAAACCTAAGACTTAACCTTAATGCTTAACCCTAAGTCATAACCCTGAGACTTAACATTGAAACTTAGCCTTGAAACTTAACCCTGAGACTTAACCCTAAGCCATATCCCCAAGACTTAACTCTAAGACGTAAACCTAAGACTCAATCCATAAGACTTAACCTTAAGACTTAACCCTAAGTCTCAGCCTTAAGACAGAACCTTACGACTTAACCCTGGGACTTAACCTTGAGACCTTACCTTGAGCCTTAACCCTGAGACTTATCCCTAAGACTTAACCATGAGACTTAACCTTCAGATTTACCGTTAAGTCTTAACTACAAGACTAAACCTTAAAACATAACCTTAAGACTTAACCGTAAGACATAAACCTGAGACTTAACCCTAAGACTTAACTAGAAGACTTAACCCTAAAACTTAACCTTAAGACTTAACCATAAAAATTAAGCCTAAGACTTAACCCTAAAACTTAACCTTAAGGCTCAACCTTAAGACTTGACGTTAAGACTTAAGTTTAAGACTTAACCTTAATACTTTACCCTAAGACGTAAGCCAAAAACTTAACCCTAAGACTTAACCCTAAAGACTTAACTATAAGACTTAACCCTAAGTCTTAACCTTAAGACCTAACTTTAATATTCAAACTTAACACTTAACCTTAGGAGTTAACCCTTAGAATTAACCTTATAACTTAACCCTAAGACATAACATTAAGAGGTAACCATAAGGCTTAACTGTAAGACTTAACCTGACACTTAACATTAAGACTTAACCCTAAGAAACAATCCTAAAACTTAACCCTAAGGATTAACATAATGACTTCACCTTAAGACTTGATCCTAAGACTTCACCTTAAGACTTATCCCTAAGACATAACCCTAAGACTTAAATTTACGACTTAACCATAAGACTTAACCCTAAGACTTATCCCTAAGACATAACCCTAAGACTTAAATTTAGGACTTAACCACAAGACTTAACCCTAAGACTTAATACTAATACTTAACCTAAGACTTAACCCTGAGACTTAACCTTAAGACTTAACCCTAAGATTTAACCTTAAGACTTAACCCTAAGACTTATCCCTGAGACTTAACCCTAAGACTTATCCCTGAGACTTAACCCTAAGACTTATCCCCAAACCTTAACCTTAAGACTTATTATTAAGATTTAAATTTAAGACTGAATCTTAAGACATAATACTAAGGCTTAACCTTAAGACTTATCCCTAAGACTTAACCCTGAGAATTTAATATAAGACTGAACCTTAGGATGTAACCCTAAGACTTAACACTATAACTTAACCGAAGACAACACTAAGACTTAAATTTAAGACTAAACTTTTAGACTTAACCCTAAGACGTAAACTTAAGAATTAAACATAAATCTTAACCCTGACACTTAACCCTAAGACGTATCCCAAAGACTTAAATTTAAGACTTAAACCTAAGACTCAAACCCTAGGACTTAAGATTTAACCTTAAGACTTAACACAAAGATTTAACCCTAAGATTTAGATTTATGAGTTAACCTTAAGACTTAATCCTAAGACTTAACACTAAGACTTAACCTTAAGACATAACCATAACACTTAAATCTAAGACTTAACCTTAACACTTAACCGTAAGACATAACCTTAAGATTTAACGCTAAGACTCAAATTTACGTCTTATCCTTAAGGCTTAACCCTAAGACTTAAATTTAGGTCTTAACCTTAACAGTTAACCCTAAGACTTAACCCTGAGACTTAAACCTAAGACTTAACCCTAAGACATAACCCTGAGACTTAACCTTAAGACTTAACCTTAAAACTTAACCCTAGGACTTGAATTTAAGACTTAACCTTAAGACTTATCCCTAAGACTTAACCCTGAGACTTAAACCTAATACTTAATCTTAGAGACTTAACCCTTAGACTTAACCTTAAGACTTAACCCTAACACTTATAATTAAGACTTAACCTTAAGACTTAACCTTAAAAACTAAACCTGAGACTTAACCCTAAGACTTAAACTTAAAACTTAACCCTAAGACTTAACCCTATGATTTAAACCTAAGACTTAACTTAAACATAAGACTTAACCCTAAGGCATAACCCTGAGACTTAACCCTACGACTGAACCCTAAGACTAAACCCTAAGACTTAACCTTAAGACTTAACCCTAAGTCTTAACCCTGAGATTAACCGTGAGACTTAACCCAAGGATTTATCCCCAAGACTTAAAATTAAGACTTAAACTTATGACATAACCATAAGAGTTAACCCTGAGATTAAATCTTATGACTTTAACCCTAAGACTTAATATTAATACTTAACCTTAAGACAACACCCTAAGACTTAACCCTAAGACAATAAACCTAAGACGTAACCTTAAATACTTAACTCTAAGTCTTAACCTTAAGACTTAACCCTAAGACATAACTCTAAGACTTAATCTTAAGTCTTAACCTTAAGACCTAACCCTAAGATTTAACCTTAAGACGTGATCTTTAGGACATAACCCTAAGAATTAACCCTAAGACTTAAATTTAATACTTAACCCTAAGACTTAACCCTAAGACTTAATCCTAAGACATAACCCTGAGACTGAAACCTAAGACTTAACCTTAATGCTTAACCCTAAGTCATAACCCTGAGACTTAACATTGAAACTTAGCCTTGAAACTTAACCCTGAGACTTAACCCTAAGCCATATCCCCAAGACTTAACTCTAAGACGTAAACCTAAGACTCAATCCATAAGACTTAACCTTAAGACTTAACCCTAAGTCTCAGCCTTAAGACAGAACCTTACGACTTAACCCTGGGAGTTAACCTTGAGACCTTACCTTGAGCCTTAACCCTGAGACTTATCCCTAAGACTTAACCATGAGACTTAACCTTCAGATTTACCGTTAAGTCTTAACTACAAGACTAAACCTTAAAACATAACCTTAAGACTTAACCGTAAGACATAAACCTGAGACTTAACCCTAAGACTTAACTAGAAGACTTAACCCTAAAACTTAACCTTAAGACTTAACCATAAAAATTAAGCCTAAGACTTAACCCTAAAACTTAACCTTAAGGCTCAACCTTAAGACTTGACGTTAAGACTTAAGGTTAAGACTTTACCCTAAGACGTAAGCCAAAAACTTAACCCTAAGACTTAACCCTAAAGACTTAACTATAAGACTTAACCCTAAGTCTTAACCTTAAGACCTAACTTTAATATTCAAACTTAACACTTAACCTTAGGAGTTAACCCTTAGACTTAACCTTATAACTTAACCCTAAGACATAACATTAAGAGGTAACCATAAGACTTAACTGTAAGACTTAACCTGACACTTAACATTAAGACTTAACCCTAAGAAACAATCCTAAAACTTAACCCTAAGGATTAACATAATGACTTCACCTTAAGACTTGATCCTAAGACTTCACCTTAAGACTTATCCCTAAGACATAACCCTAAGACTTAAATTTACGACTTAACCATAAGACTTAACCCTAAGACTTATCCCTAAGACATAACCCTAAGACTTAAATTTAGGACTTAACCACAAGACTTAACCCTAAGACTTAATACTAATACTTAACCTAAGACTTAACCCTGAGACTTAACCTTAAGACTTAACCCTAAGATTTAACCTTAAGACTTAACCCTAAGACTTATCCCTGAGACTTAACCCTAAGACTTATCCCTGAGACTTAACCCTAAGACTTATCCCCAAACCTTAACCTTAAGACTTATTATTAAGATTTAAATTTAAGACTGAATCTTAAGACATAATACTAAGGCTTAACCTTAAGACTTATCCCTAAGACTTAACCCTGAGAATTTAATATAAGACTGAACCTTAGGATGTAACCCTAAGACTTAACACTATAACTTAACCGAAGACAACACTAAGACTTAAATTTAAGACTAAACTTTTAGACTTAACCCTAAGACGTAAACTTAAGAATTAAACATAAATCTTAACCCTGACACTTAACCCTAAGACGTATCCCAAAGACTTAAATTTAAGACTTAAACCTAAGACTCAAACCCTAGGACTTAAGATTTAACCTTAAGACTTAACACAAAGATTTAACCCTAAGATTTAGATTTATGAGTTAACCTTAAGACTTAATCCTAAGACTTAACACTAAGACTTAACCTTAAGACATAACCATAACACTTAAATCTAAGACTTAACCTTAACACTTAACCGTAAGACATAACCTTAAGATTTAACGCTAAGACTCAAATTTACGTCTTATCCTTAAGGCTTAACCCTAAGACTTAAATTTAGGTCTTAACCTTAACAGTTAACCCTAAGACTTAACCCTGAGGCTTAAACCTAAGACATAACCCTGAGACTTAACCTTAAGACTTAACCTTAAAACTTAACCCTAGGACTTGAATTTAAGACTTAACCTTAAGACTTATCCCTAAGACTTAACCCTGAGACTTAAACCTAATACTTAATCTTAGAGACTTAACCCTTAGACTTAACCTTAAGACTTAACCCTAACACTTATAATTAAGACTTAACCTTAAGACTTAACCTTGTGACTTAACCTTAAAAACTAAACCTGAGACTTAACCCTAAGACTTAAACTTAAAACTTAACCCTAAGACTTAACCCTATGATTTAAACCTAAGACTTAACTTAAACATAAGACTTAACCCTAAGGCATAACCCTGAGACTTAACCCTACGACTGAACCCTAAGACTAAACCCTAAGACTTAACCTTAAGACTTAACCCTAAGTCTTAACCCTGAGATTAACCGTGAGACTTAACCCAAAGATTTATCCCCAAGACTTAAAATTAAGACTTAAACTTATGACATAACCATAAGAGTTAACCCTGAGATTAAATCTTATGACTTTAACCCTAAGACTTAATATTAATACTTAACCTTAAGACAACACCCTAAGACTTAACCCTAAGACAATAAACCTAAGACGTAACCTTAAATACTTAACTCTAAGTCTTAACCTTAAGACTTAACCCTAAGACATAACTCTAAGACTTAATCTTAAGTCTTAACCTTAAGACCTAACCCTAAGATTTAACCTTAAGACGTGATCTTTAGGACATAACCCTAAGAATTAACCCTAAGACTTAAATTTAATACTTAACCCTAAGACTTAACCCTAAGACTTAATCCTAAGACATAACCCTGAGACTGAAACCTAAGACTTAACCTTAATGCTTAACCCTAAGTCATAACCCTGAGACTTAACATTGAAACTTAGCCTTGAAACTTAACCCTGAGACTTAACCCTAAGCCATATCCCCAAGACTTAACTCTAAGACGTAAACCTAAGACTCAATCCATAAGACTTAACCTTAAGACTTAACCCTAAGTCTCAGCCTTAAGACAGAACCTTACGACTTAACCCTGGGACTTAACCTTGAGACCTTACCTTGAGCCTTAACCCTGAGACTTATCCCTAAGACTTAACCATGAGACTTAACCTTCAGATTTACCGTTAAGTCTTAACTACAAGACTAAACCTTAAAACATAACCTTAAGACTTAACCGTAAGACATAAACCTGAGACTTAACCCTAAGACTTAACTAGAAGACTTAACCCTAAAACTTAACCTTAAGACTTAACCATAAAAATTAAGCCTAAGACTTAACCCTAAAACTTAACCTTAAGGCTCAACCTTAAGACTTGACGTTAAGACTTAAGTTTAAGACTTAACCTTAATACTTTACCCTAAGACGTAAGCCAAAAACTTAAGCCTAAGACTTAACCCTAAAGACTTAACTATAAGACTTAACCCTAAGTCTTAACCTTAAGACCTAACTTTAATATTCAAACTTAACACTTAACCTTAGGAGTTAACCCTTAGACTTAACCTTATAACTTAACCCTAAGACATAACATTAAGAGGTAACCATAAGACTTAACTGTAAGACTTAACCTGACACTTAACATTAAGACTTAACCCTAAGAAACAATCCTAAAACTTAACCCTAAGGATTAACATAATGACTTCACCTTAAGACTTGATCCTAAGACTTCACCTTAAGACTTATCCCTAAGACATAACCCTAAGACTTAAATTTACGACTTAACCATAAGACTTAACCCTAAGACTTATCCCTAAGACATAACCCTAAGACTTAAATTTAGGACTTAACCACAAGACTTAACCCTAAGACTTAATACTAATACTTAACCTAAGACTTAACCCTGAGACTTAACCTTAAGACTTAACCCTAAGATTTAACCTTAAGACTTAACCCTAAGACTTATCCCTGAGACTTAACCCTAAGACTTATCCCTGAGACTTAACCCTAAGACTTATCCCCAAACCTTAACCTTAAGACTTATTATTAAGATTTAAATTTAAGACTGAATCTTAAGACATAATACTAAGGCTTAACCTTAAGACTTATCCCTAAGACTTAACCCTGAGAATTTAATATAAGACTGAACCTTAGGATGTAACCCTAAGACTTAACACTATAACTTAACCGAAGACAACACTAAGACTTAAATTTAAGACTAAACTTTTAGACTTAACCCTAAGACGTAAACTTAAGAATTAAACATAAATCTTAACCCTGACACTTAACCCTAAGACGTATCCCAAAGACTTAAATTTAAGACTTAAACCTAAGACTCAAACCCTAGGACTTAAGATTTAACCTTAAGACTTAACACAAAGATTTAACCCTAAGATTTAGATTTATGAGTTAACCTTAAGACTTAATCCTAAGACTTAACACTAAGACTTAACCTTAAGACATAACCATAACACTTAAATCTAAGACTTAACCTTAACACTTAACCGTAAGACATAACCTTAAGATTTAACGCTAAGACTCAAATTTACGTCTTATCCTTAAGGCTTAACCCTAAGACTTAAATTTAGGTCTTAACCTTAACAGTTAACCCTAAGACTTAACCCTGAGACTTAAACCTAAGACTTAACCCTAAGACATAACCCTGAGACTTAACCTTAAGACTTAACCTTAAAACTTAACCCTAGGACTTGAATTTAAGACTTAACCTTAAGACTTATCCCTAAGACTTAACCCTGAGACTTAAACCTAATACTTAATCTTAGAGACTTAACCCTTAGACTTAACCTTAAGACTTAACCCTAACACTTATAATTAAGACTTAACCTTGTGACTTAACCTTAAAAACTAAACCTGAGACTTAACCCTAAGACTTAAACTTAAAACTTAACCCTAAGACTTAACCCTATGATTTAAACCTAAGACTTAACTTAAACATAAGACTTAACCCTAAGGCATAACCCTGAGACTTAACCCTACGACTGAACCCTAAGACTAAACCCTAAGACTTAACCTTAAGACTTAACCCTAAGTCTTAACCCTGAGATTAACCGTGAGACTTAACCCAAGGATTTATCCCCAAGACTTAAAATTAAGACTTAAACTTATGACATAGCCATAAGAGTTAACCCTGAGATTAAATCTTATGACTTTAACCCTAAGACTTAATATTAATACTTAACCTTAAGACAACACCCTAAGACTTAACCCTAAGACAATAAACCTAAGACGTAACCTTAAATACTTAACTCTAAGTCTTAACCTTAAGACTTAACCCTAAGACATAACTCTAAGACTTAATCTTAAGTCTTAACCTTAAGACCTAACCCTAAGATTTAACCTTAAGACGTGATCTTTAGGACATAACCCTAAGAATTAACCCTAAGACTTAAATTTAATACTTAACCCTAAGACTTAACCCTAAGACTTAATCCTAAGACATAACCCTGAGACTGAAACCTAAGACTTAACCTTAATGCTTAACCCTAAGTCATAACCCTGAGACTTAACATTGAAACTTAGCCTTGAAACTTAACCCTGAGACTTAACCCTAAGCCATATCCCCAAGACTTAACTCTAAGACGTAAACCTAAGACTCAATCCATAAGACTTAACCTTAAGACTTAACCCTAAGTCTCAGCCTTAAGACAGAACCTTACGACTTAACCCTGGGACTTAACCTTGAGACCTTACCTTGAGCCTTAACCCTGAGACTTATCCCTAAGACTTAACCATGAGACTTAACCTTCAGATTTACCGTTAAGTCTTAACTACAAGACTAAACCTTAAAACATAACCTTAAGACTTAACCGTAAGACATAAACCTGAGACTTAACCCTAAGACTTAACTAGAAGACTTAACCCTAAAACTTAACCTTAAGACTTAACCATAAAAATTAAGCCTAAGACTTAACCCTAAAACTTAACCTTAAGGCTCAACCTTAAGACTTGACGTTAAGACTTAAGGTTAAGACTTAACCTTAATACTTTACCCTAAGACGTAAGCCAAAAACTTAACCCTAAGACTTAACCCTAAAGACTTAACTATAAGACTTAACCCTAAGTCTTAACCTTAAGACCTAACTTTAATATTCAAACTTAACACTTAACCTTAGGAGTTAACCCTTAGACTTAACCTTATAACTTAACCCTAAGACATAACATTAAGAGGTAACCATAAGACTTAACTGTAAGACTTAACCTGACACTTAACATTAAGACTTAACCCTAAGAAACAATCCTAAAACTTAACCCTAAGGATTAACATAATGACTTCACCTTAAGACTTGATCCTAAGACTTCACCTTAAGACTTATCCCTAAGACATAACCCTAAGACTTAAATTTACGACTTAACCATAAGACTTAACCCTAAGACTTATCCCTAAGACATAACCCTAAGACTTAAATTTAGGACTTAACCACAAGACTTAACCCTAAGACTTAATACTAATACTTAACCTAAGACTTAACCCTGAGACTTAACCTTAAGACTTAACCCTAAGATTTAACCTTAAGACTTAACCCTAAGACTTATCCCTGAGACTTAACCCTAAGACTTATCCCTGAGACTTAACCCTAAGACTTATCCCCAAACCTTAACCTTAAGACTTATTATTAAGATTTAAATTTAAGACTGAATCTTAAGACATAATACTAAGGCTTAACCTTAAGACTTATCCCTAAGACTTAACCCTGAGAATTTAATATAAGACTGAACCTTAGGATGTAACCCTAAGACTTAACACTATAACTTAACCGAAGACAACACTAAGACTTAAATTTAAGACTAAACTTTTAGACTTAACCCTAAGACGTAAACTTAAGAATTAAACGTAAATCTTAACCCTGACACTTAACCCTAAGACGTATCCCAAAGACTTAAATTTAAGACTTAAACCTAAGACTCAAACCCTAGGACTTAAGATTTAACCTTAAGACTTAACACAAAGATTTAACCCTAAGATTTAGATTTATGAGTTAACCTTAAGACTTAATCCTAAGACTTAACACTAAGACTTAACCTTAAGACATAACCATAACACTTAAATCTAAGACTTAACCTTAACACTTAACCGTAAGACATAACCTTAAGATTTAACGCTAAGACTCAAATTTACGTCTTATCCTTAAGGCTTAACCCTAAGACTTAAATTTAGGTCTTAACCTTAACAGTTAACCCTAAGACTTAACCCTGAGACTTAAACCTAAGACTTAACCCTAAGACATAACCCTGAGACTTAACCTTAAGACTTAACCTTAAAACTTAACCCTAGGACTTGAATTTAAGACTTAACCTTAAGACTTATCCCTAAGACTTAACCCTGAGACTTAAACCTAATACTTAATCTTAGAGACTTAACCCTTAGACTTAACCTTAAGACTTAACCCTAACACTTATAATTAAGACTTAACCTTGTGACTTAACCTTAAAAACTAAACCTGAGACTTAACCCTAAGACTTAAACTTAAAACTTAACCCTAAGACTTAACCCTATGATTTAAACCTAAGACTTAACTTAAACATAAGACTTAACCCTAAGGCATAACCCTGAGACTTAACCCTACGACTGAACCCTAAGACTAAACCCTAAGACTTAACCTTAAGACTTAACCCTAAGTCTTAACCCTGAGATTAACCGTGAGACTTAACCCAAGGATTTATCCCCAAGACTTAAAAGTAAGACTTAAACTTATGACATAACCATAAGAGTTAACCCTGAGATTAAATCTTATGACTTTAACCCTAAGACTTAATATTAATACTTAACCTTAAGACAACACCCTAAGACTTAACCCTAAGACAATAAACCTAAGACGTAACCTTAAATACTTAACTCTAAGTCTTAACCTTAAGACTTAACCCTAAGACATAACTCTAAGACTTAATCTTAAGTCTTAACCTTAAGACCTAACCCTAAGATTTAACCTTAAGACGTGATCTTTAGGACATAACCCTAAGAATTAACCCTAAGACTTAAATTTAATACTTAACCCTAAGACTTAACCCTAAGACTTAATCCTAAGACATAACCCTGAGACTGAAACCTAAGACTTAACCTTAATGCTTAACCCTAAGTCATAACCCTGAGACTTAACATTGAAACTTAGCCTTGAAACTTAACCCTGAGACTTAACCCTAAGCCATATCCCCAAGACTTAACTCTAAGACGTAAACCTAAGACTCAATCCATAAGACTTAACCTTAAGACTTAACCCTAAGTCTCAGCCTTAAGACAGAACCTTACGACTTAACCCTGGGACTTAACCTTGAGACCTTACCTTGAGCCTTAACCCTGAGACTTATCCCTAAGACTTAACCATGAGACTTAACCTTCAGATTTACCGTTAAGTCTTAACTACAAGACTAAACCTTAAAACATAACCTTAAGACTTAACCGTAAGACATAAACCTGAGACTTAACCCTAAGACTTAACTAGAAGACTTAACCCTAAAACTTAACCTTAAGACTTAACCATAAAAATTAAGCCTAAGACTTAACCCTAAAACTTAACCTTAAGGCTCAACCTTAAGACTTGACGTTAAGACTTAAGTTTAAGACTTAACCTTAATACTTTACCCTAAGACGTAAGCCAAAAACTTAACCCTAAGACTTAACCCTAAAGACTTAACTATAAGACTTAACCCTAAGTCTTAACCTTAAGACCTAACTTTAATATTCAAACTTAACACTTAACCTTAGGAGTTAACCCTTAGACTTAACCTTATAACTTAACCCTAAGACATAACATTAAGAGGTAACCATAAGACTTAACTGTAAGACTTAACCTGACACTTAACATTAAGACTTAACCCTAAGAAACAATCCTAAAACTTAACCCTAAGGATTAACATAATGACTTCACCTTAAGACTTGATCCTAAGACTTCACCTTAAGACTTATCCCTAAGACATAACCCTAAGACTTAAATTTACGACTTAACCATAAGACTTAACCCTAAGACTTATCCCTAAGACATAACCCTAAGACTTAAATTTAGGACTTAACCACAAGACTTAACCCTAAGACTTAATACTAATACTTAACCTAAGACTTAACCCTGAGACTTAACCTTAAGACTTAACCCTAAGATTTAACCTTAAGACTTAACCCTAAGACTTATCCCTGAGACTTAACCCTAAGACTTATCCCTGAGACTTAACCCTAAGACTTATCCCCAAACCTTAACCTTAAGACTTATTATTAAGATTTAAATTTAAGACTGAATCTTAAGACATAATACTAAGGCTTAACCTTAAGACTTATCCCTAAGACTTAACCCTGAGAATTTAATATAAGACTGAACCTTAGGATGTAACCCTAAGACTTAACACTATAACTTAACCGAAGACAACACTAAGACTTAAATTTAAGACTAAACTTTTAGACTTAACCCTAAGACGTAAACTTAAGAATTAAACATAAATCTTAACCCTGACACTTAACCCTAAGACGTATCCCAAAGACTTAAATTTAAGACTTAAACCTAAGACTCAAACCCTAGGACTTAAGATTTAACCTTAAGACTTAACACAAAGATTTAACCCTAAGATTTAGATTTATGAGTTAACCTTAAGACTTAATCCTAAGACTTAACACTAAGACTTAACCTTAAGACATAACCATAACACTTAAATCTAAGACTTAACCTTAACACTTAACCGTAAGACATAACCTTAAGATTTAACGCTAAGACTCAAATTTACGTCTTATCCTTAAGGCTTAACCCTAAGACTTAAATTTAGGTCTTAACCTTAACAGTTAACCCTAAGACTTAACCCTGAGACTTAAACCTAAGACTTAACCCTAAGACATAACCCTGAGACTTAACCTTAAGACTTAACCTTAAAACTTAACCCTAGGACTTGAATTTAAGACTTAACCTTAAGACTTATCCCTAAGACTTAACCCTGAGACTTAAACCTAATACTTAATCTTAGAGACTTAACCCTTAGACTTAACCTTAAGACTTAACCCTAACACTTATAATTAAGACTTAACCTTAAGACTTAACCTTGTGACTTAACCTTAAAAACTAAACCTGAGACTTAACCCTAAGACTTAAACTTAAAACTTAACCCTAAGACTTAACCCTATGATTTAAACCTAAGACTTAACTTAAACATAAGACTTAACCCTAAGGCATAACCCTGAGACTTAACCCTACGACTGAACCCTAAGACTAAACCCTAAGACTTAACCTTAAGACTTAACCCTAAGTCTTAACCCTGAGATTAACCGTGAGACTTAACCCAAGGATTTATCCCCAAGACTTAAAAGTAAGACTTAAACTTATGACATAACCATAAGAGTTAACCCTGAGATTAAATCTTATGACTTTAACCCTAAGACTTAATATTAATACTTAACCTTAAGACAACACCCTAAGACTTAACCCTAAGACAATAAACCTAAGACGTAACCTTAAATACTTAACTCTAAGTCTTAACCTTAAGACTTAACCCTAAGACATAACTCTAAGACTTAATCTTAAGTCTTAACCTTAAGACCTAACCCTAAGATTTAACCTTAAGACGTGATCTTTAGGACATAACCCTAAGAATTAACCCTAAGACTTAAATTTAATACTTAACCCTAAGACTTAACCCTAAGACTTAATCCTAAGACATAACCCTGAGACTGAAACCTAAGACTTAACCTTAATGCTTAACCCTAAGTCATAACCCTGAGACTGAACATTGAAACTTAGCCTTGAAACTTAACCCTGAGACTTAACCCTAAGCCATATCCCCAAGACTTAACTCTAAGACGTAAACCTAAGACTCAATCCATAAGACTTAACCTTAAGACTTAACCCTAAGTCTCAGCCTTAAGACAGAACCTTACGACTTAACCCTGGGACTTAACCTTGAGACCTTACCTTGAGCCTTAACCCTGAGACTTATCCCTAAGACTTAACCATGAGACTTAACCTTCAGATTTACCGTTAAGTCTTAACTACAAGACTAAACCTTAAAACATAACCTTAAGACTTAACCGTAAGACATAAACCTGAGACTTAACCCTAAGACTTAACTAGAAGACTTAACCCTAAAACTTAACCTTAAGACTTAACCATAAAAATTAAGCCTAAGACTTAACCCTAAAACTTAACCTTAAGGCTCAACCTTAAGACTTAAGTTTAAGACTTAACCTTAATACTTTACCCTAAGACGTAAGCCAAAAACTTAACCCTAAGACTTAACCCTAAAGACTTAACTATAAGACTTAACCCTAAGTCTTAACCTTAAGACCTAACTTTAATATTCAAACTTAACACTTAACCTTAGGAGTTAACCCTTAGACTTAACCTTATAACTTAACCCTAAGACATAACATTAAGAGGTAACCATAAGACTTAACTGTAAGACTTAACCTGACACTTAACATTAAGACTTAACCCTAAGAAACAATCCTAAAACTTAACCCTAAGGATTAACATAATGACTTCACCTTAAGACCTGATCCTAAGACTTCACCTTAAGACTTATCCCTAAGACATAACCCTAAGACTTAAATTTACGACTTAACCATAAGACTTAACCCTAAGACTTATCCCTAAGACATAACCCTAAGACTTAAATTTAGGACTTAACCACAAGACTTAACCCTAAGACTTAATACTAATACTTAACCTAAGACTTAACCCTGAGACTTAACCTTAAGACTTAACCCTAAGATTTAACCTTAAGACTTAACCCTAAGACTTATCCCTGAGACTTAACCCTAAGACTTATCCCTGAGACTTAACCCTAAGACTTATCCCCAAACCTTAACCTTAAGACTTATTATTAAGATTTAAATTTAAGACTGAATCTTAAGACATAATACTAAGGCTTAACCTTAAGACTTATCCCTAAGTCTTAACCCTGAGAATTTAATATAAGAC
The DNA here is from genome assembly GCF_023634155.1 of Falco peregrinus. NCBI lineage: Eukaryota > Metazoa > Chordata > Aves > Falconiformes > Falconidae > Falco > Falco peregrinus. The sequence goes on along the minus strand of NW_026599593.1, from coordinate 3,584,743 downwards.
TGAACCTTAGGATGTAACCCTAAGACTTAACACTATAACTTAACCGAAGACAACACTAAGACTTAAATTTAAGACTAAACTTTTAGACTTAACCCTAAGACGTAAACTTAAGAATTAAACATAAATCTTAACCCTGACACTTAACCCTAAGACGTATCCCAAAGACTTAAATTTAAGACTTAAACCTAAGACTCAAACCCTAGGACTTAAGATTTAACCTTAAGACTTAACACAAAGATTTAACCCTAAGATTTAGATTTATGAGTTAACCTTAAGACTTAATCCTAAGACTTAACACTAAGACTTAACCTTAAGACATAACCATAACACTTAAATCTAAGACTTAACCTTAACACTTAACCGTAAGACATAACCTTAAGATTTAACGCTAAGACTCAAATTTACGTCTTATCCTTAAGGCTTAACCCTAAGACTTAAATTTAGGTCTTAACCTTAACAGTTAACCCTAAGACTTAACCCTGAGACTTAAACCTAAGACTTAACCCTAAGACATAACCCTGAGACTTAACCTTAAGACTTAACCTTAAAACTTAACCCTAGGACTTGAATTTAAGACTTAACCTTAAGACTTATCCCTAAGACTTAACCCTGAGACTTAAACCTAATACTTAATCTTAGAGACTTAACCCTTAGACTTAACCTTAAGACTTAACCCTAACACTTATAATTAAGACTTAACCTTAAGACTTAACCTTGTGACTTAACCTTAAAAACTAAACCTGAGACTTAACCCTAAGACTTAAACTTAAAACTTAACCCTAAGACTTAACCCTATGATTTAAACCTAAGACTTAACTTAAACATAAGACTTAACCCTAAGGCATAACCCTGAGACTTAACCCTACGACTGAACCCTAAGACTAAACCCTAAGACTTAACCTTAAGACTTAACCCTAAGTCTTAACCCTGAGATTAACCGTGAGACTTAACCCAAGGATTTATCCCCAAGACTTAAAATTAAGACTTAAACTTATGACATAGCCATAAGAGTTAACCCTGAGATTAAATCTTATGACTTTAACCCTAAGACTTAATATTAATACTTAACCTTAAGACAACACCCTAAGACTTAACCCTAAGACAATAAACCTAAGACGTAACCTTAAATACTTAACTCTAAGTCTTAACCTTAAGACTTAACCCTAAGACATAACTCTAAGACTTAATCTTAAGTCTTAACCTTAAGACCTAACCCTAAGATTTAACCTTAAGACGTGATCTTTAGGACATAACCCTAAGAATTAACCCTAAGACTTAAATTTAATACTTAACCCTAAGACTTAACCCTAAGACTTAATCCTAAGACATAACCCTGAGACTGAAACCTAAGACTTAACCTTAATGCTTAACCCTAAGTCATAACCCTGAGACTTAACATTGAAACTTAGCCTTGAAACTTAACCCTGAGACTTAACCCTAAGACTTATCCCCAAGACTTAACCCTTCAGACTTAAACTACATACTTAGCCTTTAAGACTTAACACTGACTCAACCTTAAGATTCAACCTTAAGTCTTAACACTGAGATTAACCTTGAGACTTAAACATGAGACTAAACCATAAGACTTGACCATAAGACTTAAGACTTTAACTTAAGACTTAACCCGGAGATTTAATCTTAAAACTTTAACCATAAGACTTAACCCTAGGAATTAACCTTAAAACTTAACCCTAAGACTTCACCATAAATTTAAACCTAAGCCTGAACCATAAGACTTAACCTTTATACATATCCCTAAGACTTAACCCTAAGAGATAACCCTGAATCTTGACCCTAAGTCTTAACCTTAGAGACTTAACTCTAAGACTGAACCTTAAGACATACCCCTGAGGCTTAACATTGAGCCTTATACTTGAGACTTTACCATAACACTTAACACTGAGATTAAATCTTAAGACGTTAACATTAAGACATAACTCTAAGACTTAACCCTGTCTTAACCTTAAAACTTAACCCTGAGATTTAACACAAAAACTTAACCCTAAGACTTATCCCTAAGACTTAAACCTTAAGATTTAACCGTAAGTCCTATTCTTAAGACATATGCCCTATAGAATATTTCCCCATCTCAGCCCAGAAAGCAGGTAGAACAAAGTTTGTGGTGTCTTTCAGCTGCCTACCGGGGCAGTGTGAGAACTACCAACAGAACTCCTTTCTGGCACCTTCTCCGGTGGAGTTGTGCATGGAGTAGGCGTTGGGAATGTTTGTCTCCAGCCTAGTCCAAAAGACAGCGGTTCCCCATCTCAGCCTAGAAAGCAGGTAGAACAAATTTTACTGGTGCCTTTCTGCTGCCTACGGGGCAGTCTGAGAACTACCATGCGAACGCCTTTCTGGCACCTTCTCCGTTGCAGTTGTGCATGGGGAGTGTTTGGAACATTCTGTCACCAGCCGAGTCCAAAAGTCAGCAGTTCCCCATCTCAGCCCCGAAAGGAGGTAGAACAAGTTTTCTGGTGCCTTTCAGCTGTCTACCGGGGTAGTGTAAAAACTACCAAGAGAACTCGTTTCTGGAAACTTCCCCGGTGGGGTTGTGCATGGGGTGTGCCTTGCAACAGTTTGTCACCAGCCGAGTCCAAAAGTCAGAGGTTCCCCATCTCAGTCCCGAAAGCAGGTAGAAGAAGTTTAATGGTGCCTTTCAGCTGGCTTCCGGTGTAGTGTAAAAACTACCAAGAGAACGCCTTTCTGGCACCTTCCCCGGTGGAGTTGTGCAAGGGGTGGGTTTGGAACATTTTGTCACCAGCCGAGACCAAAATTCAGCAGTTCCCCATCTCAGCCGAGGAAGCAGGTAGAACAAATTTTTGGTGCCTTTCTGCTGCCTTCCAGCGTAGTGTAAAAACTACCAAGAGAAATCCTTTCTGGCACCTTCCCCGGTGGAGTTGTGCATGGGCTATATTTGGAACATGTTGTCACCAGCCGAGTCCAAAATTCATCAGTTCCCCATCTCATCCCAGAAAGCAGGTAGCCCTACTTTTGTGCTGCCTTTCAGCTGCCTACCGGTGCAGTGTGAGAACTACCAACAGAACTCCTTTCTGGCACCTTCCCCGGTGGAGTTGTGCATGGGGTGGGTTTGGAACATTTTGTCACCAGCCGAGACCAAAATTCAGCCGTTCCCCATCTCTGCCGAGGAAGCAGGTAGAAGAAGTTTTCTGGTGCCTTTCTGCTGCCTTCCGGCGTAGTGTAAAAACTACCGAAAGAATTCCTTTCTGGCACCTTCCCCGGTGGAGTTGTGCATGGACTATGTTTGGAACATGTTGTCACCAGCTGAGTCCAAAAGTCAGCCGTTCCCCATCTCAGCCCCGAAAGCAGGTAGAACAAGTTTAATGGTGCCTTTCAGCTGGCTTCCGGGGTAGTGTAAAAAATACCAACAGAACTCCTTTCTGGCACCTTCCCCGGTGGAGTTGTGCACGGGGTGGGTTTGGAACATTCTGTCTCCAGCCGAGACCAAAATGGAGCAGTTCCCCATCTCAGCCCCGAAAGCAGGTAGAACAAGTTTTCTGGTGCCTTTCTGCTGCCTACCGGGGTATTGTAAAAACTACCAAGAGAACTCGTTTCTGGCACCTTCCCCGGTGGAGTTGTGCATGGGGTGTGCCTTGCAACAGTTTGTCTCCAGCCGAGTCCAAAAGTCAGCAGTTCCCCATCTCAGCCCAGGAAGCAGGTAGAACAAATTTTGTGGTGCCTTTCAGCTGCCTACCAAGGTAGTGTAAAAACTACCTTCAGAACTCCTTTCTAGCACCTTCCCCGGTGGAGTTGTGCATGGGGTGTGTTTGGAACATTCTGTCACCAGCCGAGTCCAAAATTCAGCCGTTCCCCATCTCAGCCCAGAAAGGAGGTAGAACAAGTTTACTGGTGTCTTTCTGCTGCCTACCGGGGTAGTCTAAAAACTACCAACAGAACTCCTTTCTGGAAACTTCCCCGGTGCAGTTGTGCATGGGGTGTGCCTTGCAACAGTTTGTCTCCAGCCGAGTCCAAAAGTCAGCAGTTCCCCATCTCAGCCCAGGAAGCAGGTAGAACAAATTTTGTGGTGCCTTTCAGCTGCCTACCAAGGTAGTGTAAAAACTACCTACAGAACTCCTTTCTGGCACCTTCCCCGGTGCAGTTGTGCATGGGGTGGGTTTGGAACATTTTGTCACCAGCCGAGACCAAAATTCAGCAGTTCCCCATCTCAGCCGAGGAAGCAGGTAGAACAAATTTTCTGGTGCCTTTCTGCTGCCTTCCAGCGTAGTGTAAAAACTACCAAGAGAAATCCTTTCTGGCACCTTCCCCGGTGGAGTTGTGCATGGGCTATATTTGGAACATGTTGTCACCAGCCGAGTCCAAAATTCATCAGTTCCCATCTCATCCCAGAAAGCAGGTAGCCCTACTTTTGTGGTGCCTTTCAGCTGCCTACCGGGGCAGTGTGAGAACTACCTACAGAACTCCTTTCTGGCACCTTCCCCGGTGGAGTTGTGCATGGGGTATGCTTTGGGAATGTTTGTCACCAGCCGAGTCTAAAATTCAGAAGTTCTCCATCTCAGCCCCGAAAGCAGGTAGAAGAATTTTAATGGTGCCTTTCAGCTGCCTACCGGGGTACTGTGAGAACTACCAAGAGAACTCCTTTCTGGCACCTTCCCCGGTGGAGTTGTGCATGGGCTATATTTGGAACATGTTGTCACCAGCCGAGTCCAAAATTCATCAGTTCCCCATCTCATCCCAGAAAGCAGGTAGCCCTACTTTTGTGCTGCCTTTCAGCTGGCTTCCGGGGCAGTGTGAGAACTACCAACAGAACTCCTTTCTGGCACCTTCCCCGGTGGAGTTGTGCATGGGGTGGATTTGGATCATGTTGTCACCAGCCGAGACCAAAATTCAGCCGTTCCCCATCTCTGCCGAGGAAGCAGGTAGAAGAAGTTTTCTGGTGCCTTTCTGCTGCCTTCCGGCGTAGTGTAAAAACTACCGAAAGAATTCCTTTCTGGCACCTTCCCCGGTGGAGTTGTGCATGGGCTATGTTTGGAACATGTTGTCACCAGCTGAGTCCAAAAGTCAGCGGTTCCCCATCTCAGCCCAGAAAGCAGGTAGCCCTACTTTTGTGCTGCCTTTCAGCTGCCTACCCGGGCAGTGTGAGAACTACCAACAGAACTCCTTTCTGGCACCTTCCCCGGTGCAGATGTGCATGGGGTGGATTTGGATCATGTTGTCACCAGCCGAGACCAAAATTCAGCCGTTCCCCATCTCAGCCCCGAAAGCAGGTAGAAGAAGTTTTTTGGTGCCTTTCATGTTCCTACCGGGGTGGTGTAAAAACTACCAAGAGAACTCCTTTCTGGCACCTTCTCCGATGGAGTTGTGCATGGGGTGTGTTTGGAACATTTTGTCGCCAGCCGTGTCCAAAAGTCAGTGGTTCCCCATCTCAGCCCCGAAAGCAGGTAGCCGTACTTTTGTGCTGCCTTTCAGCTGCCTACATGGGCAGTGTAAAAACTACCGGCAGAACTCCTTTCTGGCACCTTCCCCGGTGCAGTTGTGCACGGGGTGTTTTTGGAACATGTTATCACCAGCCGAGTCCAATATTCAGCGGTTCCCCATCTCAGCCCCGAAAGCAGGTAGAAGAAGTTTAATGGTGCCTTTCAGCTGCCTACCGGGGTAGTCTAAAAACTACCAAGAGAAATCGTTTCTAGCACCTTCCCCGGTGGAGTTCTGAAAGGGGTGTGTTTGGAACATTCTGTCACCTGTCGAGACCAAAATGGAGCAGTTCCCCATCTCAGCCCAGAAAGGAGGTAGAACAAGTTTTCTGGTGCCTTTCAGCTGCCTACCGGTGTAGCGTAAAAACTACCAACAGAACTCCTTTCTGGCACCTTCCCCGGTGGTCTTGTGCATGGGGTGTGTTTGGAACATGGTGTCACCTGTCGAGTCCGAAAGTCAGCTGTTCCCCATCTCAGCCCCGAAAGCAGGTAGAAGAAGTTTTCTGGGGCCTTTCAGCTTCCTACAGGGGTAGTGTAAAAAATACCAACGGAACTCCTTTCTGGCATCTTCCCCGGTTCAGTTTTGCATTGGGTGTGCCTTGCAACAATTTGTCTCCAGTCGAGTCCAAAATTCAGCAGTTCCCCATCTCAGCCCCGAAAGCAGGTAGAACAAGTTTAATGGTGCCTTTCTGCTGCCTACCGGGGCAGTGTGAGAACTACCAAGAGAACTCCTTTCTGGCACCTTCCCCGGTGGAGTTGTGCATGGGGTGTGTTTGGAACATGTTGTCACCAGCCGAGACCAAAATTCTGCCGTTCCCCATCTCAGCCGAGGAGGCAGGTAGAAGAAGTTTAATGGTGCCTTTCAGCTGCCTACCGGGGTAGTCTAAAAACTACCATAAGAACTCCTTTCTGGCACCTTCCCCGGTGGACTTGTGCATGGGGAGTGTTTGGAACATGTTGTCACCAGCGAAGTCCAAAATTCAGCCGTTCCCCATCTCAGCCAAGAAAGCAGGTAGAAGAAGTTTAATGGTGCCTTTCAGCTGGCTTCCAGGGTAGTCTAAAAACTACCATAAGAACTCCTTTCTGGCACCTTCCCCGGTGGAGTTGTGCACGGGGTGGGTTTGGAACATTTTGTCACCAGCCGAGACCAAAATTCAGCTGTTCCCCATCTCAGCCCCGAAAGCAGGTAGATCAAGTTTTCTGGTGCCTTTCAGCTGTCTACCGGGGTAGTGTAAAAACTACAGAAAGAACTCCTTTCTGGCACCTTCCCCTGTGGAGTTGTGCATGGGCTATGTTTGGAACATGTTGTCACCTGTCGAGTCCAAAATTCAGCCGTTCCCCATCTCAGCCGAGAAAGCAGGTAGAACAAGTTTTCTGGTGCCTTTCAGCTGGCTTCCAGGGTAGTCTAAAAACTACCAACAGAATTCCTTTCTGGCACCTTCCCCGGTGCAGTTGTGCATGGGGTGTGCCTTGCAACAATTTGTCTTCAGCCGAGTCCAAAATTCAGCTGTTCCCCATCTCAGCCCCGAAAGCAGGTAGAACAAGTTTACTGGTGCCTTTTTGCTGCCTACCGGAGCAGTGTGAGAACTACCAACAGAACTCTTGTCTGGCTCCTTCCTCGCTGGAGTTGTGCTAGGGGTGGCTTTGGAACAGTTTGTCACCAGCCGAGTCCAAAAGTCAGTGGTTCCCCATCTCAGCCGAGGAAGCAGGTAGAACAAGTTTTCTGGTGCCTTTCTGCTGCCTTCCGGCGTAGTGTAAAAACTACCAAGAGAACTCCTTTCTGGCACCTTCCCCGGTGCAGTTGTGCACGGGGTGTTTTTGGAACATGTTATCACCAGCCGAGTCCAATATTCAGCGGTTCCCCATCTCAGCCCCGAAAGCAGGTAGAAGAAGTTTAATGGTGCCTTTCAGCTGCCTACCGGGGTAGTCTAAAAACTACCAAGAGAAATCGTTTCTAGCACCTTCCCCGGTGGAGTTCTGAAAGGGGTGTGTTTGGAACATTCTGTCACCTGTCGAGACCAAAATGGAGCAGTTCCCCATCTCAGCCCAGAAAGGAGGTAGAACAAGTTTTCTGGTGCCTTTCAGCTGCCTACCGGTGTAGTGTAAAAACTACCAACAGAACTCCTTTCTGGCACCTTCCCCGGTGGTCTTGTGCATGGGGTGTTTTTGGAACATGTTGTCACCAGCGAAGTCCAAAATTCAGCGGTTCCCCATCTCAGCCCCGAAAGCAGGTAGAACAAGTTTAATGGTGCCTTTCAGCTGCCTACCAAGGTAGTGTAATAACTACCAGGAGAACTCTTGTCTGGCTTCTTCCCCCGTGGAGTTGTGCAAGGGGTGGTTTTGGAACATTTTGTCACCAGCCGAGACCAAAATTCAGCCGTTCCCCATCTCAGCCCCGAAAGCAGGTAGAACAAGTTTAATGGTGCCTTTCTGCTGCCTACCGGGGTATTGTAAAAACTACCAACAGCACTCCTTTCTGGGACCTTCCCCGGTGGAGTTGTGCATGGACTATGTTTGGAACTTTTTGCCACCAGCCGAGTCCAAAATCAGCGGTTCCCCATCTCAGCCCCGAAAGCAGGTAGAACAAGTTTAATGGTGCCTTTCAGCTGGCTTCCGGGGTAGTGTAAAAAATACCAAAAGAACTCCTTTCTGGCGCCTTCCCCGGTGGAGTTGTGCATGGGGAGTGTTTGGAACATTTTGTCACCAGCTGAGTCCAAAAGTCAGCGGTTCCCCATCTCAGCCCAGAAAGCAGGTAGCCCTACTATTGTGCTGCCTTTCAGCTGCCTACCGGGGCAGTGTGAGAACTACCTACAGAACTCCTTTCTGGCACCTTCCCCGGTGGAGTTGTGCATGGGGAGTGTTTGGAAGATGTTGTCACCAGCGAAGTCCAAAATTCAGCCGTTCCCCATCTCAGCCCCGAAAGCAGGTAGAAGAAGTTTAATGGTGCCTTTCAGCTGCCTACCGGGGTAGTGTAAAACTACCAAAAGAACTCCTTTCTGGCACCTTCTCCGGTGCAGTTGTGCATGGGGTGTGCCTTGCAACATTTTCTCACCAGCCGAGTCCAAAATTCAGCTGTTCCCCATCTCAGCCCCGAAAGCAGGTAGAACAAGTTTACTTGTGCCTTTTTGCTGCCTACCGGGGCAGTGTGAGAACTACCAACAGAACTCCTTTCTGGCACCTTCCCCGGTGCAGTTGTGCATGGGGTATGCATTGGGAATGTTTGTCACCATCCGAGTCTAAAATTCAGAAGTTCTCCATCTCAGCCCCGAAAGCAGGTAGAAGAATTTTTGTGGTGCTTTTCAGCTGCCTACGGGGCAGTCTGAGAACTACCAACAGAACTCCTTTCTGGCACCTTCCCCGGTGCAGTTGTGCACGGGGTGTGTTTGGAACATGTTTTCACCAGCCGAGACCAAAATTCTGCCGTTCCCCATCTCAGCCCCGAAAGCAGGTAGAACAAGTTTTCTGGTGCCTTTCAGCTGCCTACCGGTGTAGTGTAAAAACTACAAACAGAACTCCTTTCTGGCACCTTCCCCGGTGGACTTGTGCATCGGGTGTGCCTTGCAACAGTTTGTCACCAGCCGAGTCCAAAAGTCAGTGGTTCCCCATCTCAGCCCAGAAAGCAGGTAGCCCTACTTTTGTGCTGCCTTTCAGCTGCCTACCGGTGCAGTGTGAGAACTACCAACAGAACTCCTTTCTGGCACCTTCCCCGGTGGAGTTGTGCATGGGGTGGGTTTGGAACATTTTGTCACCAGCCGAGACCAAAATTCAGCCGTTCCCCATCTCTGCCGAGGAAGCAGGTAGAAGAAGTTTTCTGGTGCCTTTCTGCTGCCTTCCGGCGTAGTGTAAAAACTACCGAAAGAATTCCTTTCTGGCACCTTCCCCGGTGGAGTTGTGCATGGACTATGTTTGGAACATGTTGTCACCAGCTGAGTCCAAAAGTCAGCCGTTCCCCATCTCAGCCCCGAAAGCAGGTAGAACAAGTTTAATGGTGCCTTTCAGCTGGCTTCCGGGGTAGTGTAAAAAATACCAACAGAACTCCTTTCTGGCACCTTCCCCGGTGGAGTTGTGCACGGGGTGGGTTTGGAACATTCTGTCTCCAGCCGAGACCAAAATGGAGCAGTTCCCCATCTCAGCCCCGAAAGCAGGTAGAACAAGTTTTCTGGTGCCTTTCTGCTGCCTACCGGGGTATTGTAAAAACTACCAAGAGAACTCGTTTCTGGCACCTTCCCCGGTGGAGTTGTGCATGGGGTGTGCCTTGCAACAGTTTGTCTCCAGCCGAGTCCAAAAGTCAGCAGTTCCCCATCTCAGCCCAGGAAGCAGGTAGAACAAATTTTGTGGTGCCTTTCAGCTGCCTACCAAGGTAGTGTAAAAACTACCTTCAGAACTCCTTTCTAGCACCTTCCCCGGTGGAGTTGTGCATGGGGTGTGTTTGGAACATTCTGTCACCAGCCGAGTCCAAAATTCAGCCGTTCCCCATCTCAGCCCAGAAAGGAGGTAGAACAAGTTTACTGGTGTCTTTCTGCTGCCTACCGGGGTAGTCTAAAAACTACCAACAGAACTCCTTTCTGGAAACTTCCCCGGTGCAGTTGTGCATGGGCTGTGCCTTGCAACAGTTTGTCTCCAGCCGAGTCCAAAAGTCAGCAGTTCCCCATCTCAGCCCAGGAAGCAGGTAGAACAAATTTTGTGGTGCCTTTCAGCTGCCTACCAAGGTAGTGTAAAAACTACCTACAGAACTCCTTTCTGGCACCTTCCCCGGTGCAGTTGTGCATGGGGTGGGTTTGGAACATTTTGTCACCAGCCGAGACCAAAATTCAGCAGTTCCCCATCTCAGCCGAGGAAGCAGGTAGAACAAATTTTCTGGTGCCTTTCTGCTGCCTTCCAGCGTAGTGTAAAAACTACCAAGAGAAATCCTTTCTGGCACCTTCCCCGGTGGAGTTGTGCATGGGCTATATTTGGAACATGTTGTCACCAGCCGAGTCCAAAATTCATCAGTTCCCCATCTCATCCCAGAAAGCAGGTAGCCCTACTTTTGTGGTGCCTTTCAGCTGCCTACCGGGGCAGTGTGAGAACTACCTACAGAACTCCTTTCTGGCACCTTCCCCGGTGGAGTTGTGCATGGGGTATGCTTTGGGAATGTTTGTCACCAGCCGAGTCTAAAATTCAGAAGTTCTCCATCTCAGCCCCGAAAGCAGGTAGAAGAATTTTAATGGTGCCTTTCAGCTGCCTACCGGGGTACTGTGAGAACTACCAAGAGAACTCCTTTCTGGCACCTTCCCCGGTGGAGTTGTGCATGGGCTATATTTGGAACATGTTGTCACCAGCCGAGTCCAAAATTCATCAGTTCCCCATCTCATCCCAGAAAGCAGGTAGCCCTACTTTTGTGCTGCCTTTCAGCTGGCTTCCGGGGCAGTGTGAGAACTACCAACAGAACTCCTTTCTGGCACCTTCCCCGCTGGAGTTGTGTATGGGGTGGATTTGGATCATGTTGTCACCAGCCGAGACCAAAATTCAGCCGTTCCCCATCTCTGCCGAGGAAGCAGGTAGAAGAAGTTTTCTGGTGCCTTTCTGCTGCCTTCCGGCGTAGTGTAAAAACTACCGAAAGAATTCCTTTCTGGCACCTTCCCCGGTGGAGTTGTGCATGGGCTATGTTTGGAACATGTTGTCACCAGCTGAGTCCAAAAGTCAGCGGTTCCCCATCTCAGCCCAGAAAGCAGGTAGCCCTACTTTTGTGCTGCCTTTCAGCTCCTACCCGGGCAGTGTGAGAACTACCAACAGAACTCCTTTCTGGCACCTTCCCCGGTGCAGATGTGCATGGGGTGGATTTGGATCATGTTGTCACCAGCCGAGACCAAAATTCAGCCGTTCCCCATCTCAGCCCCGAAAGCAGGTAGAAGAAGTTTTTTGGTGCCTTTCATGTTCCTACCGGGGTGGTGTAAAAACTACCAAGAGAACTCCTTTCTGGCACCTTCTCCGATGGAGTTGTGCATGGGGTGTGTTTGGAACATTTTGTCGCCAGCCGTGTCCAAAAGTCAGTGGTTCCCCATCTCAGCCCCGAAAGCAGGTAGCCGTACTTTTGTGCTGCCTTTCAGCTGCCTACAGGGGCAGTGTAAAAACTACCGGCAGAACTCCTTTCTGGCACCTTCCCCGGTGCAGTTGTGCACGGGGTGTTTTTGGAACATGTTATCACCAGCCGAGTCCAATATTCAGCGGTTCCCCATCTCAGCCCCGAAAGCAGGTAGAAGAAGTTTAATGGTGCCTTTCAGCTGCCTACCGGGGTAGTCTAAAAACTACCAAGAGAAATCGTTTCTAGCACCTTCCCCGGTGGAGTTCTGAAAGGGGTGTGTTTGGAACATTCTGTCACCTGTCGAGACCAAAATGGAGCAGTTCCCCATCTCAGCCCAGAAAGGAGGTAGAACAAGTTTTCTGGTGCCTTTCAGCTGCCTACCGGTGTAGCGTAAAAACTACCAACAGAACTCCTTTCTGGCACCTTCCCCGGTGGTCTTGTGCATGGGGTGTGTTTGGAACATGGTGTCACCTGTCGAGTCCGAAAGTCAGCTGTTCCCCATCTCAGCCCCGAAAGCAGGTAGAAGAAGTTTTCTGGGGCCTTTCAGCTTCCTACAGGGGTAGTGTAAAAAATACCAACGGAACTCCTTTCTGGCATCTTCCCCGGTTCAGTTTTGCATTGGGTGTGCCTTGCAACAATTTGTCTCCAGTCGAGTCCAAAATTCAGCAGTTCCCCATCTCAGCCCCGAAAGCAGGTAGAACAAGTTTAATGGTGCCTTTCTGCTGCCTACCGGGGCAGTGTGAGAACTACCAAGAGAACTCCTTTCTGGCACCTTCCCCGGTGGAGTTGTGCATGGGGTGTGTTTGGAACATGTTGTCACCAGCCGAGACCAAAATTCTGCCGTTCCCCATCTCAGCCGAGGAGGCAGGTAGAAGAAGTTTAATGGTGCCTTTCAGCTGCCTACCGGGGTAGTCTAAAAACTACCATAAGAACTCCTTTCTGGCACCTTCCCCGGTGGACTTGTGCATGGGGAGTGTTTGGAACATGTTGTCACCAGCGAAGTCCAAAATTCAGCCGTTCCCCATCTCAGCCAAGAAAGCAGGTAGAAGAAGTTTAATGGTGCCTTTCAGCTGGCTTCCAGGGTAGTCTAAAAACTACCATAAGAACTCCTTTCTGGCACCTTCCCCGGTGGAGTTGTGCACGGGGTGGGTTTGGAACATTTTGTCACCAGCCGAGACCAAAATTCAGCTGTTCCCCATCTCAGCCCCGAAAGCAGGTAGATCAAGTTTTCTGGTGCCTTTCAGCTGTCTACCGGGGTAGTGTAAAAACTACAGAAAGAACTCCTTTCTGGCACCTTCCCCTGTGGAGTTGTGCATGGGCTATGTTTGGAACATGTTGTCACCTGTCGAGTCCAAAATTCAGCCGTTCCCCATCTCAGCCGAGAAAGCAGGTAGAACAAGTTTTCTGGTGCCTTTCAGCTGGCTTCCAGGGTAGTCTAAAAACTACCAACAGAATTCCTTTCTGGCACCTTCCCCGGTGCAGTTGTGCATGGGGTGTGCCTTGCAACAATTTGTCTTCAGCCGAGTCCAAAATTCAGCTGTTCCCCATCTCAGCCCCGAAAGCAGGTAGAACAAGTTTACTGGTGCCTTTTTGCTGCCTACCGGAGCAGTGTGAGAACTACCAACAGAACTCTTGTCTGGCTCCTTCCTCGCTGGAGTTGTGCTAGGGGTGGCTTTGGAACAGTTTGTCACCAGCCGAGTCCAAAAGTCAGTGGTTCCCCATCTCAGCCGAGGAAGCAGGTAGAACAAGTTTTCTGGTGCCTTTCTGCTGCCTTCCGGCGTAGTGTAAAAACTACCAAGAGAACTCCTTTCTGGCACCTTCCCCGGTGCAGTTGTGCACGGGGTGTTTTTGGAACATGTTATCACCAGCCGAGTCCAATATTCAGCGGTTCCCCATCTCAGCCCCGAAAGCAGGTAGAAGAAGTTTAATGGTGCCTTTCAGCTGCCTACCGGGGTAGTCTAAAAACTACCAAGAGAAATCGTTTCTAGCACCTTCCCCGGTGGAGTTCTGAAAGGGGTGTGTTTGGAACATTCTGTCACCTGTCGAGACCAAAATGGAGCAGTTCCCCATCTCAGCCCAGAAAGGAGGTAGAACAAGTTTTCTGGTGCCTTTCAGCTGCCTACCGGTGTAGTGTAAAAACTACCAACAGAACTCCTTTCTGGCACCTTCCCCGGTGGTCTTGTGCATGGGGTGTTTTTGGAACATGTTGTCACCAGCGAAGTCCAAAATTCAGCGGTTCCCCATCTCAGCCCCGAAAGCAGGTAGAACAAGTTTAATGGTGCCTTTCAGCTGCCTACCAAGGTAGTGTAATAACTACCAGGAGAACTCTTGTCTGGCTTCTTCCCCCGTGGAGTTGTGCAAGGGGTGGTTTTGGAACATTTTGTCACCAGCCGAGACCAAAATTCAGCCGTTCCCCATCTCAGCCCCGAAAGCAGGTAGAACAAGTTTAATGGTGCCTTTCTGCTGCCTACCGGGGTATTGTAAAAACTACCAACAGCACTCCTTTCTGGGACCTTCCCCGGTGGAGTTGTGCATGGACTATGTTTGGAACTTTTTGCCACCAGCCGAGTCCAAAATCAGCGGTTCCCCATCTCAGCCCCGAAAGCAGGTAGAACAAGTTTAATGGTGCCTTTCAGCTGGCTTCCGGGGTAGTGTAAAAAATACCAAAAGAACTCCTTTCTGGCGCCTTCCCCGGTGGAGTTGTGCATGGGGAGTGTTTGGAACATTTTGTCACCAGCTGAGTCCAAAAGTCAGCGGTTCCCCATCTCAGCCCAGAAAGCAGGTAGCCCTACTATTGTGCTGCCTTTCAGCTGCCTACCGGGGCAGTGTGAGAACTACCTACAGAACTCCTTTCTGGCACCTTCCCCGGTGGAGTTGTGCATGGGGAGTGTTTGGAAGATGTTGTCACCAGCGAAGTCCAAAATTCAGCCGTTCCCCATCTCAGCCCCGAAAGCAGGTAGAAGAAGTTTAATGGTGCCTTTCAGCTGCCTACCGGGGTAGTGTAAAACTACCAAAAGAACTCCTTTCTGGCACCTTCTCCGGTGCAGTTGTGCATGGGGTGTGCCTTGCAACATTTTCTCACCAGCCGAGTCCAAAATTCAGCTGTTCCCCATCTCAGCCCCGAAAGCAGGTAGAACAAGTTTACTTGTGCCTTTTTGCTGCCTACCGGGGCAGTGTGAGAACTACCAACAGAACTCCTTTCTGGCACCTTCCCCGGTGCAGTTGTGCATGGGGTATGCATTGGGAATGTTTGTCACCATCCGAGTCTAAAATTCAGAAGTTCTCCATCTCAGCCCCGAAAGCAGGTAGAAGAATTTTTGTGGTGCTTTTCAGCTGCCTACGGGGCAGTCTGAGAACTACCAACAGAACTCCTTTCTGGCACCTTCCCCGGTGCAGTTGTGCACGGGGTGTGTTTGGAACATGTTTTCACCAGCCGAGACCAAAATTCTGCCGTTCCCCATCTCAGCCCCGAAAGCAGGTAGAACAAGTTTTCTGGTGCCTTTCAGCTGCCTACCGGTGTAGTGTAAAAACTACAAACAGAACTCCTTTCTGGCACCTTCCCCGGTGGACTTGTGCATCGGGTGTGCCTTGCAACAGTTTGTCACCAGCCGAGTCCAAAAGTCAGTGGTTCCCCATCTCAGCCCAGAAAGCAGGTAGCCCTACTTTTGTGCTGCCTTTCAGCTGCCTACCGGTGCAGTGTGAGAACTACCAACAGAACTCCTTTCTGGCACCTTCCCCGGTGGAGTTGTGCATGGGGTGGGTTTGGAACATTTTGTCACCAGCCGAGACCAAAATTCAGCCGTTCCCCATCTCTGCCGAGGAAGCAGGTAGAAGAAGTTTTCTGGTGCCTTTCTGCTGCCTTCCGGCGTAGTGTAAAAACTACCGAAAGAATTCCTTTCTGGCACCTTCCCCGGTGGAGTTGTGCATGGACTATGTTTGGAACATGTTGTCACCAGCTGAGTCCAAAAGTCAGCCGTTCCCCATCTCAGCCCCGAAAGCAGGTAGAACAAGTTTAATGGTGCCTTTCAGCTGGCTTCCGGGGTAGTGTAAAAAATACCAACAGAACTCCTTTCTGGCACCTTCCCCGGTGGAGTTGTGCACGGGGTGGGTTTGGAACATTCTGTCTCCAGCCGAGACCAAAATGGAGCAGTTCCCCATCTCAGCCCCGAAAGCAGGTAGAACAAGTTTTCTGGTGCCTTTCTGCTGCCTACCGGGGTATTGTAAAAACTACCAAGAGAACTCGTTTCTGGCACCTTCCCCGGTGGAGTTGTGCATGGGGTGTGCCTTGCAACAGTTTGTCTCCAGCCGAGTCCAAAAGTCAGCAGTTCCCCATCTCAGCCCAGGAAGCAGGTAGAACAAATTTTGTGGTGCCTTTCAGCTGCCTACCAAGGTAGTGTAAAAACTACCTTCAGAACTCCTTTCTAGCACCTTCCCCGGTGGAGTTGTGCATGGGGTGTGTTTGGAACATTCTGTCACCAGCCGAGTCCAAAATTCAGCCGTTCCCCATCTCAGCCCAGAAAGGAGGTAGAACAAGTTTACTGGTGTCTTTCTGCTGCCTACCGGGGTAGTCTAAAAACTACCAACAGAACTCCTTTCTGGAAACTTCCCCGGTGCAGTTGTGCATGGGCTGTGCCTTGCAACAGTTTGTCTCCAGCCGAGTCCAAAAGTCAGCAGTTCCCCATCTCAGCCCAGGAAGCAGGTAGAACAAATTTTGTGGTGCCTTTCAGCTGCCTACCAAGGTAGTGTAAAAACTACCTACAGAACTCCTTTCTGGCACCTTCCCCGGTGCAGTTGTGCATGGGGTGGGTTTGGAACATTTTGTCACCAGCCGAGACCAAAATTCAGCAGTTCCCCATCTCAGCCGAGGAAGCAGGTAGAACAAATTTTCTGGTGCCTTTCTGCTGCCTTCCAGCGTAGTGTAAAAACTACCAAGAGAAATCCTTTCTGGCACCTTCCCCGGTGGAGTTGTGCATGGGCTATATTTGGAACATGTTGTCACCAGCCGAGTCCAAAATTCATCAGTTCCCCATCTCATCCCAGAAAGCAGGTAGCCCTACTTTTGTGGTGCCTTTCAGCTGCCTACCGGGGCAGTGTGAGAACTACCTACAGAACTCCTTTCTGGCACCTTCCCCGGTGGAGTTGTGCATGGGGTATGCTTTGGGAATGTTTGTCACCAGCCGAGTCTAAAATTCAGAAGTTCTCCATCTCAGCCCCGAAAGCAGGTAGAAGAATTTTAATGGTGCCTTTCAGCTGCCTACCGGGGTACTGTGAGAACTACCAAGAGAACTCCTTTCTGGCACCTTCCCCGGTGGAGTTGTGCATGGGCTATATTTGGAACATGTTGTCACCAGCCGAGTCCAAAATTCATCAGTTCCCCATCTCATCCCAGAAAGCAGGTAGCCCTACTTTTGTGCTGCCTTTCAGCTGGCTTCCGGGGCAGTGTGAGAACTACCAACAGAACTCCTTTCTGGCACCTTCCCCGCTGGAGTTGTGTATGGGGTGGATTTGGATCATGTTGTCACCAGCCGAGACCAAAATTCAGCCGTTCCCCATCTCTGCCGAGGAAGCAGGTAGAAGAAGTTTTCTGGTGCCTTTCTGCTGCCTTCCGGCGTAGTGTAAAAACTACCGAAAGAATTCCTTTCTGGCACCTTCCCCGGTGGAGTTGTGCATGGGCTATGTTTGGAACATGTTGTCACCAGCTGAGTCCAAAAGTCAGCGGTTCCCCATCTCAGCCCAGAAAGCAGGTAGCCCTACTTTTGTGCTGCCTTTCAGCTCCTACCCGGGCAGTGTGAGAACTACCAACAGAACTCCTTTCTGGCACCTTCCCCGGTGCAGATGTGCATGGGGTGGATTTGGATCATGTTGTCACCAGCCGAGACCAAAATTCAGCCGTTCCCCATCTCAGCCCCGAAAGCAGGTAGAAGAAGTTTTTTGGTGCCTTTCATGTTCCTACCGGGGTGGTGTAAAAACTACCAAGAGAACTCCTTTCTGGCACCTTCTCCGATGGAGTTGTGCATGGGGTGTGTTTGGAACATTTTGTCGCCAGCCGTGTCCAAAAGTCAGTGGTTCCCCATCTCAGCCCCGAAAGCAGGTAGCCGTACTTTTGTGCTGCCTTTCAGCTGCCTACAGGGGCAGTGTAAAAACTACCGGCAGAACTCCTTTCTGGCACCTTCCCCGGTGCAGTTGTGCACGGGGTGTTTTTGGAACATGTTATCACCAGCCGAGTCCAATATTCAGCGGTTCCCCATCTCAGCCCCGAAAGCAGGTAGAAGAAGTTTAATGGTGCCTTTCAGCTGCCTACCGGGGTAGTCTAAAAACTACCAAGAGAAATCGTTTCTAGCACCTTCCCCGGTGGAGTTCTGAAAGGGGTGTGTTTGGAACATTCTGTCACCTGTCGAGACCAAAATGGAGCAGTTCCCCATCTCAGCCCAGAAAGGAGGTAGAACAAGTTTTCTGGTGCCTTTCAGCTGCCTACCGGTGTAGCGTAAAAACTACCAACAGAACTCCTTTCTGGCACCTTCCCCGGTGGTCTTGTGCATGGGGTGTGTTTGGAACATGGTGTCACCTGTCGAGTCCGAAAGTCAGCTGTTCCCCATCTCAGCCACGAAAGCAGGTAGAAGAAGTTTTCTGGGGCCTTTCAGCTTCCTACAGGGGTAGTGTAAAAAATACCAACGGAACTCCTTTCTGGCATCTTCCCCGGTTCAGTTTTGCATTGGGTGTGCCTTGCAACAATTTGTCTCCAGTCGAGTCCAAAATTCAGCAGTTCCCCATCTCAGCCCCGAAAGCAGGTAGAACAAGTTTAATGGTGCCTTTCTGCTGCCTACCGGGGCAGTGTGAGAACTACAAACAGAACTCCTTTCTGGCACCTTCCCCGGTGGAGTTGTGCATGGGGTGTGTTTGGAACATGTTGTCACCAGCCGAGACCAAAATTCTGCCGTTCCCCATCTCAGCCGAGGAGGCAGGTAGAAGAAGTTTAATGGTGCCTTTCAGCTGGCTTCCAGGGTAGTCTAAAAACTACCATAAGAACTCCTTTCTGGCACCTTCCCCGGTGGAGTTGTGCACGGGGTGGGTTTGGAACATTTTGTCACCAGCCGAGACCAAAATTCAGCTGTTCCCCATCTCAGCCCCGAAAGCAGGTAGATCAAGTTTTCTGGTGCCTTTCAGCTGTCTACCGGGGTAGTGTAAAAACTACCGAAAGAACTCCTTTCTGGCACCTTCCCCTGTGGAGTTGTGCATGGGCTATGTTTGGAACATTTTGTCACCAGCCGAGACCAAAATTCAGCCGTTCCCCATCTCAGCCGAGAAAGCAGGTAGAACAAGTTTTCTGGTGCCTTTCAGCTGGCTTCCAGGGTAGTCTAAAAACTACCAACAGAATTCCTTTCTGGCACCTTCCCCGGTGCAGTTGTGCATGGGGTGTGCCTTGCAACAATTTGTCTTCAGCCGAGTCCAAAATTCAGCTGTTCCCCATCTCAGCCCCGAAAGCAGGTAGAACAAGTTTACTGGTGCCTTTTTGCTGCCTACCGGAGCAGTGTGAGAACTACCAACAGAACTCTTGTCTGGCTCCTTCCTCGCTGGAGTTGTGCTAGGGGTGGCTTTGGAACAGTTTGTCACCAGCCGAGTCCAAAAGTCAGTGGTTCCCCATCTCAGCCGAGGAAGCAGGTAGAACAAGTTTTCTGGTGCCTTTCTGCTGCCTTCCGGCGTAGTGTAAAAACTACCAAGAGAACTCCTTTCTGGCACCTTCCCCGGTGCAGTTGTGCACGGGGTGTTTTTGGAACATGTTATCACCAGCCGAGTCCAATATTCAGCGGTTCCCCATCTCAGCCCCGAAAGCAGGTAGAAGAAGTTTAATGGTGCCTTTCAGCTGCCTACCGGGGTAGTCTAAAAACTACCAAGAGAAATCGTTTCTAGCACCTTCCCCGGTGGAGTTCTGAAAGGGGTGTGTTTGGAACATTCTGTCACCTGTCGAGACCAAAATGGAGCAGTTCCCCATCTCAGCCCAGAAAGGAGGTAGAACAAGTTTTCTGGTGCCTTTCAGCTGCCTACCGGTGTAGTGTAAAAACTACCAACAGAACTCCTTTCTGGCACCTTCCCCGGTGGTCTTGTGCATGGGGTGTGTTTGGAACATGGTGTCACCTGTCGAGTCCGAAAGTCAGCTGTTCCCCATCTCAGCCCCGAAAGCAGGTAGAAGAAGTTTTCTGGGGCCTTTCAGCTTCCTACAGGGGTAGTGTAAAAAATACCAACGGAACTCCTTTCTGGCATCTTCCCCGGTTCAGTTTTGCATTGGGTGTGCCTTGCAACAATTTGTCTCCAGTCGAGTCCAAAATTCAGCAGTTCCCCATCTCAGCCCCGAAAGCAGGTAGAACAAGTTTAATGGTGCCTTTCTGCTGCCTACCGGGGCAGTGTGAGAACTACCAAGAGAACTCCTTTCTGGCACCTTCCCCGGTGGAGTTGTGCATGGGGTGTGTTTGGAACATGTTGTCACCAGCCGAGACCAAAATTCTGCCGTTCCCCATCTCAGCCGAGGAGGCAGGTAGAAGAAGTTTAATGGTGCCTTTCAGCTGCCTACCGGGGTAGTCTAAAAACTACCATAAGAACTCCTTTCTGGCACCTTCCCCGGTGGACTTGTGCATGGGGAGTGTTTGGAACATGTTGTCACCAGCGAAGTCCAAAATTCAGCCGTTCCCCATCTCAGCCAAGAAAGCAGGTAGAAGAAGTTTAATGGTGCCTTTCAGCTGGCTTCCAGGGTAGTCTAAAAACTACCATAAGAACTCCTTTCTGGCACCTTCCCCGGTGGAGTTGTGCACGGGGTGGGTTTGGAACATTTTGTCACCAGCCGAGACCAAAATTCAGCTGTTCCCCATCTCAGCCCCGAAAGCAGGTAGATCAAGTTTTCTGGTGCCTTTCAGCTGTCTACCGGGGTAGTGTAAAAACTACAGAAAGAACTCCTTTCTGGCACCTTCCCCTGTGGAGTTGTGCATGGGCTATGTTTGGAACATGTTGTCACCTGTCGAGTCCAAAATTCAGCCGTTCCCCATCTCAGCCGAGAAAGCAGGTAGAACAAGTTTTCTGGTGCCTTTCAGCTGGCTTCCAGGGTAGTCTAAAAACTACCAACAGAATTCCTTTCTGGCACCTTCCCCGGTGCAGTTGTGCATGGGGTGTGCCTTGCAACAATTTGTCTTCAGCCGAGTCCAAAATTCAGCTGTTCCCCATCTCAGCCCCGAAAGCAGGTAGAACAAGTTTACTGGTGCCTTTTTGCTGCCTACCGGAGCAGTGTGAGAACTACCAACAGAACTCTTGTCTGGCTCCTTCCTCGCTGGAGTTGTGCTAGGGGTGGCTTTGGAACAGTTTGTCACCAGCCGAGTCCAAAAGTCAGTGGTTCCCCATCTCAGCCGAGGAAGCAGGTAGAACAAGTTTTCTGGTGCCTTTCTGCTGCCTTCCGGCGTAGTGTAAAAACTACCAAGAGAACTCCTTTCTGGCACCTTCCCCGGTGCAGTTGTGCACGGGGTGTTTTTGGAACATGTTATCACCAGCCGAGTCCAATATTCAGCGGTTCCCCATCTCAGCCCCGAAAGCAGGTAGAAGAAGTTTAATGGTGCCTTTCAGCTGCCTACCGGGGTAGTCTAAAAACTACCAAGAGAAATCGTTTCTAGCACCTTCCCCGGTGGAGTTCTGAAAGGGGTGTGTTTGGAACATTCTGTCACCTGTCGAGACCAAAATGGAGCAGTTCCCCATCTCAGCCCAGAAAGGAGGTAGAACAAGTTTTCTGGTGCCTTTCAGCTGCCTACCGGTGTAGTGTAAAAACTACCAACAGAACTCCTTTCTGGCACCTTCCCCGGTGGTCTTGTGCATGGGGTGTGTTTGGAACATGTTGTCACCAGCGAAGTCCAAAATTCAGCGGTTCCCCATCTCAGCCCCGAAAGCAGGTAGAACAAGTTTAATGGTGCCTTTCAGCTGCCTACCAAGGTAGTGTAATAACTACCAGGAGAACTCTTGTCTGGCTTCTTCCCCCGTGGAGTTGTGCAAGGGGTGGTTTTGGAACATTTTGTCACCAGCCGAGACCAAAATTCAGCCGTTCCCCATCTCAGCCCCGAAAGCAGGTAGAACAAGTTTAATGGTGCCTTTCTGCTGCCTACCGGGGTATTGTAAAAACTACCAACAGCACTCCTTTCTGGGACCTTCCCCGGTGGAGTTGTGCATGGACTATGTTTGGAACTTTTTGCCACCAGCCGAGTCCAAAATCAGCGGTTCCCCATCTCAGCCCCGAAAGCAGGTAGAACAAGTTTAATGGTGCCTTTCAGCTGGCTTCCGGGGTAGTGTAAAAAATACCAAAAGAACTCCTTTCTGGCGCCTTCCCCGGTGGAGTTGTGCATGGGGAGTGTTTGGAACATTTTGTCACCAGCTGAGTCCAAAAGTCAGCGGTTCCCCATCTCAGCCCAGAAAGCAGGTAGCCCTACTATTGTGCTGCCTTTCAGCTGCCTACCGGGGCAGTGTGAGAACTACCTACAGAACTCCTTTCTGGCACCTTCCCCGGTGGAGTTGTGCATGGGGAGTGTTTGGAAGATGTTGTCACCAGCGAAGTCCAAAATTCAGCCGTTCCCCATCTCAGCCCCGAAAGCAGGTAGAAGAAGTTTAATGGTGCCTTTCAGCTGCCTACCGGGGTAGTGTAAAACTACCAAAAGAACTCCTTTCTGGCACCTTCTCCGGTGCAGTTGTGCATGGGGTGTGCCTTGCAACATTTTCTCACCAGCCGAGTCCAAAATTCAGCTGTTCCCCATCTCAGCCCCGAAAGCAGGTAGAACAAGTTTACTTGTGCCTTTTTGCTGCCTACCGGGGCAGTGTGAGAACTACCAACAGAACTCCTTTCTGGCACCTTCCCCGGTGCAGTTGTGCATGGGGTATGCATTGGGAATGTTTGTCACCATCCGAGTCTAAAATTCAGAAGTTCTCCATCTCAGCCCCGAAAGCAGGTAGAAGAATTTTTGTGGTGCTTTTCAGCTGCCTACGGGGCAGTCTGAGAACTACCAACAGAACTCCTTTCTGGCACCTTCCCCGGTGCAGTTGTGCACGGGGTGTGTTTGGAACATGTTGTCACCAGCCGAGACCAAAATTCTGCCGTTCCCCATCTCAGCCCCGAAAGCAGGTAGAACAAGTTTTCTGGTGCCTTTCAGCTGTCTACCGGGGTAGTGTAAAAACTACCATGAGAACTCGTTTCTGGAAACTTCCCCGGTCGAGTTGTGCAAGGGGTGGGTTTGGAACATTTTGTCACCAGCCGAGACCAAAATTCAGCCGTTCCCCATCTCAGCCCCGAAAGCAGGTAGAACAAGTTTACTGGTGCCTTTTTGCTGCCTACCGGAGCAGTGTGAGAACTACCAACAGAAGTCTTGTCTGGCACCTTCTCCGGTGGAGTTGTGCACGGGGTGGGTTTGGAACATTCTGTCACCATCCGAGACCAAAATTCAGCGGTTCCCCATCTCAGCCGAGGAAGCAGGCAGCCCTACTTTTGTGGTGCCTTTCAGCTGCCTACCGGGACAGTGTGACAACTACCTAGAGAACTCCTTTCTGGCATTTTCCCCGCTGGAGTTGTGCAAGGGGGGTGTTTGGAACATTCTGTCACCTGTCGAGACCAAAATTCAGCAGTTCCCCATCTCAGCCCAGAAAGGAGGTAGAACAAGTTTTCTGGTGCCTTTCACCTGCCTACCGGTACAGTGTGAGAACTACAAACAGAACTCGTTTCTAGCACCTTCCCCGGTGGAGTTGTGCAAGGGGGGTGTTTGGAAAATTCTGTCACCAGCCGAGTCCAAAATTCAGCGGTTCCCCATCTCAGCCCCGAAAGCAGGTAGAACAAGTTGACTGGTGCCTTCCTGCTGCCTACCGGGGTATTGTAAAAACCCTAACCCTAACCCTAACCCTAACCCTAACCCTAACCCTAACCCTAACCCGAAGAGGCCTAACCCAAAACGGAACTCCAAACTTCAGCTGTGCATGGCATGTAACTAACCCTAACCCTAACCCTAACCGTAAGCCTAAACCTAACCCTAATCCTGACTCTAAGAGTCCCTACCCTAGACGGAAATCTAAACCTCAGCTGTGCATGTACCTAACCCTAACCCTAACCCTAACCCTAACCCTGACCCTGAGAGGCCTAACCCAAAAAGGAACTCTAAACCTTCAACTGTGCATGGCATGTACCTACCCCTAACCCTAACCCTAACCCTAACCCTAACCCTAACCCTAACCCTAACCCTAACCCTAACCCTAACCCTAAGCCTAAGCCTAACCCTTACCCTAATAGGATTAACCCTAGAGAGAACTCTAAACCTGAGCTGTGCATGGCATGTACCTAACCGTAACCCTAAGAACCCTAACCCTAACCCTAACCCTAACTCTAAGCCTAAGCCTAACACTGACCCTAAGAGGCCTAACCCTAAACGCAACTCTAAAACTCAGCTGTGCATGTCATGTACATAAGCCTAACCCTAACCCTAACCCTAACCCTAACCCGGACCCTAACCCGGACCCTAATAGACCTAACCTTAAACGGAACGCTAAACCTCAGCTGTGCATGGCATGTACCTAACCGTAACCCTAACAACCCTAACCCGAACCCTAACCCTAACCCTAACCCTAAGCCTAACCCTAACCCTAACCCTAACCCTAACCCTAACCCTAACCCTAAGCCTAACCCTTACCCTAAGAGGCCTAAGCCTAGACAGAACTCTAAACCTCCGCTGTGCATGTCATGTACATAAGCCTAACCCTAAACCTAAGCCTAACCCTAAGCCTTACCCTGACCCTAAGAGGCCTAACCCTAGATGGAACTCTAAACCTCAGCTGTGCATGGCATGTACCTAACCCTAACCCTAAACCTAATCTTAAACCTAACCCTAACCCTAACCCTAACCCTGGCCCTAAGAGACCTAACCGTAAACGGAACTCTAAACCTCAGCTGTGCATGGCATGTACCTAACCCTAACCCTAACCCTAACCCTAACCCTAACCCTAACCCTGAGCCTAAGAGGCCTAACCCTAAACCAAACTCTAAACCTCAGCTGTGCATGGCATGCACTTAACCCTAACCCTAACCCTAACCCTAACCCTAACCCTAACCCTAACCCTAATCCTAACCCTAACCCTAACCCTAACCCTAACCCTAAGAGGCCTAACCCTAAACGCAACTCTAAACCTCAGCTGTGCATGGCATGCACTTAACCGTAACCGTAACCGTAACCGTAACCGTAACCGTAACCGTAACCGTAACCCTAACCCTAACCCTAACCCTAACCCTAACCCTAACCCTAACCCTAACCCTGACCCTAAGAGGCCTAACCCAAAACGGAACTCTAAACCTCAGCTGTGCATGGCATGCACTTAACCCTAACCCTAACCCTAACCCTAACCCTAACCCTAACCTTAACCCTAACCCTAAGAGGCCAAAACCTAAACACAACTCTAAACCTCAGCTGTGCATGGCATGTAGGTAACCCTAACACTAACCCTAACCCTAACCTTAACCCTAACCCTAACGCTAACCCTAACCCTGTCCCTAAGAGGCCTAACCCAAAACGGAACTCTAAACCTCAGCTGTGCATGGCATGCACTTAACCCTAACCCTAACCCTAACCCTAACCCTAACCCTAACCCTAACCCTAACCCTAACCCTAACCCTGACCCTAACCCTAACCCTGAATCTAAGAGACCTACACCCTAAACGGAACTCTAAACCTCAGCTGTGCATGGCATGTAACTACCCGTAACCCTAACCCTAAACCTAATCTTAAACCTAACCCTAACCCTAACCCTAACCCTGGCCCTAAGAGACCTAACCGTAAACGGAACTCTAAACCTCAGCTGTGCATGGCATGTACCTAACCCTAACCCTAACCCTAACCCTAAACTTAACCCTAACCCTAACACTAACGCTAACTCTAAACTTAATCCTAACCCTAATCCTAACCCTAACCCTAACCCTAAGAGGCATAACCATAAACGGAGCTCTAAACCTCACCTGTGCATGGCATGTACGTAACCCTAACCCTAACCCTAACCCTAACCCTAACCCTAACCCTAACCCTAACCCTAACCCTAGCCCTAACCCTAACCCTAACCCTGACCCTAAGAGGCCTAACCCAAAACGGAACTCTAAACCTCAGCTGTGCATGGCATGTACGTAACCCTAACCCTAACACTAACCCTAACCCTAACCCTGACCCTAAGATGCCGAACCCGAAACGGAACTCTAAACCTCAGCTGTGCATGGCAGGTACATAACCCTAACCCTAACCCTAACCCTAACCCTAACCCTAACCCTAACCCTAACCCTAACCCTAACCCTAAACTTAACCCTAACCCTAAGAGACCTAACCCTAAACGGAACTCTAAACCTCAGCTGTGCATGGCAGGTACATAACCCTGACCCTAACCCTAACCCTAACCCTAACCCTAACCCTAAACCTAACCCTAATCCTGACCCTAAGAGGCCTAACCCTTGACGGAACTCTAAACCTCAGCTGTGCATGGCATGTACCTAAACCTAACCCTAACCCTTACCCTAACCCTAACCCTAACCCTAACCCTAACCCTAACGCTAAGCCGAACCATAACCCTAACCATAGTCCTGACCCTAAGAGGCCTAACCCTAAACGCAACTCTAAACCTCAGCTGTGCATGGCATGTACGTAACCCTAACCCTAACCCTAACCCTAACCCTAACCCTAACCCTAACCCTAACCCTAACCCTAATCCTAATCCTAACCCTAACCCTAACCCTAACCCTAACCCTAACCCTAACCCTAACCCTAACCGTAATCCTAACCCTAACCCTAACCCTAACCCTAACCCTAAACCTAATCCTGACCCTAAGAGGCCTAACCCTTGACGGAACTCTAAACCTCAGCTGTGCATGGCATGCACATAACCCTAACCCTAACCCTAACCCTAACCCTAACCCTAAACCTAACCCTAACGCTAACCCTAAGAGGCCTAACCCTAAACGCAACTCTAAACCTCAGCTGTGCATGGCATGCACTTAACCGTAACCGTAACCGTAACCGTAACCGTAACCGTAACCCTAACCCTAACCCTAACCCTAACCCTAACCCTAACCCTAACCGTAATCCTAACCCTAACCCTAACCCTAACCTTAACCCTAACCCTAAGAGGCCTAACATTAAACGCAACTCTAAACCTCAGCTGTGCATGGCATGTAGGTAACCCTAACCCTAACCCTAACCCTAACCTTAACCCTAACGCTAACCCTAACCCTAACCCTGACCCTAAGAGGCCTAACCCAAAACGGAACTCTAAACCTCAGCTGTGCATGGCGTGCACGTAACCCTAACCCTAACCCTAACCCTAACCCTAACCCTAACCCTAACCCTAACCCTAATCCTAACCCTAACCCTAACGCTAACCCTAAGAGGCCTAACCCTAAACGCAACTCTAAACCTCAGCTGTGCATGGCATGCACTTAACCGTAACCGTAACCGTAACCGTAACCGTAACCCTAAACCTAACCCTAACCCTAACCCTAATCCTGACCCTAAGGGTCCTATCCCTTGACGGAACTCTAAACCTCAGCTGTGCATGGCATGTACATAACCCTAACCCTAACCCTAACCCTAACCCTAACCCTAACGCTAACCCTAACCCTAATCCTGACCCTAAGGGTCCTAACCCTTGACGGAACTCTAAACCTCAGCTGTGCATGGCATGTACATAACCCTAACCCTAACC